>NC_052325.1:11736351-12093851 GCF_016432855.1 Salvelinus namaycush
TGTCGTAGTAGTAGTAGTAGTAGTAGTAGTAGTAGTAGTAGTAGTAGTAGTAGTAGTAGTAGTAGTAGTAGTAGTAGTAGTAGTAGTAGTAGTAGTGGTGGTGGTGGTGGTGGTGGTGGTGGTGGTGGTGGTGGTGTTGGTAGGTGTGGTAGTAGTAGTAGTAGTTGTAGTGGTGGTTGTCGTAGTATTAGTAGTTGTAGTAGTAGTAGTAATAGTAGTAGTAGTAGTAGTGATGGTGGTGTTGGTGGTAGTAGTAGTAGTAGTGGTGTTGGTGTTGGTAGGTGTGGTAGTAATAATAGTAGAGGTAGTAGGTATAGTAATCAGCATGGTCAGAGGAGGAGGAGAGTAAGAGTCTAGTTTGCTAGAGTAAGCATTTCAACACTAACTTATAGCAGTTTCCATTGTGCAGTGGCAGAATGACCATACAGAGCTTCGCTAGGTGATCTATTCCTCCTGTGAATATACAGTGGAATTACTTGAATAATTGAGTCGCCTTATTTGAGATCATTAGTGAACCATTGGCTATGAGAATCCAGACCCTTAGATCATCGCAGTGTTCTAATATTAAAGCGTGGCTGGTCAGACAGGCAGAGAACAGTGATGTACAGGCACAGGGCTGAGTTTAATTGCAGACATAAATGGGAAATGATAGTGTGTACACATTGTAATCGGGTTTCACTCTGAGACACACCCCAAAACACTTAGTCACATGGACACACAACACACAGACACACACATAGCATATCAACTGCATGAATAGATACTCTATTTGCCAGGTCAATTAAAACTGTATTTACAAGGTCAAATATTTCCTCATTGTGGCTGTTCCTCATTGTGGATGTATATAATGTACAAGACTTGCATGTGCACTCATCATATTGTCATCCAGATGCTCAATTATTTGCCTTCAGTAAACTCTGTTTTTGCCACTCATCCCCTTATATAGATCTTCACACAAATTCTGATGGTCCATGCATGTGGTGAGAGTGAATCTGTACTGTAGTTATGCTATGGTAGCATTGATAAATAGGTGCCAGGGAATTTTACTTCCTGCAATTACGTTCCCACCTGTGAACTTAAGAGTTCACGTCTGGAATCAATTATGGCACTTTTCCCACAAAAGTCCAAAACGTCAGCGTTTTGTAACTTATAGCATTATGGCACTGGTAGACACTGTTCAGTACTAGCTACGTTGTTATTGCTGCTACGACCACTATTATTACTACTATTGCCTTACTTCCATACATAAACTACCACAGTACACGGTTACACCACTACACATTCGTTCTGACACAGTATCATGATATCATATTTTATGGACAAGTATATATTTGATTACCCCAAATTGAGATGAGGATAAATATTCATGATGTCAGGTTGGATCATCGTCAGGGCTTTCTGTCCGTAATGAGGTTGAGAAGTATGCATGGCATGTGCCCACGTCGGGTCGATATTATAATGACATATGGCAGAGCAAGATGTTGACCATCACATACGATTAACGATTTAGAGGCATTTTTCCATTGGTGAGGTACAGCCTGATCCTGACCTTTTCAGAGAAGCTTTTAATTGACATACTGTAGACTGTACACTGAAATCAGCTGTTTAGACAGACTATCTCTAGTGTGAATGTCAGTCCGTCTGAAATGCCTATCCTGATTGCTCTCTTGCATACCTGTATCCTTTACAACAGCTACATGTTATGTTGACTGAACTATTAAGGTAGTTGTCATAAAGAATACTACCTCCATGTACTGAAAAAAAGGAAAAAAAGCTTTGTTTTTTTATAATACATGTTCACTAAATATGTACGCCGTTGTGACGCTGGAAAATATACAGGCTGTTTTTTATTATTTAATAATAATTTAAAAATATATATTTCAGTCATAGATAACATATTTAGGGCTTTCCAAAAGACCAGCTTCAGACGCCGCAGCAGAGCGCTGAGAGCAGACCAGCCTAGGCCTGGCACTTTGACAATACCTTTTGGATGCAATTATCTGCTGAGAGGCCGTGTGTGGATTCGTTTTGAGCATGGAGGGACCCCATCCCACCTCAGAACGCTTCGTCAAGAGCCCACAGACAACTTGGAGATGCGCCCCATGCCACAGGCCTTCCATCCCATTCCAGGCCTCACTCCATAATGGGCCCAGAGGCCTGTGGGTGGCAGCCTCCTCCACGGAGGGAGTAGAGAGAGGAGCGGAGTGAGTCCCCCTGCCTGGGCCTACTTGGCGTCTCTGTCCCACAGCCAAGCCTCAGCTCAGGGAGAATGCTTCTCAAAAATACTAGCACGTATTCTGTGCTTTCCCCTGGAAAGTAGTCCTTATATGCACCCTGCTTAGCGTACTGCATAGCGTACTGCTCATATCAAGATAATGGAATATATTTCGGATGGATTATGGCAAAGGAAGAAGGCGAGGCAATCTGTAAAGTAAAACAAAAGCGGGTCACTGAAGAACCTATTTCCTCATTGTGGCGTAGAAACCTACAGGATGTATATAATGTACAAGACTTGCATGTGCTTCTTGATTTCCTTCCATTTATTATAAAACGTTTTTTTTTACCCCTTTTTCTCCCCAATTTCGTGGTATCCAATTGGTAGTTACAGTCTTGTCTCATCGCTGCAACTCCCGTACGGACTCGGGAGAGACGAAGGTCGAGAGCTGTGCGTCCTCCGAAACACAACCCAGCCGAGCCGCACTGCTTCTTGACACAATGTCCGCTTAACCCGGAAGCCAGCCGCACCAATGTGTCGGAGGAAACACCGTACACCTCGCTACCGTGTCAGTGTGCATTGCACCAGGCCCGTCACAGGAGTCGCTACAGCGCGATGGGACAAGAACATCCCTGCCTGGCCAATCCGGGCGACGCTGGGCCAATTGTGCACCGCCCCATGGGTCTCCAGGTCGCGGCCGGCTGCGACAGAGCCTGGATCGAAACAGGATCTCTAGTGGTACAGCTAGCACTGATATGCATTGCCTTAGACCACTGTGGCACTCTGGAGGCCCCTGCTTCTTGATTTCCTGATACCCAGGATTCTCCAGACATCTTTACACTGACACTCCATCCAGATTGATTTAGTAACTTTCCCTATTCAGATACATAGAGTCAATGAATGTTCTTCAGTTCACTGCCGGTGCTGAACGTGTGGTATGAAGTGAGCGGTTTAGTTGTGGCTGAACCTGGACCTTTGAATACACAAAGCTGGGTGCACAAATTATATACAGTGTTGCCAATACTGAAATAGGAGATGCCTTCAACAGGGGCCATTCAAGGGTAAAAATCTGCCTTGCTGACAAATCTGGTGAACGTATGTAAAAATTATCCACCATCATCCAGTGGAAATGAGATCTCTTTTTGTGATGATCATTGATGTTGACTTGAAAAACCAACCTTGTTTCATGACTTTTTATGAATTTATCCCATTGTTTCAAACTCTTATTATCCCAGATAATTGAACCCTTCTCTCTCTGCAGGATTCTGACGTGCTCGCAGAAGAACCTCATGTCGACCCAAGGCATCAGCATTGTGTTTGGCCCGACACTCATGTGGCCTGAGCTGGACTGTGGGAACATGGCGGTCAACATGGTCTATCAGAACCAGATAGTGGAGTTCATCCTCATTGAGAGCCCAGAGATCTTCGGCCTGCAGAAGAATTGATAGGGACATTTTATCTACAGCTATGGATGAAACAGAGGACTTACTGTGCATAAAGCTTGGAGCGATTTGCTAGTATTACTGTAATATATTATTAATAGGGAGGATGTACACCTTATGTTAAAGTGTTAGTCATTTAAAAAGGGGATATAATTTATATTTTATTATAAACTGGGTGTTTCAAGCCCTGAATGCTGATTGGCTGACAGCCGTGGCATATCAGACTGTATACCACGGGTATGACAAAACATGTATTTTTACTGCTCTAATTATATTGGTAACAAGTTTATAATAGCAATAAGGTACCTCGAGGGTCTGTGGTATAGGGCCAGTTTCCAGGCACTCCGCGTTGCATAAGAACAGCCCTTAGCCTTGGTATATTGGCGATAGACCACACTACCTCGGGCCTTATTGCTTAACTATATCACTATTCTTTCTGTCAGTTTGAACCCAGTAACTAAACTGTATTTGGTGAATTTTGCATTAGTAAATCCATAATAGTAAAGGACTGTATTTTGTGCTCTGATTCGTCCATTGCCTTTTACAGCACAGTTATCATGAAAGAAGTACGCAAACAATAAGTGATGCTATGTTGAGTTGTTTGTGCATACGTGTGCCTGTGTGATGCATTCAAGTGTTGTTTTTATTCAAGTCTTTGAATGAGCATCATCCTAAATATCAACTCCAAACTGCAGCCGTCTGTGAGTATCTGTTTTTTTATATTCTATGCAAATGGGGCCTGTCTCAGACACATTTGGAAATTAAAAAGAAGTCTTTGAATACGAGCACTGAGTTTGGTTTTGTCAGATACGTTGTATGAAACCACAAGCACATTGGAAAAAGTCTCCCTTTCTCCTCCAATTTCAAGATTCAGTTTTAGGGGTTAAACAAACAAACAAACAAACAAACAAACACACACACACATGCACACACACACGCACGCACGCACGCACGCACGCACGCACGCACGCACGCACGCACGCACGCACGCACGCACGCACGCACGCACGCACACACACACACACACACACACACACACACACACACACACACACACACACACACACACACACACACACACACACAGGATGAGATGATTACTTTCAAGTATTTTCTATGACGAGCGACCACTCATAAAAACATAACTAATGGAGCTGTTCCTGAAATAAAGCAGTCAATCACAGTGTAAATGAATGGGAGGGATAGCAGAGGAGAGAGGAGCAGACACAGCATTTGTAATTTAATGGTGATCACAGGACCCATGGCATATGTCTGTCAGCTCCTATTATTCGGCCCTGCTTCTCAAAGCACAGCTGCAATTAAAACAGGCGCCCTAATCTAGACTTGTGTAATGCCATTTAAATGTGTCCCTTTTAAAGTTCACATCATGTCCCCATACTGTACACGCTGAGACCCTTATTATATGTGCTTGATACTCTCTCTTAAATATTTGTGAAGAGCAGGTTACTGGGACCTGATAGAATAAATGATAAAATAATCACATCTGATTTGTATTGTGTGAATTGAGCTAAATATCAAAGCCATCACACATATCGTTGCCCACAAGTACAGTAGTTCTCCTGATGTTTGGCAGAACTTTCTCATTTATTATTTCAAATTCTAAGAGAATAATTAATTCCTGGATCTTTGATGAGAGTCATGATAAGGCGTTAATCTCAGATAAGACTTTGTTCACGCTTTTAATCAGTAGGCTTGTTTTGATTGGTCCAGACTGATCCAAAGCTGGTCAGCAACACCACTTCTTCATTGGTCTGGGCCAGAGGGAGGGTGGGCGAATCAGCACCCTCTGCTGGTCACTAAAGGAAAAGGCAGTGTCACCCACACACAGGTGTTCCCCATCTCTCTATCAGAGCACAGCTGCTTCACCCTAGAGACCTAGAGGCCTAGAGACCACATGAAACATACTCCCTGTCTGGTCACAGTATGTGTTCTCCAGGAGCAAAGCGTTGTTGCTCTGAGAGCTATTTTTGACTTTAAAGACCGGACAGGAGATGCATTGTGAGACAAGCAGGTAGGTCTACCGACAATGCGGATTTAAAACCAAAGGAAAATTGTTTTTGGGTTGTCTTACTATAGTTGTGGATATTTCAGCCTGTCTAAATATCAGTATGATGACAACTCAGTAACTTCACCAACAACACAACTGCAGCTGTCCAGGTGTGCTAAATCAACTGTCATTATACCAGAGAACATCAGCTATCCAGGGGTTCTAAATCAACTGTCATTATACCAGAGAACATCAGCTATCCAGGTGTCCTAAATCAACTGTCATTATACCAGAGAACATCAGCTATCCAGGTGTCCTAAATCAACTGTCATTATACCAGAGAACATCAGCTGTCCAGGTGTCCTAAATCAACTGTCATTATACCAGAGAACATCAGCTGTCCAGGGGTTCTAAATCAACTGTCATTATACCAGAGAACATCAGCTATCCAGGGGTTCTAAATCAACTGTCATTATTACCAGATAACATCAGCTGTCCAGGGGTTCTAAATCAACTGTCATTATACCAGAGAACATCAGCTATCCAGGGGTTCTAAATCAACTGTCATTATACCTGAGAACATCAACTATCCAGGTGTTCTAAATCAACTGGTGTTACACCAGAGAACAGCAGGCATCCTATATCAACTGTCATTATACCAGAGAACATCAGCTATCCAGGGGTTCTAAATCAACTGTCATTATACCTGAGAACATTAGCTATCCAGGGGTTCTAAATCAACTGTCATTATACCAGAGAACATCAGCTATCCAGGGGTTCTAAATCAACTGTCATTATACCTGAGAACATCAGCTATCCAGGGGTTCTAAATCAACTGTCATTATACCAGAGAACATCAGCTATCCAGGGGTTCTAAATCAACTGTCATTATACCAGAGAACATCAGCTATCCAGGGGTTCTAAATCAACTGTCATTATACCAGAGAACATCAGCTATCCAGGGGTTCTAAATCAACTGTCATTATACCAGAGAACATCAGCTATCCAGGTGTCCTAAATCAACTGTTATTATACCAGAGAACATCAGCTATCCAGGTGTCCTAAATCAACTGTCATTATACCTGAGAACATCAGCTGTCCAGGTGTCCTAAATTAACTGTCATTATACCAGAGAACATCAGCTGTCCAGGTGTTCTAAATCAACTGGTGTTACACCAGAGAACAGCAGGCATCCTATATCAACTGTCATTATACCAGAGAACATCAGCTATCCAGGGGTTCTAAATCAACTGTCATTATACCTGAGAACATCAGCTATCCAGGGGTTCTAAATCAACTGTCATTATACCTGAGAACATCAGCTATCCAGGTGTCCTAAATCAACTGTCATTATACCAGAGAACATCAGCTATCCAGGGGTTCTAAATCAACTGTCATTATACCTGAGAACATCAGCTATCCAGGGGTTCTAAATCAACTGTCATTATACCAGAGAACATCAGCTATCCAGGGGTTCTAAATCAACTGTCATTATACCTGAGAACATCAGCTATCCAGGTGTTCTAAATCAACTGTCATTATACCTGAGAACATCAGCTGTCCAGGTGTCCTAAATTAACTGTCATTATACCAGAGAACATCAGCTGTCCAGGTGTTCTAAATCAACTGGTGTTACACCAGAGAACAGCAGGCATCCTATATCAACTGTCATTATACCAGAGAACATCAGCTATCCAGGGGTTCTAAATCAACTGTCATTATACCTGAGAACATCAGCTATCCAGGGGTTCTAAATCAACTGTCATTATACCTGAGAACATCAGCTATCTAGGGGTTCTAAATCAACTGTCATTATACCAGAGAACATCAGCTATCCAGGGGTTCTAAATCAACTGTCATTATACCTGAGAACATCAGCTATCCAGGGGTTCTAAATCAACTGTCATTATACCAGAGAACATCAGCTATCCAGGGGTTCTAAATCAACTGTCATTATACCTGAGAACATCAGCTATCCAGGGGTTCTAAATCAACTGTCATTATACCTGAGAACATCAGCTATCCAGGTGTTCTAAATCAACTGTCATTATACCTGAGAACATCAGCTGTCCAGGGGTTCTAAATCAACTGTCATTATACCAGAGAACATCAGCTATCCAGGGGTTCTAAATCAACTGTCATTATACCTGAGAACATCAGCTATCCAGGTGTTCTAAATCAACTGTCATTATACCTGAGAACATCAGCTATCCAGGGGTTCTAAATCAACTGTCATTATACCAGAGAACATCAGCTGTCCAGGTTTGCTAAATCAACTGGTGTTACACCAGAGAACAGCAGGCATCCTATATCAACTGTCATTATACAAGGGAATGGCAGCTGTACAGGTGTACTAAACCAACTGTCATTATACAAGGGAATGGCAGCTGTACAGGTGTACTAAACCAACTGTCATTATACAAGGGAATGGCAGCTGTACAGGTGTACTAAACCAACTGTCATTATACAAGGGAATGGCAGCTGTACAGGTGTACTAAACCAACTGTCATTATACAAGGGAATGGCAGCTGTACAGGTATACTAAACCAACTGTCATCAGAGGGACTATTTGTCAAAAGAAAAGGATACACAGGCACCCTCCAGCACTTCTTACAGCATCAATAACACTATCTATACCAGCATCTATACATCTAGCTATACCAGCATCTATACCACGAACTATACCACTATTTATACCAGCATCTATGCCAGCATCTTTAAAAGCATCTGTACCAGCATATATACCAGCATCCATACCACTATCTATACCTCTATCTATACATATATGTATAATAGCATCTATACAACTACAATTGAAGTCGGAAGTTTACATACACTTCGGTTGGAGTCATTAAACTTGTTTTTCAACCACTCCACAAATTTCTTGTTAACAAACTATAGTTTTGGCAAGTCGGTTAGGACATCTACTTTGTGCATGACACAAGTAATTTTTCCAACAATTGTTTACAGACAGATTATTTCACTTATTATTCACTGTATCACAATTCCAGTGGGTCAGAAGTTTACATACACTAAGGTGACTGTGCCTTTAAACAGCTTGGAAAATTCCAGAAAATGATGTTATGGCTTTCGAAGCTTCTGATAGGCAAATTGCCATCATTTGAGTCAATTGGAGGTGAACCTGTGGATGTATTTCAAGGCCCACCTTCAAACTCAGTGCTTCTTTGTTTGACATCATGGGAAAATCAAACGAAATCAGCCAAGACCTGAAAAAAAAAAATGTAGACCTCCACAAGTCTTGTTCATCCTTGGGAGCAATTTCCAAATGCCTGAAGGTACCACGTTCATCTGTACAAACAATAGTACGCAAGTATAAACACCATGGGACCACGCAGCCGTCATACCGATCAGGAAAGAGACGCATTCTGTCTCCTAGAGATGAACGTACATTGGTGCGAAAAGTGCAAATCAATCCCAGAACAACAGCAAAGGACCTTGTGACGATGCTGGAGGAAACAGGTACAAAAGTATCTATATCCACAGTAAAACGAGTCCTATATCAACACAAGCTGAAAGGCTGCTCAGCAAGGCAGAAGCCACTGCTCCAAAACCGCCATAAAAAAACCCGGACTACAGTTTGCAGCTGCACATGGGGACAAAGATCGTACTTTTTGGAGAAAGGTCCTCTGGTCTGATGAAACAAAAATAGAACTGTTTGGCCATAATGACCATCGTTATGTTTGGAGGAAAAAGGGGGAGGCTTGCAAGCCAAAGAACACCATCCCAACCGTGAAGCACGGGGGTGATCCACTGGGATTGAGATGAAAGAAATAAAAGCTGAAATAAATAATTATCTCTATTATTAGTCTGACATTTCACATTCTTAAAAAAAAGTGGTGATTCTAACTGACCTAAAACAGGGAATATTTTACGAGGATTAAATGTCAGGAATTTTGAAAAACTGAGTTTAAATGTATTTGGCTAAGGTGTATGTAAACTTCCGACTTCCACTGTATACCACTATCTATATCAGCATCTATACCACTATCTATATCAGCATCTATACCACTATCTATATCAGCATCTACAGCACATCAATATCTACAGTATACAACTATCTATACCACGATCTATATCAGCATCTATACCAGCAGCTATACAACTATCTATACCAGCATCTACAGTATATCAATATCTACAGTATACCACTACCTATACCAGCATTTATACCACTATCTATACCGGCATCTAAACCAGCATCTATACCAGCATCTATACCACTATCTATGCCAGCATCTAAACAAATATCTATACCAGCATCTAAACAAATATCTATACCAGCATCTAAACAAATATCTATACCAGCATCTATACCAGCATCTATACCACTATCTATCTATGCCACTATATATCTATACAACTTTCTATACCACTATCTATACCACTATCTATCTATACCACTATCTATACCAGCATCTATACCACTATCTATCTATACCGGTGCCTATACCACTATCTATCTATAGCACTATCTATCTATACCTGCAGCTATACCACTATCTATACCACTCTCTATCTATACCACTCTCTATACCACTATCTATCTGTACCACTCTCTATACCACTATCTATCTATACCACTATCTATCTATACCACTATCTATACCACTATCTCTCTATACCACTATATATCTATACCAGCATCTATACCACTATCTATCTATACCACTATCTAGCTGTACCACTATCTATCGATACCAGCATCTATACCACTATCTATCTATACCAGCATCTATACCACTATCTATCTATACCACTATCTATCTATACCAGCATCTATACCACTATATATCTATACCACTATCTATCTATACCACTATACCACTATCTATCTATACCACTATCTAGCTATACCACTATCTCTCTATACCACTCTCTATCTATACCAGCATCTATACCACTCTCTATACCACTATCTTTACCACTATCTATCTATACCACTATCTATCTATACCAGCATCTATACCACTATCTACACCACTTTCTATCTATTTCACTTTCTATCTATACCACTATCTATTTATACCACTATCTATACCACTCTCTATCTATACCACTATCTATCTATACCACTATCTATACCATTATCTATCTATACCACTATCTATCGATACCAGCATCTATACCACTATCTATCTATACCAGCATCTATACCACTATCTACACCAATATCTATCTATACCACTATCTATACCACTATCTATCTATACCACTATCTATTTATATAACTATCTATACCACTATCTATACCACTATCTATATATACCACTATCTATATATACCACTATCTATACCACATGGTGACATCCTGGACTAGTCCAAAGAGTTGCCACTCGGAAGCTGCCACTTTAAAGTCCCTTTGGATGTCAGAAGAACCTGTATCAAATAACAAATTAAAGTCCTACACCCAGTAGAGTTCTTTGACAGGTAATAAGGTATAATTTCCGGAGTAGGCCATCATTGTAAATAAGATTTTGTTCTTAACTGACTTGCCTAGTTAAATAAAGGTTAAATAAATAAAACACAACAAAAATGCAGAATAAGATGTCCTAACTGCTTTCATACTCCCCATAGGGCTGGGTGGAAGACCTGTTGTGGAAGTACTAATCAGTTCCCTGAAGAGCTTCTTAGAGGAAGAGACAAAGAGAAGGCTACAGCCACAGTAGTCTGTCTTTCTGACGAACACGAGTCAAATCAAAAATGTTACAAGCTAAATAGGAGATCATTGCATCCTCTGGTAGGCCACCAACCAACTATTGTATTTGTCGAGGCACAAACATGATTTGTATACTATCAGAAAGCCTTGCTCAGTCAGCATATATCCATGTACTGAATGTACAGATAATCCACAGAGATACAATTGTAGCTGTGTGGAACTGTACAACAGCGTTCACATCAGTTTCCAATCAGACAACTGCTTTCATACTCCCAAACAGCACTTCTCTGTTTATACATTTGAAAAGCCAATGCAAAGACTCTGCCATGATGGAATGTGCGCTTTCTTTCCTCTCTTTAGCTCAGCAGAGATAAGAGAACATCTGTAATTATGGGAAAGGCATTTTTCTGCATTTTATTATTCTCTAAATCAGATGCCTTGGCAGACCGACTGGGAGAATGATGGGAGAGTGACATACTTAAACTAGCTTTGTGGTTGTGTGTTTCACAAAATCTCCACGGAGAATAAAAGACAGAACGAGCTCCAGCTTTGGGTGACCTCCCTCCTGGCACGCAGAGACACTTTCAAAGACCAAATGAGCCCGGCAAGCCACCAATGCTTTCAGCGCCACATTACACTCTCTACACAACTTCTGACAAAAACCATGAAGGCGGTCTTGGATCCGAGAGACAGAGTTTTTGCTGCGTGGGAATGTTTCATCCATTAGCTTGTTTTGTTGAACGGGGTTGACCAAATGTAGGACGAGGAGCATGGAGGGTATTCTAAAATAATCTGCAACATATGCATAGAAATATGAATAGGTCAGTATTATTAATAGGCACAGTAGGTAGTATCCCTTTAGGTGCAGAGTTAACTGCAGAGTGGTCTGTGAATAAGGGAGAGGTTCAGAGGAATGACTGTGGTTTCAGCTTGGGATCCCTCTGTCCGACTCCATCCCCAACATGTGAGTCACACTACAGTACAGGGGGGACGGTTTGTTTTCCTTCTCCCAGCCAAGCCTCTATGTGTGCTGATTTCATATAATAACTGTGTCAACCATTTTGTTTTGGAATAGCTCCCCTCTTTGTTCCTTTTTGAAAGAGCTTCACGACAACGGACGTCTGCCTTCTTTCATTGAAAAAGAAAAGTCCTTCAAAAAGTGAGATGAGGCAAAACAATACAGTGTCCCTGTGAACACATGCCACATTCTAACCACCGGGCCCATTAAAACACAGCCTCAGTAATACAGTGTCCCTGTGAACACATGCCACTTTCTAAGCACCGGGCCCATTAAAACACAGCCTCAGTAATACAGTGTCCCTGTGAACACATGCCACGTTCTAACCACCGGGCCCATTAAAACACAGCCTCAGTAATACAGTGTCCCTGTGAACACATGCCATGTTCTAACCACAGGGCCCATTAAAACACAGCCTCAGTAATACAGTGTCCCTGTGAACACATGCCACTTTCTAACCACCGGGCCCATTAAAACACAGCCTCAGTAATACAGTGTCCCTGTGAACACATGCCACATTCTAACCACCGGGCCCATTAAAACACAGCCTCAGTAATACAGTGTCCCTGTGAACACATGCCATGTTCTAACCACCGGGCCCATTAAAACACAGCCTCAGTAATACAGTGTCCCTGTGAACACATGCCATGTTCTAACCACCGGGCCCATTAAAACACAGCCTCAGTAATACAGTGTCCCTGTGAACACATGCCACGTTCTAACCACCGGGCCCATTAAAACACAGCCTCAGTAATACAGTGTCCCTGTGAACACATTCCATGTTCTAACCACCGGGCCCATTAAAACACAGCCTCAGTAATACAGTGTCCCTGTGAACACATGCCACGTTCTAACCACCGGGCCCATTAAAACACAGCCTCAGTAATACAGTGTCCCTGTGAACACATGCCACATTCTAACCACCGGGCCCATTAAAACACAGCCTCAGTAATACAGTGTCCCTGTGAACACATGCCACATTCTAACCACCGGGCCCATTAAAACACAGCCTCAGTAATACAGTGTCCCTGTGAACACATGCCATGTTCTAACCACCGGGCCCATTAAAACACAGCCTCAGTAATACAGTGTCCCTGTGAACACATGCCATGTTCTAACCACCGGGCCCATTAAAACACAGCCTCAGTAATACAGTGTCCCTGTGAACACATGCCATGTTCTAACCACCGAGCCCATTAAAACACAGCCTCAGTAATACAGTGTCCCTGTGAACACATGCCATGTTCTAACCACCGGGGCCATTAAAACACAGCCTCAGTAATACAGTGTCCCTGTGAACACATTCCACGTTCTAACCACCGGGCCCATTAAAACACAGCCTCAGTAATACAGTGTCCCTGTGAACACATGCCACTTTCTAACCACCGGGCCCATTAAAACACAGCCTCAGTAATACAGTGTCCCTGTGAACACATGCCACTTTCTAACCACCGGGCCCATTAAAACACAGCCTCAGTAATACAGTGTCCCTGTGAACACATGCCACGTTCTAACCACCGGGCCCATTAAAACACAGCCTCAGTAATACAGTGTCCCTGTGAACACATGCCACATTCTAACCACCGGGCCCATTAAAACACAGCCTCAGTAATACAGTGTCCCTGTGAACACATGCCACGTTCTAACCACCGGGCCCATTAAAACACAGCCTCAGTAATACAGTGTCCCTGTGAACACATGCCACATTCTAACCACCGGGCCCATTAAAACACAGCCTCAGTAATACAGTGTCCCTGTGAACACATGCCACGTTCTAACCACCGGGCCCATTAAAACACAGCCTCAGTAATACAGTGTCCCTGTGAACACATGCCACTTTCTAACCACCGGGGCCAATAAAACACAGCCTCAGTAATACAGTGTCCCTGTGAACACATGCCACATTCTAACCACCGGGCCCATTAAAACACAGCCTCAGTAATACAGTGTCCCTGTGAACACATGCCACCTTCTAACCACCGGGCCCATTAAAACACAGCCTCAGTAATACAGTGTCCCTGTGAACACATGCCACCTTCTAACCACCGGGGCCAATAAAACACAGCCTCAGTAATACAGTGTCCCTGTGAACACATGCCACATTCTAACCACCGGGCCCATTAAAACACAGCCTCAGTAATACAGTGTCCCTGTGAACACATGCCACGTTCTAACCACCGGGGCCAATAAAACACAGCCTCAGTAATACAGTGTCCCTGTGAACACATGCCACGTTCTAACCACCGGGGCCAATAAAACACAGCCTCAGTAATACAGTGTCCCTGTGAACACATGCCACATTCTAACCACCGGGCCCATTAAAACACAGCCTCAGTAATACAGTGTCCCTGTGAACACATGCCACGTTCTAACCACCGGGGCCAATAAAACACAGCCTCAGCTCCTAAAGAACATGACAGCATATTGATAGCATATGACTGTCACTTGAGGAAAAACGCCTTCATTTTTTTATTTAACTTCTTCTTGTCAGGGAACACTGTCACAGAGAAATCCAATGGTCCATATGGCTACAGTAAAAAGACTGGAATAAGCGCTAGCTGGGCTCTGCTAATTACTCTACCCTTAATGCTGCCTCTCCTGGGACAGGGCTCATCTGAAGCCTCATGGAAAATTGAGGCTCGCCTTTATTTAAAAATGTATTTGCTTTCCTCAAGAGTTGCATTTTTAAATAACTCCCCGGGTTTCTGTGACAGTTGCAGAAGTCCTTTGATCGGCCTACACTTGGGTTAAGGTTTGATTTGCTGAATTCAGTTTCCATGTGTGGTAAACGAAGTTGCCACTTCAAAGACTGTTCTTTATTTATACGTTTATCTATGTGAATTGATGCATTTTCTGTTTCTTTTATTGTGTTCTAGGAACAAATGTGGCAACACAGCATGAGTAGTAACGACTGGCATATGGCACAGTAAATAACTGTAAGGAACTATACAGTTAACTGGGAAGCACTTTATCTTATGGTACTGTTTCTACAGCCTCTTTACATGTTATAACATTCACAAATCATAGCTCACAACTGCCTGATATTGCATGCTATTAAATGGTGGTTATTATTCATAGGTTAACACCAGTGGAGGCTGTGGGGGAGAACGGCTCATAATAATGGCTGGAACGGAGCAAGTGGAACGCCATCAAACCATGTGTTTGATGCATTTGATACCATTCCACTTATTCCACTTCAGCTATTACCATCCTCCCCAATTAAGATTCCACCAACCTCCTGTGGTTAATACTGCATAATAAAAAATAAAAAATAGTAAATACCTGATTGACAACTGATGGATTGCATGTAGCGAATAGATTTTTGTCAAAGACCTTGACAGTTATAGTAAAGGCATTAGAGAGATGATCAACGCATGTATTCATCATCTCACTCAGTCGCCACAGTGACATAACAGGTCTTCTTATATGGAGACATATATCAGATGTCATGAGGTAAACAGTTGCGTCTTATCCATATCCACATGAACATTTAAATAAACACATTTCCCAAGACCAGAGATTGTCTTTCTTTTAGTTTGTCATTCCATGCTGGAGGTGTTGTTTCAGTCTAAAATCAGACGGCCTCAGAACCAAGAGGACGGAATGGGACAACCAGGCTTTCGCCTGATGCGTGAAATTAATGTTGCTGCACTTTGTTGATAATCAAAATGCCCCAAACCAAAATTGTCTTACTTTCAAATTCAAATAGCAGTCCTTTTCTCCATCTTCCATCTCACAAAACAGTTTGTATTTAAAAAAAAAAAAAAAGTGAATTCTCATTTCAATATCCAGAATAATACCGTCCGTCATATAGGCTAACTATCTGCAGGAGTCAGTCATATCTTGAAAAATTGCATCAGCATTTGACATGAGGACAAATGATATCACCTTAGATCATGGATCTATGGAAGTCTATTTCATTGTGAGGGTAAGACAAATGAATAAGCCATGTGCTCAGGGCCTCCGGAGGCAATGATGCACTCATCTAACCGACCTACACATTAAGGAATGAACCGTTTCCCTTTATTTGACCCGTGGCAAAAAGAAAAGACTAATTACCAGGGAAAGAATGATTCTCACTTGGCTGTATGTATAAGTGGAGGGGATGGGATAGGGAGTGACAACAGACCCCAAATGTAACACCAAGACATGGAGAGAGATCACGGAACGTTGATTCTCACGGGTTAGGTTTTGTGTAGCCTTTCTCCTTCCTTAGCTACCTTACTACAAAGTAGACTGTACAGTATGTCACCTTCTAAAACTCTCTGGAAATATACTGTAACAAAATACTAGAAAAGGAATTTGATGATTATGTTCTTATCAGAAACTAATAAACATGGAATATTAGCTAAATGAAAGGTGGTGCAAACAAACACGTAATGTTTCCATCCGACTTAAGTTGGGGATATTCAGAGTTTTCCAAAATCGAAATGGGCAAAGTGGTCTCAAGTTGGCTGTTTTGAGGGAAACAGTCCTAGATCAACAGTCATGTACAAATCAAAATACACACACACACTTTCAGAACACACAACTCCTACACTAAACACACACACAGGCAGTACATATGACACCAATTGTTCAAAGCAACGTGTATTAACAGGCCAATGAAAAGGTTGAATGCATTCAGTGTTTTATGGACTCTGCTATAAAACCTTTATGAGTGGGGTGGCATTTTGCGAAGCGGAGACGGGCGACATTGTTATGGACTTCACGGCGTCGTGAGGACGTGAACTGGGTCTGTTGTGGCTGCCCTGCTAGTCTATGGCCACTAGGAGCATGATAAAGACAGCTCGGATGATGCGACTATAGGAGTATGGAACAGAGGTCATGGGTAGAGAAACAGTGGATGTGAAGTAGATATTAAGGCCACGGTTAGGGTTGTGGTTGAGGCTAGGGTTAGGGTTGAACCAGGATGTGAAACAAAGCCAGGGTTGAGGTTGTGGTTGAGGCTAGGGTTAGGGTTGAACAGGGATGTGAAACAAAGCCAGGGTTGAGGTTAAGGTTAGGGTTGAACCAGGATGTGAAACGAAGCCAGGGTTAGGGTTGTGGTTGAGGCTAGGGTTATGGTTGAACCGGGATGTTGACATGAAGCTAGGGTTAGGGTTGTGGTTGAGGCTAGGATTGAACCAGGATGTGAAACAAAGCCAGGGTTAGGGTTGTGGTTGAGGCTAGGGTTATGGTTGAACCGGGATGTTGACATGAAGCTAGGATTATGGTTGAACCAGGATGTTGACATGAGGCTAGGGTTAAGGTTGAACCGGGATGTTGACATGAGGCTAGGGTTATGGTTGAACCGGGATGTTGACATGAGGCTAGGGTTATGGTTGAACCGGGATGTTGACATGAAGCTAGGGTTAGGGTTGTGGTTGAGGCTAGGATTGAACCAGGATGTGAAACAAAGCCAGGGTTAGGGTTGTGGTTGAGGCTAGGGTTAAGGTTGAACCGGGATGTTGACATGAGGCTAGGGTTATGGTTGAACCGGGATGTTGACATGAAGCTAGGATTATGGTTGAACCGGAATGTTGACATGAAGCTAGGGTTAGGGCTGAACCGGGATGTTGACATGAAGCTAGGGTTAAGGTTGAACCGGGATGTTGACATGAAGCTAGGGTTAGGGTTGAACCGGAATGTTGACATGAAGCTAGGTTTAGGGTTGAACTGGGATGTTGACATGAAGCTAGGGTTAGGGTTGAACCGGAATGTTGACATGAAGCTAGGTTTAAGGTTGAACCGGGATGTTGACATGAAGCTAGGATTATGGTTGAACCGGGATGTTGACATGAAGCTAGGATTATGGTTGAACCGGGATGTTGACATGAAGCTAGGGTTAAGGTTGAACCGGGATGTTGACATGAAGCTAGGATTATGGTTGAACTGGGATGTTGACATGAAGCTAGGGTTAGGGTTGAACCGGGATGTTGACATGAAGCTAGGGTTAAGGTTGAACCGGGATGTTGACATGAAGCTAGGATTATGGTTGAACCGGGATGTTGACATGAAGCTAGGGTTAGGGCTGAACCGGGATGTTGACATGAAGCTAGGGTTACGTTATCAATACCTTCAAATCTTATCTGTTCACATTCAGGACAGAATAGAAACGAATCAGGTGTAAGTGAGGGATATTGATTAATTGATGGTAGGATGCTTAATCCCAGCGTAAAAGCAGGGCCCAGTACTACGAATCAGGTTTGAGGAGCTAGCGAGGTAACTCTGGTCAACTCTTGAGTTCAACCGGTACCACGAAAGTGGCTGACCTTTTAACCAGGTACATTTCTATGGCAACGAACTAAACTGTTCCGGGGCAGGCTAACTCAGGGCTAACTCTATTTATCTTAAATGAAGTGTCTGAGCTACAAGTTGAGGACCAATGAAATCAGATACCCTCCTTCTAGCAAAGATTGTCATCATCCCTTTCATTTGAGGAAGACGACTGATTAAATATATTATTAATCAAATGTGTTTTTGTGTGTAAAAAAGTATATCATGTTAAAATACCTATCAAATTACACACTTGCTTTCCAAACTGTAGGTTTTCGTGAAATTGAATTTTTATTCATTTTGTTACAGCAGCAACCAACCATAGACATATACAATGGCTTGCGAAAGTATTCACCCCCCTTGGCATTTTACCTATTTTGTTGCCTTACAACCTGGAATTAAAATAGATTTTTGGGGGGTTTGTATCATTTGATTTATACAACATGCCTACCACTTTGAAGATGCAAAATATGTTTTATTGTGAAAGAGACAAGAAATAAGACAATAAAATGGAAAACTTGAGCATGCATAATTATTCACCCCCCCAAAGTCAATACTTTGTAGAGCCACCGTATGCAGCAATTTCAGCTGCAAGTCTCTTGGGGTATGTCTTTATAAGCTTGGCACATCTAGCCACTGGGATTTTTGCCCATTATTCAATGCAAAACTGCTCCAGTTCCTTCAAGTTGGATGTGTTCCGCTGGTGTACAACAATCTTTAAGTCATACTACAGATTCTCAATTGGATTGTCACGACTCCACCGAAGGTGGCTCCTCTTCCTGTTCGGGCGGTACTCGGCAGTCGTCGTCACCGGCCTACTAGCTGCCACCGATCCCTTCTCCCTTTTCTGTTGGTTTTGTCTTATTGGTTACACCTGTTTCTTGTTTAGGTTTTAGTTGGGCTATTTAAGCCGGTGATGCCCGCCGGCTTTTGTGCGAGCTTATTTCCTCTGTTCGTGTTTGTGGTTGTGCGATGTTCTTGTTTTTCTCCGGACTGGTTGGGTCCTGTTTTTAGGTCGGTCTTTGTTATGCGCCTGGTGTTTTGGCGTGACCGTTTTCCTGCGCCGGAATAAAAAACAATTGTCCTTTACCCTCTGTTCCCTGCGCCTGACTCCGCACCCACTACTCATAGAAGTGCGTTACATGGATTGAGGTCTGGGCTTTGACTAGGCCATTACTAGGCATGTATATGTTTCCCTTAAACCACTCCAGTGTTGCTTTAGCAGTATGCTTAGGTTCATTGTCCTGCTGGGAGGGGAACCTCCGTCCTCGTCTCAAATCTCTGGAAGACTGAAACAGGTTTCCCTTAAGAATTTCCCTGTATTTAACACCATTCATCATTCCTTTAATCCTGACCAGTTTCCCAGTCCCTGCTGATGAAAAACATCCCCACAGCATGATGCTGCCACCACCATGCTTCACTGTGGGGATGGTGTTCTCGGGGTGATGAGAGGTGTTGGGTTTGCGCCAGACATAGCGTTTTCCTTGATGGCCAAAAAGCCACATTTTAGTCTAATCTGACCAGAATACCTTCTTCCATATGTTTGGGGAGTCTCCCACATGCCTTTTGCGAACACCAAACGTGTTTGCTTATTTTTTTCTTTAAGCAATGGCTTTTTTTCTGACCACTCTTCCATAAAGCCCAGCTCCTTGGAGTGTACGGTTTAAAGTGGTCCTATGGACAGATACTCCAATCTCAGCTGTGGAGCTTTGCAGCTCCTTCAGGGTTATCTTTGGTCTCTTTGTTACCTCTCTGATTAATGCCCTCCTTGACTGGTCCGTGAGTTTTGGTGGGCGGCCCTCTCTTGGCAGGTTTGTTGTGGTGCCATAGTCTTTCCATTTTTAATAATGGATTTAATGGTGCTCCATGGGATGTTCCAAGTTTTTGATATTTTTTTGTAACCCAACCCTGATCTGTATTTCTCCACAACTTTGTCCCTGACCTGTTTGGAGAGCTCCTTGGTCTTCATGGTGCCGCTTGCTTGGTGGTGCCCCTTGCTTAGTGGTGTTGCAGACTCTGGGCCCTTTCAGAACAGGTGTATATATACTGAGATCATGTGACAGATCATGTGACACTTAAATAAAGTCCACCTGTGTGTAATCTAACTAATTATGTGACTTCTGAAGGTAATTGGTTGCACCAGATCTTATTTAGGGACTTCATAGCAAAGGGGGTGAATACATATGCATGCACCACCTTTCCGGGGTTTTTTTGTAGAATTTTTGAAACAAGTAATTTTTTTCATTTCACTTCACCAATTTGGACTATTTTGTGTATGTCAATTACATGAAATCCAAATAAAAATCTATTTAAATTACAGGTTGTACTGCAAAAAAATAGGAAAAACGCCAAGGGGGATGAATACTTTTGCAAGGCACTGTAATCCATAGACAGCAGTTTCCATTCAAGTCAAGACTGGCAGTCTTTGCTAGTGTACCCATGAGTTTAACAGTCAAATTGCCAGGGTTAGAGGTTCCAAACGCCTTCTATGGATTATATGACTATGGCCACAACACAACAAGCTGTTCTACAGACAGGAGGAGCGGGATAAAGGTGATTGAGCATTTATAAGCACAAAGACAACATTACCAATAAGTAATAAAATAAAGAGGGCACTTCTAAAAGCCTATTTCACACCACAGCCTGCTGCATTTGCAAGATAACTTTTCTTTCATTTGGATTTTGGCAGAAATTAAAGTGTGGCAACTGACTCGCCCATGGATTGATGTTTCAGCATTGTCTCAATGAAGAGTCCGACATGCACACGCAGTTACAAGCCTGCTAGAGTTAGCAGCAGGCGGACAAGCAATATCCACTGTCGTAGTAGGGATGAAGCCTAACCTGGAATGTGAAGTTAACTGAAGCCGGCTAGCTTTATAAAACCCAGAGTAGATCTAGCTTGCTTCGTAGTATACCACTCAGGAGTGATGTGGGCAATCTAAGAGTTGTCACAGAACAAGCTGAGCCTTGACAACATTATACCTAATCTGTGCCATGATTTGAACTGTCCAATCAGAGGCATGCCGTGATTCATATTCTTAACTGTTGTTTATCCTGTCAGATTATCAGATCATCTCCTAATTGTTCTGCATAGGGGAGGAGTGACATCTGTTCAAAATGTAATAGTACCTTATACAATTTTCAGAGCGATATGGAAAGACAACATTTCACCTGTTTCCAAATACTTTCTGGTGAAATGTGAGGATTCATCCGCGCAACAATGTCTTATTTCTCAATATCCAATGCAGCCAGCCACTCACTAATTATGTTAGCACAACAATCCATGTTTATGTTTATGTTCATCTTCGATTTAAAAACTGCTCTAACAGTACAATTGTCAGCAGCCTTGATTTAAATACTCATCTAACCGTACCATCTTTAACAGCCTTGATTTAAATACTGATCTAACCGTACCATCTTTAACAGCCTTGATTTAAATACTGATCTAACCGTACCATCTTTAACAGCCTTGATTTAAATACTGCTCTAACCGTACCGTCTTTAACAGCCTTGATTTAAATACTGATCTAACCGTACCATCTTTAACAGCCTTGATTGAAATACTGCTCTAACCGTAACATCTTTAACAGCCTTGATTTAAATACTGATCTAACCGTACCATCTTTAACAGCCTTGATTTAAATACTGATCTAACCGTACCATCTTTAACAGCCTTGATTTAAATACTGATCTAACCGTAACATCTTTAACAGCCTTGATTTAAATACTGATCTAACCGTACCATCTTTAACAGCCTTGATTTAAATACTGATCTAACCGTACCGTCTTTAACAGCCTTGATTTAAATACTGATCTAACCGTACCGTCTTTAACAGCCTTGATTTAAATACTGATCTAACCGTAACATCTTTAACAGCCTTGATTTAAATACTGATCTAACCGTACCATCTTTAACAGCCTTGATTTCAATACTGCTCTAACCGTAACATCTTTAACAGCCTTGATTTCAATACTGCTCTAACCGTAACATCTTTAACAGCCTTGATTTCAATACTTCTCTAACCGTAACATCTTTAACAGCCTTGATTTAAATACTGCTCTAATCGTACCATCTTTAACAGCCTTGATTTCAATACTGCTCTAACCGTAACATCTTTAACAGCCTTGATTTCAATACTGCTCTAACCGTAACATCTTTAACAGCCTTGATTTCAATACTTCTCTAACCGTAACATCTTTAACAGCCTTGATTTCAATACTGCTCTAATCGTACCAGCTATAACAGCCTTGATTGAAATAGTGATCTAACCGTTACCAGTGTCCACAAACTAAGCGGACTGTGCTGTTTGTTTCTCTACAATACCGTGCTAGAGTATGACGTGAACAGTCTGACACACTTTGGTTAGCGCAAGAGAAATTACCAGTTAACTACCAGGTGGAGGAGAATAACCACAGGACAAAATTTGTTCACAGTGTTTAAACATGGAATGTCTTTTTATTTACATTTTTTACAGATTAATACGTGTTAGTGGTAAATTGCAGTGATGTGTCATGTAGTGTTTGGTGCCCATTTAATTGAATGATACCGACGGTTACACATTGCATTACGGTCCGCTCTGTACAGGGCTAAATAATGGAGATGAGAGGGTTTCATTACGGGTAGGACCGGGAGAACAAGTCAGGTAAATTGCTTTAGGGGGATGTGTGTGAACACCAAATAGATACGTTTACGTCAGAAAAATTACAATCGGACCTACACCAAACAAATTAATCCCAAGGGACTTACAACAGGGGCCCTAAATAGGCAATCTAGGACTTGAATGGGATTCAAAGCATCAAAGACGTCATTATCTCCTAGTAACCCATCGACCTCCATGCTACTTGACAATACCCTAGGCATTATGTCAATAGAAAATACAGTCACCATACTGAGGGCTCTGTGTGTACTCACTACTCCTAATAACAGAATACAGTCACCATACTGAGGGCTCTGTGTGTGCTCACTACTCCTACTAACAGAATACAGTCACCATACTGAGGGCTCTGTGTGTACTCACTACTCCTAATAACAGAATACAGTCACCATACTGAGGGCTCTGTGTGTACTCACTACTCCTACTAACAGAATACAGTCACCATACTGAGGGCTCTGTGTGTACTCACTACTCCTACTAACAGAATACAGTCACCATACTGAGGGCTCTGTGTGTACTCACTACTCCTAATAACAGAATACAGTCACCATACTGAGGGCTCTGTGTGTGCTCACTACTCCTAATAACAGAATACAGTCACCCTACTGAGGGCTCTGTGTGTGCTCACTACTCCTAATAACAGAATACAGTCACCATACTGAGGGCTCTGTGTGTACTCACTACTCCTACTAACAGAATACAGTCACCATACTGAGGCTCCCAGTGTACTCACTAGTGTACTCAGTCCCCATGCAGCAGCCCCTCCAGTCCCCATGCAGCCTAACCCTAAAAACACAGATGCCCTACAGTATGTTCTCATAAAAAAAAGTTGAATTCAAATATTAAAAATCTGTTTTAAACATCGAGCCCGTTTTGGACAAATTCTGTTTTATTGGCCTGCTTTTACTCCATAAAACATCAAGGGTACATGAGAAGGCGAAGGATTCAGGTTGCTGCTAGCAACACTAAAGGGGAACATGCTTTGAGAAGTGGGTAGATTGAAAGGGGAAGGAGGCCAAACAATGCTGCAGTTAGGCCTATATGGTTCATTCCTGATGATAAGGTTAACCTTAAACCTTTCCATCCGCCGCTAATGGAAGTGACTGCTCTACCTTGAATACATGGTTGTAAGGTACTCTCTAAAGAGGCTGATCCATTATTTAAACCGTGGTAATACATGATTGCTGTGATAGTACAGGTAGTCTGGGCATGACACATTATGAGAGCTCCATCTGAAATCGAATGGACCAAAGACATTCACTTGTCAGAAATGGATTCTAGTATTGTAATATGTTGAACATTCTCAAAACAAAAACAAATACTATATTCTGCAAAACAAATACAAAACAAAGTATTTTTTTTTATTTTGAACTAGTTGCAGTGGTATTTACAAGAAATCAGAGAGCAAACAGAGAAACATGCATTGACACCAGCAGACAAAGAAAAATACTGTTTAGGTACTTCAGCAGGCTTTCAGGGAGGCTCCAGGTCTGGCAGGTGGGGAGGTAGAGAATAGCATTTCAACCCACAACTTGGCTGCAACTCTGTTAGGAGTGGTGGGGGGGACGGACGGACGACGATTTGCAGCCCCACGTCCTCTCCAGTACAAAGGATATAAATGGATACAACCGGATATATGAGGTGGTACCGCCTTTGGGAAACATGAAAGACTTTACACATGTTTCCTTCTTTTCTCTTTTTTTTCAAATAGAAACCACAGTAGACATGAAAGACTCTCTCTCTCTCGCACGTGAAGATGGGGGACGTTTACAGCCGGCACAATGTCTCCAAAAAGGCATGGCTTTGATTTTAGCCGAGCGGAGAAGAGTAGAGCTGAGTGGAGAGAGAGGTGGTGGGGACAGGCTGTCTGAAGCCACCACAGGTTTGTGGCCCGTGGCTCCATGTCAGGAAGCTATGACGACGTCCCCCCGAGACTCTCCCTCCCTCGCTACACTTCAGACTTTCCATCAACCTTTAAATCCATCTCATTCTGCCACTTCTGAGCAGATCTGTGGAGACTGGAGGCTACTGCCTGACCTGCCTCGCCTTGGGCCCAGTTTCAGTCTCTGTCTGTCAGGGATGGTGGTCCTCTTCGCATGCCAGCAGACTCCTGAAGTCCTCCTTCAGAGCATCCCAGGAATAGACACTAGTGTCAACCTAAAGTAGAACACAGACGAAAGAATAAAAGGCAGGAATAAGCTGTGGTGTCAACTGTCAATTTACAGTGTTCAGGTGTAGAGTACAGATATCCTGCTGTAGGAGGGAGAACATTACATTAATATTACAGAGCAGGTGTAGAGTACAGATACCCTGCTGTAGGAGGGAGAACATTACATTAATATTACAGAGCAGGTGTAGAGTACAGATACCCTGCTGTAGGAGGGAGAACATTACATTAATATTACAGAGCAGGTGTAGAGTACAGATACCCTGCTGTAGGAGGGAGAACATTACATTAATATTACAGAGCAGGTGTAGAGTACAGATACCCTGCTGTAGGAGGGAGAACATTACATTAATATTACAGAGCAGGTGTAGAGTACAGATACCCTGCTGTAGGAGGGAGAACATTACATTAATATTACAGAGCAGGTGTAGAGTACAGATACCCTGCTGTAGGAGGGAGAACATTACATTAATATTACAGAGCAGGTGTAGAGTACAGATACCCTGCTGTAGGAGGGAGAACATTACATTAATATTACAGAGCAGGTGTAGAGTACAGATACCCTGCTGTAGGAGGGAGAGGGCAACAGAAAACATACATCTTTAATTAAACAAAAACATCAAAGCATGGGCTGAACACCGTTCACATTTATCATAAAAAATACATTTTACCCTGAACTGGGACAGATTTTACATAACTGAACTAGTATTATTTTTAAAGTCACATTATTTATGCAAATCTGATTAAAGGAACAAGCACAGCTATGTTAAGCATCAGGTCCAATTTCTGTGTTTGATTTTGCAGATTTACATCATGAACATTTAAATACAACACATTTCTAGAGATAATAAAATTAGAGAATGAAATGTCTTGCAATCTAATGGTGTATTATAGCATACTGGGAATACATGGTAATATTTACGGATACACTAAAGCCTTGGGGCACATTCGATAGCAGCCACAATTAACATTTTCTAGCCTGTAATATAAAACGGTATCATTTAGTTTCCCATCGAAAGCATTGGCTTAAAACCAACAAGTAATACAGTGGCTCTACATTTGGGCACCAGTTCTATACATAACCATTTTGTCATAAATCCATTTGCTAAAAAAATGAGTTCTGGTCTTGCCAATGACGGACAAAAGTTGGTTTGCTCTGTCCCCAAAATTGGAAAGTGAACACAATATCTGGCACTAATAATTGCATGAGCCTAACAGCGATGTCAAAATGGGTCCCATTGTGTCTTTGTTGACATTGGTTATTTTCATGCACAGTTTTGAATAAATAAAGCCCCATATACTAGCTGGGAATATCCAGAGGAAAGAAAGCATCCAGACGAGGCTAGCACATTTCCCAGCACCGCATTTCCCCATTGTCAAAATGATGTGGAGAGAAAAGCCGCTCTTTCAGTGGACCCATCAATGTTAACTCACATCATACGCAATGTTACAGGACGTTAAAAAACAAATAGAGAGGACCTAAAAGACATACAAAAGTTTTCAAATGTGAATAACTTATTTTTTAAACGTTCATCTCCTGAAATAACTTGGAGATAGAGAAGACAATTGGTATGTATGGTAATGATACGGTAATGGCATGCTATGGTATAGTATGGCAATGAAATGCTATGGTATGATAATGATATGTTATGGTAGGGTATGGTAATGATATGGTAATGGCATAGTATGGTAGGGTATGGTAATGATATGGTAATAGCATACTATGGTAGGGTATGGTAAAGGGATAGTATGGTAGGGTATGGGTTTAGTATGGTAGGGCATGGTAATGGTATAGTATGGTAGGGTAGGATAATGGTATAGTATGGCCGGGTATGGTAATGATATACTATGATAGGGTATGGCAATAGATTGTATGGAAGGGTATGGTAATGATATGGTATGGTATAGTAGGGTATGGTAATACTATGGTAGGGTATGGTATAGTATAGCAATGGTATGGTGTGGTATAGTATGGTATGGCATAGTATAGTATGGTACATAGAGCTTCCCATTACTTTCACTGGACATATCTGAACCCTACTGACCAGTGCATAAACCTGCCTATTTAAATATTTTGTAGAATGTGCATCAATATTTGATGACACCTCAATTTCACTCCTTTCCATCACTTTAGTACATCATTACTCATGCAACAGACATACATTTTTAAACATTGGATTAGTTCTTCAGAATTTAATTTCATGTTAAGACTAAAATGGATGGGCAAAAGCTCCTCACACATCTAGTCCCATGCAGTAAACACACCCTGTAGTCTGCATTCTAAAATGTGCCAAACTGGGTAACAGCTAGTAATAGTTTACAGACTATTTATGATGGTCTTATTAACATGAATAGTCTTATTCTTTCATCCTAACATGTTTGACAGGCAACAGTTTAGGTTTAATGAGAGGAACTACCTTTCGGCCTTGTATGAAAGTGGTTTACGCTTTCTAATAGTCGAATAGCCTTCGCCTGCATTCCAAAGAATGGCATGGCTAATCAAGCTAATTTAAAAGGTAGCAAGACAATAGCCCCGTGGTCTATGACAGCGAAATCTATGAAACCGATTATTAAGGTCAGTTCCGTTTCAGTGGCGTTGTGTGTAAAGTGGGCATGGTTATGGTTGACAGGCTTTCTTCCTAAAATAGAATTAGCTGACAATTTTGCTGGGCTAAATGACTTATTCACTTCAGGGCATGAATATGTGTCTGCTCACATTGCTAGCGCATAATTAATCAGATTAGGCCAAATGAAAGAATAATGAGGACTTAAACACACCTCTGGTCAGGCAATATGACTGGACTACTCTTTTCTCTGATTGTGCTCTTGTTTATCCTGAAAAAGAATGTGGAAATGAGAAACGCGTCAAACTATTTTCCAGCTTTGAATGCCACAGTATGTGAAGCTGATAACATTAAACATCTATTCTAAATCCCTTACTGACTTGAAAAGGGACGTAATGGAATAGAACACTCTCAACGAGCACCGATATTTATTTTGTTTACTTTCGGTAAGCCAATTCGAGGCTGGAGGGAAACCCCAGTGTTCATATTGATCCATTCAATGTGTGTGTTTTTTCTGTGTTGTCCAAAACACACACTCACAAACACACAGAAAGCTCCCACCACCACCACCACCACCGCATCCACAAGGTTCACCATCAATGGAGCTCAGTGGGTGGACTTGTGTGTCTCAGATCCCCCTGGTTTGGTAAGTGGAGAAGATCACTGTACACGACTCCCCCAGACAGACATTCCTGCCTCAAAGTCAGAATAGTATTTTTCACAACCATAATTAGCACGTGGCTTCATTATTGCACACAGCCAAGCTTCTACGTGTTTTCCTCGCTCTGTCGAAGACAGATTCTCATATTGCTACACATAGCATACATAGTGTACCTTTCCCATGGACCTATCTGTTAGATGGGACTTTGTGCTGTAGGCAGAAGGATATAGCCAGCATGGTGTTCTCTAAGATCACAACCCTCCTCCTCCTTACTGAAGTACTCCTCTACTCTGGCTCCTGTTCTACCTTGGCTGTAGGCAAGATCTGACCAAACCCTTCAGTTTTAATGAACCATCTCAATTGTATTCATGTAGACATGTCAAATTCAAACAAATGTTTCTTTCACATGAAAACCACTTTTCGTTCAGCAGTTCATATTTTGTTATTATTACAAAATATGAACTTTTCTTCCGCAAAGATGTCTGAATGTGGAGGGAGAGAGGGAGAGAAAGATAGATAAAGAGAGAGAGAGAGATGAAGAGTGCAAGGTAGAGAGATAAAAAGATCAAGAGAGAGAGAGAAATAAAGACAGAGAGAAAGAGAGAGATTAAGACAGAGATAAAGATAAAGAGAGATAAAGAGAGAGAGATCAAGATAAAGAGATAAGAGAGATAGATAGAGAGAGAGATCAATATAGAGAAAAAGAGAGAGATAGAGGGAGAGAGAGAGAGAGAGAGAGAGAGAAAGAGAAAGAGAGATGAAGACAGAGATAAAGATAAAGAGAGATAGAGAGAGAGATCGAGATAAAGATAAAGAGAGAAAGAGAGAGAGAGAGAGAAAGAGAGAGAAAGATAAAGAGAGAGATACAGATGAAGAGAGAGATAGAGAGATAAAGAGAGAGAAGAGATATAGATAGAGAGAGATCGAGATAAAGAGAGATATAGATAGAGAGATGGAGAGAGAAATAGAGCTAGAGAGAGATAGAGAGGGAGAGAAAGAGATAGAGAGATAACGAGAGAGAGGAGAAAGAGAGAGAAAGAGAGAGATACAGATAAAGAGAGAGATAGAGAGATCGAGATAAAGAGAGAAAAGAGATATAGATAGAGAGAGATCGAGATAAAGGGAGAGAGATAAAGAGAGAGACGAGATATAGATAGAGATCGAGATAAAGAGAGAGAGAGAGAGAGAGAGATAAAGGGAGAGAGAGAGACTGATGTCGATTATTTACAATAACAATGTATGTTACTGTATGAATGAGATCAAATAACATTATTTCAAATAACATTATTTGATCTGCTTTCATTTAATTAAGTAAAATGCCTGAGTAGACTAATCGGCATTGTTCAGTCGCTCACTTTGTGAACTCTTTATAACCGATTAGATTCCTACATATAACCGATTAGTGTGACAGGGCACAGGGCACATAGTGAATCTAGGAAAACAGAGGAAAATGAACACTTTATATCAAAAACACAGATCAGAACTGAATCTATATACAATCGGAGATTGGGAGAAACAGACGAAGGGTGAAAATAATCAATAAAGTGACTAACTAGATTAAAATTGTTCTAACACGATTACCTTCTGAGCAATCATAAACGTAATAACTAAATATGAGAAAAATGTACGTTCTCTTACCATGTTTATCCTCCTATAAAAGTTGACATCCCAATATAATTGAGTGCGTTTCCTGTTAGCCTGTCTTTGCTTCCAGCCATGGGCCAGAATGTGAATTAATTTACATAACACTCAACTGTGAATAAATTACAGCATCCCAAAGTCATTATAGCATCATCATCTACTAATAGGAAGAAGATCAATTAAAAACTGTCCTGAGGGCTAAAAACACCGGCCTCTGAGACGGCCTTAACCCTACACCTACTGAAATGACCAATCACACTGAAAGCCAGAACACTCAACATAACACCTTGGCTGCACAAACGTATACTACACTGCCAACAGGGATGTCACGGCCGTCGTCGGAAGGAGACCAAGGTGCAGTGTGGTGAGCGTACATTTTCCTTTATTATTGTAAATGTCGCCAACAAAACAAGAAACAAAGAAACGACCGTGAAGCTTAACAGGGCTATAGTGCCACTAAAAAAGTTAACTACCCACAAACCCCAAAGGAAAAAAGGACTGGCTAAGTATGATTCCCAATCAGAGACAACGATAGACAGCTGTCCCTGATTGACAACCATACCCGGCCAAAACATAGAAATACAAAACATAGAAATAAAGAAACTAGAATGCCCACCCTAGTCACACCCTGGCCTAACCAAAATAGAGAATAAAAGCCTTTCTATGGCCAGGGCGTGACAGTACCTCCCCCCCCCCCCAAAGGTGCGGACTCCGGCCGCAAATCCTGACTGTATAGGGGAGGGTCCGGGTGGGCATCTATTCACGGCGGTGGCTCCGGTGCGGGACGTAGACCCCGCTCCACCTCTGGCTCCCCCCACTTTGGTGGCGCCTCTGGTGCGGGGACCCTCGTTGCCGACCCCGGACTGGGGACCCTCGCTGCAGGCCCCGGACTGGGGACCCTCGCTGCAGGCCCCGGACTGGGAACCCTCGCTGCAGGACCCGGGACTGGGAACCCTCGCTGCAGGACCCGGACTGGGGACCCTTGTTGCAGGCCCCGGACTGGGGACCCTCGTTGCCGACCCCGGACTGGGGACCCTAGGACCCGGACTGGGGCCATGGATCATCACTGGAGGCTTCGTGCCATGGATCATCACTGGAGGCTTCGTGCCATGGATCATCACTGGAGGCTTCGTGCCATGGATCATCACTTGAGGCTTCGTGCCATGGATCATCACTGGAAGCTTGATGCGTGGTACCGGCACCGGTGGCACCGGGCTGATGACATGCACCTCAGGGCGAGTGCGGAGAGGAGGCACAGGACGTACTGGACTGTGGAGGCGTACAGAAAGCCTGGTGCGTGGAATCGGAACAGGTCTCAACGGACTGGGGAGATGCACTGGAAGCCTGGTGCGTGGAGCAGGAACCGGATACACTGGGCCGTGGAGACGCACTGGAGGTCTCAAGCGTAGAGCTGGCACAACCCGTCCTGGCTGGATGGTTACTTTCGCCCGGCAAATGCGGGGCACTAGCACAGGACGCACTGGGCTGTGCAGGCGCACCGGAGACACAGTGTGCAGAGCCGGTGCAGGATATCCTGGGCCGTAGAGACGCACTGGCGGCCAGATACGCTGAGCCGGCACCATCCGTCCTGGCTGGATGCCCACTCTAGCCCGGCCGATGCGGGGAGCTGGAATGTAGCGCACCGGGCTGTGAACGCGCACTGGAGACACCGTGCGCTCCACCGCATAACACGGTGCCTGACCAGTACCAAGCTCCCTACGGTAAGCACGAGGAGTTGGCTCAGGTCTCCAACCTGACTCAGCCAAAAATCCTCGTGTTGCCCCCCCCCCCCCCAAAAAAAAATGTTGGGGGCTGCCTCTCGTGCCTGCTTCGTTGCCGTGACTCCTGGTATCGTTGTCGTTCCTCCCTCGCTACTTCCGCCTGTTTCCATGGCAGGGTCGTGTCCCCTGCCATAACCTGCTCCCATGTCCAAGATGTCCTCCACTCTCTCTTCTCCCGGGCCCAGGATCCCTGCTCCTCCTGGCCACGCTGCTTGGTCCTTTGGTGGTGGGTAGTTCTGTCACGGCCGTCGTCGGAAGGAGACCAAGGTGCAGCGTGGTGAGCGTACATTTTCCTTTATTATTGTAAATGTCGCCAACAAAACAAGAAACAAAGAAACGACTGTGAAGCTTAAAAGGGCTATAGTGCAATTAACAAAGATAACTACCCACAAACCCCAAAGGAAAAAAGGCTGCCTAAGTATGATTCCCAATCAGAGACAAAAATAGACAGCTGTCCCTGATTGAGAACCATACCCGGCCAAAACATAGAAATACAAAACATAGAAATAAAGAAACTAGAATGCCCACCCTAGTCACACCCTGGCCTAACCAAAATAGAGAATAAAAGCCTTTCTATGGCCAGGGTGTGACAAGGGATCTCTGTCTTTCTCTCTGTTAGCTTGTTAATTCCTCCACCTGGTGCACCACACCGCCATGAACTGAGTAACGGACTGAGTTTTAAACCCAAACATCCACTGCTGCTTTGAAAATGAGTGTCATCGCCGAATCAGAGCTCACTAAATGTTTTACTTGTAGAAAGGCTTGTGTGTGCGTGTGTGTGTGCCTGGTGTGCACCAGGCACCCGAAGGCTTACGCCTCCCAGTACCATTCTGCTTTGGGATTTATACACACACACACACACGCACGCACGCACGCACACTCGTACACACGCACTCTCGTACACACGCACACTCGTACACACGCACACTCGTACACGCGTACACACACACACACACACACACACACACACACACACACACACACACACACACACACACACACACACACACACACACACACACACACACACACACACACACACACACACACACACAGAGGTACTAGACAGGCCAGGTTACACAAGCCAAGGCTGAAAGAGAAAGATCATAGCACTCCCTAGAGGACTCTTGACTGTGGTATCGGTGTGGTGCACCAGGTGGAGGATTTAACAAGCTGACAGAGAGAGAGAAAGAGATCCCTGTTGGCTCAGAGAGAAGCCCCGTTGGCCCTGGGAGGAAGTGATCCTAGTTAACACAGGTGCTGTGCTCAGCTGGGGAGCAGATGTCATGCTGTGAAAGTCACTCACCTCCATGCTAATCTGAAGGATGTAGCAGGGACTAAAGTCAACTGAGATACCAGGAGTGTCTGCTCATTCTCATTAACAACCTCCCTTAGAGACAAACAGGAGTGTCTGCTCATTCTCATTAACAACCTCCTTTAGAGACTAACAGGAGTGTCTGCTCATTCTCATTAACAACCTCCTTTAGAGACTAACAGGAGTGTCTGCTCATTCTCATTAACAACCTCCTTTAGAGACTAACAGGAGTGTCTGCTCATTCTCATTAACAACCTCCCTTAGAGACTAACAGGAGTGTCTGCTCATTCTCATTAACAACCTCCTTTAGAGACTAACAGGAGTGTCTGCTCATTCTCATTAACAACCTCCTTTAGAGACTAACAGGAGTGTCTGCTCATTCTCATTAACAACCTCCTTTAGAGACTAACAGGAGTCCCTGCTCATTCTCATTAACAACCTCCTTTAGAGACTAACAGGAGTGTCTGCTCATTCTCATTAACAACCTCCCTTAGAGACTAACAGGAGTGTCTGCTCATTCTCATTAACAACCTCCTTTAGAGACTAACAGGAGTGTCTGCTCATTCTCATTAACAACCTCCTTTAGAGACTAACAGGAGTCCCTGCTCATTCTCATTAACAACTTCCTTTAGAGACTAACAGGAGTGTCTGCTCATTCTCATTAACAACCTCCCTTAGAGACTAACAGGAGTCCCTGCTCATTCTCATTAACAACCTCCCTTAGAGACTAACAGGAGTGTCTGCTCATTCTCACTAACAACCTCCCTTAGAGACTAACAGGAGTCCCTGCTCATTCTCATTAACAACCTCCTTTAGAGACTAACAGGAGTGTCTGCTCATTCTCATTAACAACCTCCCTTAGAGACCAACAGGAGGCCCTGCTCATTCTCATTAACAACCTCCTTTAGAGACTAACAGGAGTGTCTGCTCATTCTCATTAACAACCTCCCTTAGAGACTAACAGGAGTGTCTGCTCATTCTCATTAACAACCTCCCTTAGAGACTAACAGGAGTGTCTGCTCATTCTCATTAACAACCTCCCTTAGAGACTAACAGGAGTGTCTGCTCATTCTCATTAACAACCTCCTTTAGAGACTAACAGGAGTGTCTGCTCATTCTCATTAACAACCTCCTTTAGAGACTAACAGGAGTGTCTGCTCATTCTCATTAACAACCTCCTTTAGAGACTAACAGGAGTGTCTGCTCATTCTCATTAACAACCTCCTTTAGAGACTAACAGGAGTGTCTGCTCATTCTCATTAACAACCTCCCTTAGAGACCAACAGGAGTCCCTGCTCATTCTCATTTCACAATCTCCTTTAGAGACTAACAGGAGTGTCTGCTCATTCTCATTAACAACCTCCTTTAGAGACTAACAGGAGTGTCTGCTCATTCTCATTAACAACCTCCCTTAGAGACCAACAGGAGTGTCTGCTCATTCTCATTAACAACCTCCCTTAGAGACTAACAGGAGTGTCTGCTCATTCTCATTAACAACCTCCTTTAGAGACCAACAGGAGTCCCTGCTCATTCTCATTAACAACCTCCCTTAGAGACCAACAGGAGTCCCTGCTCATTCTCATTAACAACCTCCCTTAGAGACTAACAGGAGTCCCTGCTCATTCTCATTAACAACCTCCTTTAGAGACCAACAGGAGTGTCTGCTCATTCTCATTAACAACCTCCCTTAGAGACCAACAGGAGTCCCTGCTCATTCTCATTAACAACCTCCCTTAGAGACTAACAGGACTCCCTGCTCATTCTCATTAACAACCTCCTTTAGAGACTAACAGGAGTGTCTGCTCATTCTCATTAACAACCTCCTTTAGAGACTAACAGGAGTGTCTGCTCATTCTCATTAACAACCTCCTTTAGAGACTAACAGGAGTGTCTGCTCATTCTCATTAACAACCTCCTTTAGAGACTAACAGGAGTGTCTGCTCATTCTCATTAACAACCTCCTTTAGAGACTAACAGGAGTCCCTGCTCATTCTCATTAACAACCTCCTTTAGAGACTAACAGGAGTGTCTGCTCATTCTCATTAACAACCTCCTTTAGAGACTAACAGGAGTGTCTGCTCATTCTCATTAACAACCTCCTTTAGAGACTAACAGGAGTCCCTGCTCATTCTCATTAACAACCTCCTTTAGAGACTAACAGGAGTGTCTGCTCATTCTCATTAACAACCTCCCTTAGAGACTAACAGGAGTCCCTGCTCATTCTCATTAACAACCTCCCTTAGAGACTAACAGGAGTGTCTGCTCATTCTCACTAACAACCTCCCTTAGAGACTAACAGGAGTCCCTGCTCATTCTCATTAACAACCTCCTTTAGAGACTAACAGGAGTGTCTGCTCATTCTCATTAACAACCTCCCTTAGAGACCAACAGGAGGCCCTGCTCATTCTCATTAACAACCTCCTTTAGAGACTAACAGGAGTGTCTGCTCATTCTCATTAACAACCTCCCTTAGAGACTAACAGGAGTGTCTGCTCATTCTCATTAACAACCTCCCTTAGAGACTAACAGGAGTGTCTGCTCATTCTCATTAACAACCTCCCTTAGAGACTAACAGGAGTGTCTGCTCATTCTCATTAACAACCTCCTTTAGAGACTAACAGGAGTGTCTGCTCATTCTCATTAACAACCTCCTTTAGAGACTAACAGGAGTGTCTGCTCATTCTCATTAACAACCTCCTTTAGAGACTAACAGGAGTGTCTGCTCATTCTCATTAACAACCTCCTTTAGAGACTAACAGGAGTGTCTGCTCATTCTCATTAACAACCTCCCTTAGAGACCAACAGGAGTCCCTGCTCATTCTCATTTCACAATCTCCTTTAGAGACTAACAGGAGTGTCTGCTCATTCTCATTAACAACCTCCTTTAGAGACTAACAGGAGTGTCTGCTCATTCTCATTAACAACCTCCCTTAGAGACCAACAGGAGTGTCTGCTCATTCTCATTAACAACCTCCCTTAGAGACTAACAGGAGTGTCTGCTCATTCTCATTAACAACCTCCTTTAGAGACCAACAGGAGTCCCTGCTCATTCTCATTAACAACCTCCCTTAGAGACCAACAGGAGTCCCTGCTCATTCTCATTAACAACCTCCCTTAGAGACTAACAGGAGTCCCTGCTCATTCTCATTAACAACCTCCTTTAGAGACCAACAGGAGTGTCTGCTCATTCTCATTAACAACCTCCCTTAGAGACCAACAGGAGTCCCTGCTCATTCTCATTAACAACCTCCCTTAGAGACTAACAGGACTCCCTGCTCATTCTCATTAACAACCTCCTTTAGAGACTAACAGGAGTGTCTGCTCATTCTCATTAACAACCTCCCTTAGAGACCAACAGGAGTGTCTGCTCATTCTCATTAACAACCTCCCTTAGAGACCACCAGGAGTCCCTGCTCATTCTCATTAACAACCTCCCTTAGAGACTAACAGGAGTGTCTGCTCATTCTCATTAACAACCTCCCTTAGAGAATACAAAACAGATAATGGGTGAAACAGTGAAGGTCCAGTAGAGTAGGCTTTTCACCTCACTTTCATTTACTGTTTGTCACCAGTTGTAACGCTCGTCATCAGAAGGAGTGGACCAAAGCGCAGCATGGTAAGTGTTCATGATTTTATTTAATATCAAAAACACTCGAACAAAGTAACAAAAACGAAAGCGAACAGTTCTGTCAGGTAAACAGACACTAAACAGAAAATAACTACCCACAAATGAAAGAGGGAAAAAGGACTGCCTAAGTATGATTCCCAATCAGAGACAACGATAGACAGATTGGGAACCACACTCGGCCAAAAACAAAGAAATAGAAAACATAGAAATAAAGAAACTAGAATGCCCACCCTAGTCACACCCTGGCCTAACCAAAATAGAGAATAAAAACCTCTCAACCCAAACCTCTAAAAACCTCTCCCCCAAAGGTGCGGACTCCGGCCACAAAATCTGACTCTAAAGGGGAGGGTCCGGGTGGGTATCCCTTACGGCGGCGGCTCCTGTGCGGGACGTAGACCACCCTCCGCTTTGGTGGCGGCCCTGGTGCATGGACCTTCACTGGAGGAACCGGGCCGCAGATCATCGCCGGAAGAATTGATTGGGAACCACACTCGGCCAAAAACAAAAAAATAGAAAACATAGAAATAAAGAAACTAGAACGCCCACCCTAGTCACACCCTGGCCTAACCAAAATAGAGAATAAAAACCTCTCTATGGCCAGGGCGTGACACCAGTATAAACTCTAGAAAATTTATGAACGTTGACTACATGCAAATAGTGGTATGACCCTGTATGACCCTGTGGTTGTATGACCCTGTGGCTTTATGACTGTGTAGCTGCATGACCCTGTGACTGAATGACCCTGTGGATGTATGACCCTGTGGCATTATGACTGTGTGGCTGCATGACCCTGTGACTGAATGACCCTGTGGATGTATGACCCTGTGGCTTTATGACTGTGTGGCTGCATGTCCCTGTGACTGAATGACCCTGTGGATGTATGACCCTGTGGCTGTATGACCCTGTGGATGTATGACCCTGTGGCTTTATGACTGTGTGGCTGCATGACCCTGTGACTGAATGACCCTGTGGATGGATGACCCTGTGGCTTTATGACTGTGTGGCTGCATGACCCTGTGACTGAATGACCCTGTGGCTGTATGACCCTGTGGATGTATGACCCTGTGGCTTTATGACTGTGTGGCTGCATGACCCTGTGCCTGAATGACCCTGTGGATGTATGACCCTGTGGATGTATGACCCTGTGGCTGTATGACCCTGTGGATGTATGACCCTGTGTCTTGTATGACCCTGTGACTGAATGACCCTGTGGCTGTATGACCCTGTGGATGTATGACCCTGTGGCTTTATGACCCTGTGCATCTCTGCTGGCTTACCTCTGAAGCTGTAGAGCGGGGGTCTGTCAGACTGCCTGAGACTACCAGGTTGTGACTAGGCCGTCGCCCTGGATGTGAAAAAAACAATGTAGGTCCTGGTTCTCTCTGGTCACTAAACCTCCCATGGCCCTCATCTCAACCAAGAGGAGGGATATGAGGGTGGAATGGTCCCTGTAGCCAACTATTATGTGTTATATATAATAGCACTTTTTAATAGTCCCTGCAGCTTCTCTCCACTGACAATCACTGTGTGTTGAGTATTGTGGAGTAAAATGGCTGCCATGCATGAATCTACCATTGAAGCCACACATTAGTGATAGTTGATGTTTGATGTTTTTGAGTTGCCCCTTGCAAAGCACTATAATATACTGACCAAAAATATAAAACGCAACATGCAACAATTACAAAGATTTGATTGAGTTACAGTTCATATAAGGAAATCAGTCATCCACCATTTGCCTCATGCAGGGCGACACATCTCCTTTGCATAGAGTTGATCAGGCTGTTGATTGTGGCCTGTGTAATGTTGTCCCACTCCTCTTCATTGGTTGTGTGAAGTTGCTGGATACTGGCGGTAACTGGAACACGCTGTCGTACACGTGTTCCAAACATGCTCAATGGGTGACATCTCTGGTGAGTATGCAGGCCATGTAAGAACTGGGACATTTTCAGCTTCCAGGAATTGTGTACATAGCCGTGTGACATAAGAGGTGTGCTGGGGGCAACCTTGTGCTGGGGGCAATAAAAGGCCACTTTAACATTTGCAGTTTTGTTACCCAACAAAATGCCACAGATGTCTCAAGTTTTGAGGGAGCATGCACGCTCACGCTGAAACATGAGGTGATGGCGGCGGATGAATGGCACGAAAATGGGCCTCAGGATCTCGCCACGGTCTGTCTGTGCATTCAAATTTACATTGATAAAATGCAATTGTGTTTGTTGTCCGTAGCTTATGCCTGCCCATACCACAACCCCACTGCCACCATGGGGCACTCTGTTCGGCCAAACCGCTCGCCAACACAATGCCACACATGCTGTCTGCCATCTGCCTGGTACAGATGAAACCGGAATCATTTAAGAGCACACTTCTCCAGCTTTCCAGTGGCCATCGAAAGTGAGCATTTGCCCACATCGGTTATGAAGCCGAATTGCAGTCAGGTCGAGACCAGGTGAGGACAACGAGCACTCAGACGAGCATCCCTGAGACGGTTTCTGACAGTTTCTGCAGATTTTATTTGGTTGTGCAAACCCACAGTTTCATCAGCTGTCCGAGTGGCTTGTCTCAGACGATCCCGCAGGTAAAGAAGCCAGATGTGGAGGTCCTGGTGCTGGCATGGTTACACGTGGTCTGCGGTTGTGAGGCCAGTTGAACGAACAGCCAAATTCTCTAAAATGACTTGAGGCGGCTTACAGCAGAGAAATAAACATAAAATGATCTGGCAACAGCTCTGGTGGACATTCCTGCACTCAGCATGTCAATTGCACGCTCCCTCAAAACTTGAGACATCTGTGGCATTGTGTTGGGTAACAAAACTGCAAATGTTAAAGTGGCCTTTTATTGCCCCCAGCACAAGGTTGCCCCCAGCACACCTCTGCACTAGCATCACCCCTCTGTAGGACAATGAGTCTGTGATAACAATACTCTCTGCACTAGCGTTCCCCTCTGTAGAACAATGAGTCTGTGATAACAATACTCTCTGCACTAGCGTCCCCCTCTGTAGAACAATGAGTCTGTGAAAACAATACTCTGCACTAGCATCCCCCTCTGTAGAACAATGAGTCTGTGATAACAATACTCTCTGCACTAGCGTCCCCCTCTGTAGAACAATGAGTCTGTGATAACAATACTCTCTGCACTAGCATCACCCCTCTGTAGGACAATGAGTCTGTGATAACAATACTCTCTGCACTAGCATCACCCCTCTGTAGGACAATGAGTCTGTGATAACAATACTCTGCACTAGCATCCCCCTCTGTAGGACAATGAGTCTGTGATAACAATACTCTCTGCACTAGCATCCCCCTCTGTAGGACAATGAGTCTGTGATAACAATACTCTCTGCACTAGCATCCCCCTCTGTAGGACAATGAGTCTGTGATAACAATACTCTGCACTAGCATCCCCCTCTGTAGGACAATGAGTCTGTGAAAACAATACTCTCTGCACTAGCATCCCCCTCTGTAGGACAATGAGTCTGTGAAAACAATACTCTCTGCACTAGCATCCCCCTCTGTAGGACAATGAGTCTGTGAAAACAATACTCTGCACTAGCATCCCCCTCTGTAGGACAATGAGTCTGTGATAACAATACTCTGCACTAGCATCCCCCTCTGTAATACAATGTGTCTGTGATGACAATGCTCTCTGCACTGACTGTCAGGAAGAGTCTCTCTTCTCTCTCAAACACACAGGCACACATAGGGACACACACACCTCTGCAGTGCAAGCCGTGACTCCCCACTAATGACCTAGATCTGTTAATGAGGACTGTTAACCCCCAGCGATAGTCAACCAAATCGGAGGGAGCCGTCATCCCACTGATTAGAGGGAGAGTGACAAACAAAGGCTATGTGAAGGACGAAGGATGGGATTGAAAACAAACAAAAGATAACTATTGTAAAATAAACACTACAGGAAAAGGGGGGACGAACACGCCCTTTTTCAAATTGACGTGGCTGTAATGGAGCGGGTTGAGAGTTTCAAGTTCCTTGGTGTCCACATCACCAACAAACTATTATGGTCCAAACACACCAAGACAGTCGTGTAGAGGGCACGACAATGCCTTTTCCCCCTAAGGGGACAGAAAAGACTTGTCATGGGTCCCCAGATCCTCAAAAAGTTCCACAGCTGCACCATCGAGAGCATCCTGACCGGTTCAATTATTGCCTGGTATGTTCACCGGTTGAGAATTTGACCGTAAGATGCCACAGAGGGTAGTGCGTACAGCCCAGTACATCACTGGGGCCAAGCTTCCTGCCATCCAGGACCTATATACCAGGCAGTGTCAGAGGAAGGCCCAACAAATTGTCAAACACTCCAGTCACCCAAGTCATAGACTGTTCTCTCTGCTACTGCACGGCAAGCGGTACCGGAGCGCCAAGTCTAGGTCCAAAAGGCTCAAAACAGCTTCTACCACCAAGCCATAAGACTCAAAACAGCTTCTACCACCAAGCCATAAGACTCAAAACAGCTTCTACCACCAAGCCATAAGATTGCTGAACAATTTGCATTGACACCCCACACCCTTTGTTTTACACTGCCGCTACTCGCTGTATATTATCTTTATTATCTTTTCACTTTAACCCTACCTACCAATTACTGGTACCTCCTGTATATAGCCTGTCATTATTATTTTATTGTGTTACTTTTTATATTAGTTTTATTTATACTTTAGTTTATTTAGTAAATATTTTACTATATGTATAAGCTGGAAATAGAAGCCTACGTATTGTCCATTAGTTTACTACAGTAGTTGCCTATGACCTTAGTACATATTCATTGCTCCCATTAGCTTATTTCAACTTCTTAAGTTTACAGCTCCTACTTAAAAACACGTGCCCACGCATACAGAGTGTACTGTACAAAACATCAGGAACACTTGCTCTTTCCATGACAGACTGACCATGTGAAAGCTATGATCCCTTATTGAGGTCAGTCGTTAAATCCACTTTAATCAGTGTAGATGAAGGGGAGAACACAGGTTAAAGAAGGATTTTTAAGCCTTGAGACAATATAGACATGGATTGTGTATGTGTGCCATTCAGAGGGTGAATGGGCAAGACAAAAGATATAAGTGCCTTTAAACGGGGTTTGGTAGTAGGTGAAGGGCACACTGGTTTGTGTCAAGAACTGCAACACTGCAGGGTTTTTCACGCTCAAGAATGTGTATCAAGAATTGTCCACCACCCAAAGGACATCCAGCCAACTTTACGCAACTGTGGGAAGCATGGGAGTCAACATGGGCCAGCATCCCTGTGGAACACTTTGAACATCCATGCCTTGATTGAGGCTGTTCTAAAGGGCAAAAGGGGGTGCAACTCAATATTAGGAAGGTGTTCCTAATGTTTGGTATACTCACTGTATGTATATACAGTGCCTTCCGGAAGTATTCACACACTTTTCCCACATTTTGTTACGTTACAGCCGTATTCTAAAATTGATTCAATAAATAAAAATCTCAGCAATCTACACACAATACCCCATAATTACAAAGTGAAAACAGTTTATTTTTATTTTTTTGCAAATGTATTAAAAATTTAACAGAAACACCTTATTTACATAAGTATTCAGATCCTTTGCTAAGAGACTCACAATTGAGCTCAGGTGCATCCTGTTTCCATTGATCATCCTTGAGATGTTTCTACAACTTCATTGGAGTCCACCTATGGTAAATTCAAATGATTGGACATGATTTGGAAAGTCACACACCTGTCTATATAAGGTCCCACAGTTGACAGTGCATGTCAGAGCAAAAACCAAGCCATGAGTTCGAAGGAATTGTCCGTAGACTAGTCAGGATCAAGGCAAAGATGAACGGAGCAAAGTACAGAGAGATCCTTGATGAAAACCTGCTCCAGAGCACTCAGGACCTCAGACTGGGGCGAAGGTTCACTTTCCAACAGGACAACAACCCTAAGCACACAGACAAAACAATGAGTGGCTTCGGGACAAGGTTCACCTTCCAACAGGACAACAACCCTAAGCACACAGACAAAACAATGAGTGGCTTCGGGACAAGGTTCACTTTCCAACAGGACAACAACCCTAAGCACACAGACAAAACAACGAGTGGCTTCGGGACAAGTCTCTAAATGTCCTTGAGTGGCCCAGCCAGAGCCCGGAATTGAACCCGATCGAAAATCTCTGGAGACCTGAAAATAACTGTGCAGCAACGCTCCCCATCCAACCTGACCGAGCTTGAGAGGATCTGTAAAGAAGAATGGGAGAAACTCCCCAAATACAGGTGTGCCAAGCTTGTAGAGTCATACCCAAGAAGACTCAAGGCTGTAATCACTGCCAAAGGTGCTTCAACAAAGTACTGAGTAAAGGGTCTGAATACTTATGTAAATGTGATTTAAAATTTACATTTTTTATATAAAATTAGCAAACATTCCTATAAACCTGTTTTTCCTTTGTCATTATGGGGTATTGTGTGTACATAGATGAGGATTTTAGAATAAGGCTGTAATGTAACAACATGTGGAAAAAGTCAAGTGGTCTGAATAATTTCCGAAGGCATTGTATACAGTATATATACAAAAATATTTGGACACCCCTTCTTCAAATTAGTGGATTCGGATATTTCATCCACACCCGTTTCTGACAGGTGTATAAAATCGAGCACACAGCCATGCAATCTCCATAGACAAACATTGGCAGTAGATTGGCCTTCCTGAAGTGTTCAGTGACTTTCAAAGTGGCACCGTCATAGGATGCAAACTTTCCAACAAGTCAGTACGTCAAATCTCTGCCCTGCTAAAGCTGCCCCGGTCAACTGTATATGCTGTTATTGTATAGTGGAAATGTCTAGGAGCAACAACCGCTCAGCCACGAAGTGGTAGGCCACACAAGCTCACAGAACAGGACCGCCGAGTGCTGAAGCACATAAAAATGGTCTGTCCTCGGTTGCAACAGTCTTTACCGAGGTCCAAACTGCCTTTGGAAGCAACGTCAGCACAATAACTGTTTGTCGGGCGCTTCATGAAATGGGTTTCCATGGCCGAGCAGCCGCACACAAGCCTAAGATCCCCATGTGCAATGCCAAGCATCGGCTGGAGTGGTGTAAAGCTTGCCGCCATTGGACTCTGGAGCAGTGAAAACGTGTTCTCTTGAGTGATGAATCACGCTTCATCATCTGGCAGTCCGACAAACAAATCTGGGTTAGGCAAATGCCAGGTGAACGCTACCTGCCCCAATGCAAAATTGCAACTGTAAAGTTTGGTGGAGGAATAATGGTCTGGGGCTGTTTTTCATGGTTCGGGCTAGGCCCCTGAGTTCCAGTGAAGGGAAATCTTAACACTACAGCATACAATGAAATTCTAGACGATTCTATGCTTCCAACTTTGTAGCAACAGTTTGGAGAAGGCCCTTTCCTGTTTCAGCATGACAATGCCCCTGTGCACAAAGCGAGGTCCATGCAGAAATGATTTGCTGAGATCGGAGTGAAAGAACTTGACTGGCCTGCACAGAGCCCTGACTTCTCCTCTCTTTCTGCTCTTACTTTATGAGTCCTTTGTGGTGTGTTATCACCCCTGTAACCTCACAGATGAATGCAGATGAAGCTGGGTAAAATGATCATGAAAAAAGTATGCTCCGTACTACCCAGAGAAACCTCATTAATATGCATCATGTAGAAGCCAAAAGAAAACAAGATCCTCTCATTTAAAAATCTGATTACATATTCTACTTTATGATGCACCCAAGAGGTGCGTTTTAAAATTCAAATACTATTTACTCCAACGCACAATTGTGAAATGAGCCCAATCACCAGAAACCAAAGGATTGCGCACTAATTAAGAGGACACTTGAAAGACAAAGACTTGGTTGTTGAAGATTGATTAAGACAGACCAACATGCAGAAGGAGCGGACCAATGAGAATCCTCCGTTCAAAGGCCTGACAACATGTTCCACTGTAGATAGTGGGGATTTTCAAACCATACGTCTAGGAGAACTACAAATGGTTAGATATTTCTATAAATATAACTTTAACTTTGGGAACGGCAACGGGCTGTATCTTCACACACAAATAGTCTACATGTATTCTCCAGTGCATGCTGCCTACTACACTGTACCGGCCCCACATGACATAGTCTCATTGGAGTACAGTGCTGGCCACACTAGGGATCACATATGATGAATAAATGTCCATAAAGCATAAAGCATGACAAACACCACATTGTAGGGATGACCCTGAGAAACAGAACTGGCCAAAAAAGATAAGACAATCAGATCATACCCCTGTGTTTAACTTTCATTTCCTGGTCCTATGTATGTCGTTAAGTCCTAAGGGTTGGTTGAGATTAGAGTGGTGGCCTGAGGCCATGCCAGGGGAAAGCCCAGACCAGGATGGGTGGGGGTCAATAGTTCTGGACTGTAGGCACATCACTGGACGGGTGGCCTGTCTGTACATCAGGATTTAATGACAAGTGGCCGTCCAGACAGGGATTAGCAGAAAAACAACAAGCAATACACCCCGCTGCCTCAATGACGCTAGCCTAGCCCCTCAATGACGCTAGTCTAGCCCCTCAATGACGCTAGTCTAGCCCCTCAATGACGCTGGTCTAGCCCCTCAATGACGCTAGTCTAGCCCCTCAATGACGCTAGTCTAGCCCCTCAATGACGCTAGTCTAGCCCCTCAATGACGCTAGCCTAGCCCCTCAATGACGCTAGTCTAGCCCCTCAATGACTTTACTCTAGCCCCTCAATGCCGCTAGTCTAGCCCCTCAATGACGCTTGTCTAGCCCCTCAATGACTTTACTCTAGCCCATCAATGACGGTTGTCTAGCACCTCAATGACGCTTGTCTAGCCCTTCAATGACGCTAGTCTAGCCCCTCAATGACTTTACTCTAGCCCCTCAATGACGCTAGTCTAGCTCCTCAATGACGCTAGTCTAGCCCCTCAATGACGCTAGTCTTGCCCCTCAATGACGCTAGTCTTGCCCCTCAATGACGCTAGTCTTGCCCCTCAATGACGCTAGTCTAGCCCCTCAATGACGCTAGTCTAGCCCCTCAATGACGCTGGTCTAGCCCCTCAATGACTTTACTCTAGCCCCTCAATGACGCTTGTCTAGCACCTCAATGACGCTTGTCTAGCCCCTCAATGACTTTAGTCTAGCCCCTCAATGACGCTAGTCTAGCCCCTCAATGACGCTAGTTAAGGGTAAAGGTTGCAAGTTCGACTCCCCGAGCTGACAAGGTACAAATCTGTCGTTCTGCCCCCGAACACATCAGTTAACCCACTGTTCCTAGGCCGACATTGAAAATAAGAATTTGTTCTTAACTGACTTGCCTAGTAAAATAAAGGTAAAATAAATCAATAATTTAAAATAAACGTCTAGCCCCTCAATGACGCTAGTCTAGCCCCTCAATGACACTAATCTAGCCCCTCAATGACGCTTGTCTAGCCCCTCAATGACGCTTGTCTAGCCCCTCAATGACGCTTGTCTAGCCCCTCAATGACGCTTGTCTAGCCCCTCAATGACGCTTGTCTAGCCCCTCAATGACGCTAGTCTAGCCCCTCTCACTGGGTGTCCTATTATCAAGAATCAGATATATGTACTATGTAACATTCTGAGGGTCTTACACCCCCGCGATGTGCTTCTTGTCTATCACCTGCTGTTTTTTCCTCAGCGGTGTGCCTGCGTGCGTCTACACGTCTTGATTGCTTTGTTTGTTTTGCAATCAGAAATACTCCAGGAGGACAATCCTCTTGAGGTAAAAGCTGATCCTGATCAACCTTAGATGGAGCTAAAGCCCCTGGCAACAGAGAATTAACCTCTGCTCTCCCACTGGCTGGATGTTATCATCACTACTGTGGCACGAAGCCATCTTCACCTGTAAACAGCTGTCCTGTCCTCTGGTGGGCGAGATCTGATCTGATCCCCTCTGGCCTGGCCGCCCAGGCCACTGCCTGCAATAAAACAGTCCTGTAATCTGAGGGTGAATGCCTATCCAGGCCACACACAGATTAACAATCTGCAACCAATGAGGAGCCCAGAAAAAGTGAGGGCAGAGAGAGAGAGATAGCGACAGAGAGAGAGAAATTAGGAGAATGAAATTAAACAAACTGTGAGCAGCATCAATGGAGATTATCCTCTCTATTTCTCTGTCTCTATTTCCCACTCTCTCTTTCTCTCTGTCACTCTCTCTCCCTTCGCATCTCTCTCTCCCATTGCATCTCTCTCTCTATCCCTTTCCATCTCCCTCTTTCTCCCTTTCCATCTCTCTCTCTCTCTCCCTCTCCCTTTCCTTCTCTTTCTTTCTTCCTTTCTCTCTCCCTCTCCCTTTCTCTCTCTTTCTCCATCTCTCTCGCTCCTAATTTGCCCTAGAATAAAGCCAACATTTATGAAGCCTGGATGTTGTGAGCGCTAATCCATCTGTGTTTTGCTCAGTTTAGAAGAGATTACATGATGGTTGCTTTTGTAAATGATATAAGAGTAGGTGAAAGACAGACGCTGCCCCATGCAAACAATGAGCAGGAAGGAGAATGGATGATGGTGACAATGGCAAATCACGGCGCCAGCGAGGAACTACGGTACTGGTGGTCTTTGTGGTTGTTAATGTGATTTACGGACATGTTTTGGTGAAGAAACTAAGCCTCGCTGCCGAAAGGAGGATGGAGTCAGAGGAAAAAAAAAATAATCTACAGAGAGAGACTGTTGTCTTTCCTCCACAACACAGATGAGCCAGCAATAGAGAAATGGTGTGCAAAAGAAAAACACTACTCTGAATGACGTAAAGGATATTTCTGCTTTCTTAAATTACAGAAATTACAAATCCACCCACAGTATTTTGATAACAGTCATCTGCTCTACAGATGGTCATACTATCAACTAACTATCTGTTGATAAGCAACTGCTTGCTAAGGTTACGGTTAGGTTATACGGTTAGGTTTAGGGTAAGGGTTAGTAGATACAGTGGCTTGCAAAAGTATTCACCCCCTTTGGCATTTTACCTATTTACCTTACAACCTGGAATTAAAATACATTTTTGGGGGGTCTGTATCATTTGAGTTTACACAACATGTCTACCAGTTTGAAGATGCAAAATATTTTTTATTGTGAAACAAACAAGAAATATGACAAAAAAAACTGAAAGCTTGAGCGTGCATAACTATTCACCCCCCCAAAGTCAATACTTTGTAGAGCCACCTTTTGCAGCAATTTCAGCTGCAAGTCTCTTGGGGTATGTCTCTATAAGCTTGGCACATCTAGCCACTGGGATTTTTGCCCAATTTTCAAGGCAAAACTGCTCCAGCTCCTTCAAGTTGGATGGGTTCCACTGGTGTACAGCAATCTTTAAGTCATACCACAGATTCTCAATTGGATTAAGGTCTAGGCTTTGACTAGGCCATTCCAAGACATTTAAATGTTTCCCCCTAAACCACTCGAATGTTGCTTTAGCAGTATGCTTAGGGTCATTGTCCTGCTGGAAGGGGAACCTCCGTCCCAGTCTCAAATCTCTGGAAGACTGAAACAGGTTTCCCTCAAGAATTTCCCTGTATTTAGCGCCATCCATCATTCCTTCAATTCTGACCAGTTTCCCAGTCCCTGCTGATGAAAAACATCCCCACAGCCTGATGCTGCCACCACCACCATGCTTCACTGTGGGGATGGTGTTCTCATGGTGATGAGAGGTGTTGGGTTTGCGCCAAACATAGCATTTTCCTTGATGGCCAAAATGCTCAATTTTAGTCTTATCTGACCAGAATACCTTCTTCCATATGTTTGGGGAGTCTCCCACATGCCTTTTGGCAAACACCAAACGTGTTTGCTTAGTTTTTTCTTTAAGCAATGGCCATTTTCTGGCCACTCTTCCGTAAAGCCCAGCTCCTTGGAGTGTACGGTTTAAAGTGGTCCTATGGACAGATACTCCAATCTCCGCTGTGGAGCTTTGCAGCTCCTTCAGGGTTATCTTTGTTCTCTTTGTTGCCTCTCTCATTAATTCCCTCCTTGACTGGTCCGTGAGTTTTGGTGGGCGGCCCTCTCTTGGCTGGTTTGTTGTGGTGCCATATTCTTTCCAATCCTAAATAATGGATTTAATGGTGCTCCGTGGGATGTTCAAAGTTAATGATATTTTTTTATAACCCAACCCTGATCTGTACTTCTCCACAACTTTGTCCCTGACCTGTTTGGAGTGCTCCTTGGTCTTCATGGTGTCGCTTGCTTGGTGGTGCCCCTTGCTTAGTGGTGTTGCAGAATCTGGGGCCTTTCAGAACAGGTGTATACACGCTGAGATCATGTGACAGATCATGTGACACTTAGATTGCACGCAGGTGGACTTTATTTAACTAATTATGTGACTTCTGAAGGTAACTGGTTGCACCAGATCTTATTTAGGGGCTTCATAGCAAAGGGGGTGAATACATATGCACGCACCACTTTTTTTGTTTTTTGTTTTTTTGAAACAAGTTAATTTTTTTATTTCACTTCACCAGTTTGGACTATTTTGTGTATGTCCATTACATGAAATCCAAATAAAAATCCATATAAATTATAGGTTGTAATGCAACAAAATAGGAAAAACGGCAAGGGGGATGAATACTTTTGCAAGGCACTGTAGTTAGTTGAAATGTTGACATTTATTGAACATCTACAAACCATCTACATGGGACTATCCAAATAAAGTGTTACTTCATTAAACTTGTGCTTTTACATTCTATGGCTAATGCTGCCAAGGCAACCCCACAATAAGAGCATACCTGTTTATAGATTATCCTTAATGAAGGCCTTAAAGCTTGAGCTCAACACACAACAAACAATATCTAGCTAGTTTTATCCCTTTGTATGACACTGTTACACAAAAATGTGTGTTAGTAATTTTCCATGCCCTCAGTTTGTTGTCAAACAACACTCTAACGATCCAAAGAAAATAACTTGGTTGGTAAGTACGTGCATTGCTGTTAGAGAAGTATTTCCAGGTCATTTTGGTTCCAGGACAGGCCTACGACATGATCTTTGGAGTATTATTTGTGTTGCTACTTTGTTGCAAGTCATGCCATGCGATGTCAGGAGCGGCAAACACAGCAAAGCAAGCAAGGTAATAACAGGCCAGTTGGGCTGTTTCTGTTAATCGTGACATGCGTTATGATATGCTAACACGCTAGCCTTCACGGTTGGCGCCAAACACTTTCTTTTACATAAGATCTGAAACAAATAACTTCCATCCATAGGGTTTTTCTGGAGTCTTTACAAAACAATCAACTACGGTTAGCATCGCTAATTCATCATTATGTGTATATGTACTTGTGGAGCACAGAGAGATGGGGAGTAATCAACTTACCACCAATGAGGCCAGATGATATGAAGAGGTCTGATATGGCCCTCTCCCCTATCCAGGCCCTCGCTCTTCCCTGCGGTGAGTAGGAGCCTCAGCCTGCCCAGTGCCTTCGCTCTGATCCCTCATGGCAGCCTCTGGCTCTGGGCTCAAGAGCAGTGCATTGGGAGCCAGAGGGGTAATGAGAGAGCTGAGAGGTTCCTCCCCTTCCTTCCTCCTGTTCTACTGGATGCAGCAGCTCTTCAGGCCTGTTGGGGTTAGATAAAGGGTGAAGACACTGTACTGCCACCACTTCATGATGTGATAAAGACAAACACACTATGGAATGGCCCTCGATGATGATCCTGCCCTTTATTATTCCAATAATGACACTTTTTAACAATGAAAAGCTTAGTAATTTTTCATAGCCAATGGCTTATTATTTCAGTGTATTACTATTCCTAGTGTGTTACCATAGAGCCTCTGGCCTGCCTGGAGACATGGGTTGACCCTGTGAGTCTCTGGCCTGCCTGGAGACATGGGTTGACCCTGTGAGCCTCTGGCCTGTCTGGAGACATGGGTTGACCCTGTGAGCCTCTGGCCTGCCTGGAGACATGGGTTGACCCTGTGAGCCTCTGGCCTGCCTGGAGACATGGGTTGACCCTGTGAGCCTCTGGCCTGCCTGGAGACATGGGTTGACCCTGTGAGCCTCTGGCCTGCCTGGAGACATGGGTTGACCCTGTGAGCCTCTGGCCTGCCTGGAGACACGGGTTGACCCTGTAAGCCTCTTGCCTGCCTGGAGATATGGGTTGACCCTGTGAGCCTCTGGCCTGCCTGGAGACATGGGTTGACCCTGTGAGCCTCTGGCCTGCCTGGAGACATGGGTTGACCCTGTGACGCTTGTGGGGCTCTGAGGTCATTAACACAAGACTGCTGGCCTGTGACGGAGCTTGTGTTCAGGGAGGAGTCTGGGGAATACAGAAAGCATATACTTCTAGGAATATTGTTTAAATGCACGCACACTTCAATTTCACAGAAATCTAAGTAGATATGAAAATCTCCTCATAGAACTGTATCCATCTTTTGAATCTTGAATGGTTTGCATCATAAGACAACAGAATCACTAATGAAAACAAACGGAGGAGGATCTTCCAATGCTACTGAAATCTTCGGTTGTCTTCTGCTTTGCTTGGAGAGGGAGACTGGGATGAGGAAGCAAACAAGCATGGAAAGATGCTGATGTCATTGACGAAGGAATGGGGAACACATTGAAAATGCTGGCACCACGGCAAGTGTTCGTGGCTAGGGTGGATTTATGTAGCCGTTACTTGGCATCCTTCAGAGTGTATTGTTACCTCTCTAGTGTAGAGGTTCAGCCACTTCAGTATGAGACCTCAGGGCCAAACCATGATTAGGCCAAAAAGTATTACTCAAGAGTTCCTGGTTGGTTCAAAGTCATTCTCATTGGCTTTATGAATACCTGTATTTTTCCAGTTGGTGAGGAACACTACGACACAGTACAGTGGGGTCATTTAATTTCATTTAATTTCAGCATACAATACAGCTCAATATTTGAATTATTTGTTTTACCCAGTCATTACTGCTCATCTTTATCAAGGGTGTCAATCATTTTGGACCCCACTGTGTATCAAAGCATACCGCCCACAGCCTTGGTCTTTCTCAGCGACTATACTTGAACCAAATGAACCAGCAACTATTGTAGAAAATACTTTGGAAAGTATTCAGACCCCTTGACTTTTTCCACATTTTGTTACGTTATAATCTTATTTTTAAGTGGATTCAATGAACAAAAATCCTCAGCAATCTACACACAATATCCCATAATGACAAAGTGAAAACAAAGTAAAAATGTAAAAACAGAAATACCTCATTTACATAAGTATTTAGACACTTTGCTATGCGACTCAAAATTGAGCTCAGGTGTATCCTGTTTCCATTGATCATCCTTCAGATGTTTCTACAAATTGATTTGAGTCCACCTGAGGTAAATTCAATTGATTGGACATGATTTGGAAAGGCACACACCTGTCTATATAAAGGTCCCACAGTTGACAGTGCATGTCAGATCAAAAACCAAGCCATGAGGTCGAAGGAATTGTCCGTAGAGCTCCGAGACAGGATTGTGTCAAGGCACAAATCTGGGAAAGGGTACCAAAATATTTCTGCCACATTGAAGATCCCCAAGAACACAGTGGCCTCCATCATTCTTCAATGGAAGAGGTTTGGAACCACCAAGACTCTTCCTAGAGCTGGCCACCCGGCCAAACTGAGCAAACTGAGGGGGGGGGCCTTGGTCAGGAAGGTGACCAAGAAACCGATGGTCACTCTGACAAAGCTCTAGAGTTCCTCTGTGGAGATGGGAGAAACTTCCAGCAGGACAACCATCTCTGCAGCACTCCACCAATCAGGCCTTTATGGTAGAGTAGCCTGGTGGTTAGAGTGTTGGACTAGTAACCGAAAGGTCGCAAGATTGAATCCCCGAGCCGAAAAGGTAAAAATCTGCCGTTCTGCCCCTGAACAAGGCAGTTAACCCACTGTTCCTAGGCAGTCATTGAAAATAAGAATTTGCTGTTAACTGACTTGCCTGGTTAAATAAATGTAAAATAAATAAGAAAAAGATTGGCCAGACAGAAGCCACTCCGTAAAGCATAAATGGTGGCAGGATCATGCTGTGGGGATGTTTTTCAGCGGCAGGGACTAGGAGACTAGTCAGGATCGAGGCAAAGATGAACGGAGCAAAGTACAGAGAGATCCTTGATGAAAACCTGCTCCAGAGCGCTCAGGACCTCAGACTGGGGCAAAGGTTCACCTTTCAACAGGACAACGACCCTAAGCACACAGCCAAAGCAATGACAGGAGTGGCTTCGGGACAAGTCTCTGAATGTCCTTGAGTGGCCCAGCCAGAGCCCGATCGAACATCTTTGAAGAGACCTGAAAATAGCTGTCCAGCGACACTCCCCGTCCAACCTGACAGAGCTTGAGAGGATCTGCAGAGAAGAATGGGAGAAACTCCCCAAATACAGGTGTGCCAAGCTTGTAGCGTCACACCCAAGAAGACTTGATGCTGTAATCGCTGCCAAAGGTGCTTCAACAAAGTACTGAGTATAGGGTCTGAATACTTACGTAAATGTGATATTTCAGTTTTGTATTTTTTTAAATAAATTTGCAAAAATGTCTAAACCTGTTTTTGCTTTGTCGTTATGAGGTATTGTGTGTAGATTGATGAGGGGGGAAATAATTTAATCAATTTTAGAATAAGGCTGTAACATAACAAAATGTATAAAAAGTCAAGGGGTCTGAATAGTGGAGTTTAGGCACATCCTGAATTTCATTAAAATCTTGTTACTGACGCCATAATAAACCTGTGGTGAGAATGACATCACGGCGTGACGAATCTCCGCTGACAGATTTAGAAATGTTACCATAAGATGTTGATGGCCTTTTTATTCTATTTCTGGAGAAGTGAAACAAACTGGAATGTGGTAGCATATAGGCTACAACATATGGTTGCGCTGAGTAAAAACAGGTTCCTAATGCCAACTTCATACATTTCCTTGTCATATAATGAAGCTTGCTTAGGGAGAGAGAATGAATAGAGGGTGATAATATTGCCTTGGCTGTGGAAAGATTAGCATAAGGAATACATGAAAACATGGCTAAGCTTTATGGTAAGCGCTGTCCATCTCTAGAGAATCTATAAAATCCTTTCTTTTCAAAGCAATGTTGCTGAAACCATGCTGCCAGGCATTACCTTGATAAAACTGAAAAAGTGTGATAAAGTAGGCAGATATATTAACTAACAGATATGGACATGGGATCATCTCTGCCGAACAGCTCGGCGATGGAGCTGACAAGGAAACACTTGTGGTTAGGTATGACCAATGAGGCTGCCTCACAGCCCCCTGTGAACATATTATTTGATAAGCCATTTAAACATTTGGATGAAGAGGTTTTGACTAGGGACAATAAAGACAGACAGACAGACAGACAGACAGACAGACAGACAGACAGGCAGGCAGGCAGGCAGGCAGGCAGGCAGGCAGGCAGGCAGGCAGGCAGGCAGGCAGGCAGGCAGGCAGGCAGGCAGGCAGACAGACAGACAGACAGACAGACAGACAGACAGACAGACAGACAGACAGACAGACAGACAGACAGACAGACAGACAGACAGACAGACAGACAGACAGACAGACAGACAGACAGACAGACAGACAGACAGACAGACAGACAGACAGACAGACAGACAGAGAGAGAGAGAGAGAGAGAGAGAGAGAGAGAGAGGTACTTAGAGAAAATGCTGCTTATTTATAAATCAACAGCAATTTCTGTGATGCCTTTATATCTGCATGTGATTAAACGTGAAAGGACGAAGGGGGAAGTCAAAAAATCATTTGATCTAATTTCCCACCGGGTAATGAAAAACAGCAGTGATTTTGAGCCATGGTGAAGCAGGGCTGGGCTCTATGCTCTGCTCTGGGGAGAGGAGAATGGAGGCCATGTGTGCTGTTCAGTCACAGTATTATTGTGTTGTTTGCTAATGTGACTATAAATATTTATGCTAAGTATTATGACAATGAAGAATTGTAGGTGATGGGGTTTCTTCTTTGTTTGTGATGTTGATGTAAAATCTATAGCTCCTATGGTAACAGGAAATGATCAGCATAGGTTCCCCAAAACTAACTGAGTTAGAACTAACAGAGTCCTGTTATAAACAATATTATAAACTGGGTGGTTCGAGCCAATTGGCTGAATGCTGATTGGCTGACAGCCGTGGTATATCAGACAGGTATGACAATATGGCCAATATTCCATGGCTAAGGTCTGTATCCAGGCACTCCATATTGCGTCGTGCAGAGAACAGCCCTTAGCCGTGGTATATTGGCCATATACCACACCCCCTCGTGCCTTATTGCATAAATAGACACCACTGTTAAAACCTCTTAGATGTAAAATGATGTAAAATGTCCCCTGTTTTGGGGACCTTTGTGGTTCTGGTACCAGTTCCGACCAACATTTTCGCTTATAAATCGTTCTGGGGACACCATATGTAACGGATGTGAAATTTCAATCGGTTGCGTCACTTGCTCTGAGACCTGAACTAGGGTTTCCCCTTGCTCTGCAAGGGCCGCGGCCTTTGTGGAGCGATGGGTAACGATGATTCGTGGGCGACCGTTGTTGATGTGTGCAGAGGGTCCCTGGTTCGCGCCCGTGTCGGGGCGAGGGGACGTACTAAAGTTATACTGTTACATTGATGCTGTTGACCCGGATCACTGGTTTCTGCGGAAAAGGAGGAGGTTGAAAGGGGGGGTGAGTGTAACGGATGTGAAATGGCTAGCTAGTTAGCGGGTACGCGCTAATAGCATTTCAATCGGTTACGTCACTTGCTCTGAGACCTGAACTAGGGTTTCCCCTTGCTCTGCAAGGGCCGCGGCTTTTGTGGAGCGATGGGTAACGATGCTTCGTGGGTGTCAGTTGTTGATGTGTGCAGAGGGTCCCTGGTTCGCGCCCGTGTCGGGGCGAGGGGACGGTTTAAAGTTATACTGTTACACATAGATGAAAATGGCTTGTCTCTTTAGCCTGTGTGAAGCAAGATGTGAAATCTGACACCACTTGAAGCTGGGATGTCCCTCCTAGCATTTCATTCGCTCTTCTGACTGTCCATCAAGTCCTGCTGAACCCAACGTCACAGCCACTGACAATGCCTGGAATCCTGACATCGTAGCACAGCAGGAGACAGTGGTTTTGGCACTGTAGCACATTCAGAGATCAATTTATAGTCAGTAATCTACAATAATTAAGATATTTTAAAAATTCAATGTATCACAATTCCAGTGGGTCAGAAGTTTACATACACTAAGTTGACTGTGCCTTTAATCAGCTTGGAAAATTCCATAAAATGATGCCATTTTGACAATTGACATAATTTGAGTCAATTGTAGGTGTACCTGTCGATGTATTTCAAGGCCTACCTTCAAACTCAGTGCCTCTTTGCTTGACATCATGGGAAAATCAATCCATTTTTGGAGAAAGGTCCTCTGGTCTGATGAAACAAAAATAGAACTGTTTGGCCATAATGACCATCGTTATGTTTGGAGGAAAAAGGGGGAGGCTTGCAAGCCGAAAGAACACCATCCCAAACGTGAAGCACGGGGGGTGCAGCATCATGTTGAGGGGGTGCTTTGCTGCAGGAGGGACTGGTGCACTTCACAAAATAGATGGCATCATGAGGCAGGAAAATGATGTGGATATATTGAAGCAACATCTCAAGACACTCTCAGTCAGGAAGTTAAAGCTTGGTCACAAATGGGTCTTCCAAATGGACAATGACCCCAAGCATACTTCCAAAGTTGTGGCAAAACAGCTTAAGGACAACAAAGTCAAGGTATTGGAGTGGCCATCACAAAGCCCTGACCTCAATCCTATAGAAAATGTGTGGGCAGAACTGAAAAAGCGTGTGCGAGCAAGGAGGCCTAAAAACCTGACTCAGTTACACCAGCTCTGTCAGGAGGAATGGGACAAAATTCACCCAACCTATTGTGGGAAGCTTGTGGAAGGCTACCTGAAACATTTGACCCAAATTAAACCATTTAAATGCAATGCTACCAAATACTAATTGAGTGTATGTAAACTTCTGACCCACTGGGAATGTCATGAAATAAATAAAAGGCTGAAATAAATAATTCTCTCTACTATTATTCTGACATTTCACATTCTTAAAAGAAAGTGGTGATCCTAACTGACATAAAACAGGGATTTTTTACTAGGATTAAATTTCAGGAATTGTGAAAAAACTGAGTTTAAATGTAATTGGCTAAGGTGTATGTAAACATCTGACTTCAACTGTATCATTCATTTTGGGGATTACGTACATCTGGTTTTAAGGTGGTCAAAGACAACTCCTGCTCCTTCCTCCTCAGGGTGAATCTGACCTGACAGAGTAAGTGATTGGCCACTAGAGTAGAGGAGAGAAAACCATCCAAAGGTTTAGCAGCAAGGTTACTGTCCTGAGGCCAAAACTTCAAAATAATCTCATCAGTATAATCATAAAGAACCAGGATAGGGCATTTAGCCCAGCTAATAGTGGCATGATGAGGGAAGGCCAGACAGCCGCTATAGCCGTTCCAGAGGCAGCCAGAGAACACTGGGAGAAGCCTCAGCCTCTGTGACATGGACGGAGCAGTTCATTACAACACATTAAGATCTACTTTACAGTCATTACGAGGCTGGCGAGCTGACCCTTTAGTCAAAAGCTATAGGTCCACTCTGCAGCATCCCTATGAGGAACACTGGTCCACTCCATCTGGCATGGTGATAGGAGGCTGTGGTCAGAGCGAGGGCCCAGGGGGAGATTCCCCACGAGTGTTCAGACTTAGACAGAGATTAAGACGGAAGGAAGAGGAGCGAGGAGGACAGAGGAGGGTGGATGACATATTGCCTTCAGCGTCATGGCAAAACAGTAGAGCTCAGAGACCCAAAAGTCAGATAAAATCATAGTGAGTTTTTTGTGGTGATTATTCTGGGAAAATGATGACATTATGTAATATGCATATGGCTTGCAGAATGTGACATCGGGAACAATCAGCTTTCACCAGAGACACAAAGGCCAGACATCTACTGTGGAGCGGAGATCGGACGGTAATACCCTCACCAAATATAACCTGTCCGCTCAATGTTTTCATCCAAGTTGAGCTTTAGACATGAAAATCCTAATGTAACATCCCCATGTCAGGATTTGATTTGTCATCACAACAAAATAATGGAATATAAAGGCCCCATAATGCATTGCAAAAAGAGAGAAAAAAAAGGTACACCGTACAGCACGGATCCCACTGAGACATCAAACTGGCCTCTGTGCTCACAATACATGGGCCGTTTTTTCTCATAACTGTTTCCCTGAACGTGAACCATTGTCTTTTACTGGGTTGGAACACAGAATAAAAGTAGCGCCTTCCATTGTGACACGCAAGCACTATCCATCCCAGGAGAAAATACTCAAAAGTAATGGTAATCATGCATAAAGATGGCAGAATTGAGATATGTCATTCTTTTTTTATTAGAGCATGTGACATGGTTCCACGTGCCAATAAATCAACACAATCTACTTTTTCATTTTTTCCAATTGCCGGCATCTTGAAGCTAAAATTGGTATCATGTATACAGTGCTAATGACCACAAAAAAAAATGTATCGGAGAGCAAAGTACAATACTTAGCATAATTAGACATTTCTGTTAAGTGCATGGAGGCCACCATCTTTCCATGATGTAATTCTCTGTTGACCTGTCATCAAGGTTACATAAATGTCATTTTCCTTCTAAATCTCAAGAATGGGGTATAAATAACATTTGTGTAACGGGTTAAATGTTTAGGAACAATATTGCACTGGACTGATACAGTACTAGTCAAAAGTTTGAACACACTAACTCATTCAAGGGTTATTCTTTATTTTTACTATTTTCTACATTATAGAATAATAGAGAAAACATCAAAACTATGAAATAACACATATGGAGTCATGTAGTAACCAAAAAAGTATTAAACAGATCAACATAGATTTATATTTTAGATTCTTCAAAGTAGCCACCCTTTGCCTTGATGACAGATTTGCACACTCTTGGCATTCTCTCAACCAGCTTCACTTGGAATGCTTTTCTAACAGTGTTGAAGGTGTTCCCACATACGCTGATCACTCGTTGGCTGCTTTTTCTTCACTCTGCGGTCCAACTCATCCCAAACCATCTCAAATGGGTTGAGATTGGGTGATTGCGGAGGCCAGGTCATCTGATGCAGCACTCCATCACTCTCATTATTGGTCAAATAGCCCTTACACAGCCTGGAGGTGTTTTGGATCATTGTCCTGTAGAAAAACAAATGATAGTCCCACTAAGCGCAAACCAGATGGGATGACGTATCGCTGCAGAATGCTGTGGTAGCAATGCTGGTTAAGTGTGCCTTGAATTCGAAATAAATTACTAACAGTGTCACCAGCAAAGCACCCCCACACCATCACACCACCTCCTCCATGCTTCACGGTGGGAACTAGACATGCAAAGATATTCCGTTCACCAACTCTGCATCTTCCAAAGACACGGCGGTTGGAACCAAAAATCTCAAATTTGGACTCATCAGACCAAAGGACAAATTTTTACCGGTCTAATGTCCAGTGCTCATGTTTCTTGGCACAAGCAAGTCTCTTCTTCTTATTGGTGTCCTTTAGTAGTGGTTTCTTTGCAGCAATTTGATCATGAAGGCCTAATTCACACAGTCCCCTCTGAACAGTTGATGTTGAGATGTGCCTGTTACTTGAACTTTGTGAAGCATTTATTTGGGCTGCAATTACGAAGGCTGGTGACTCTAATGAACTGATCCTCTGCAGCAGAGGTGACTCTGGGTCTTCCTTTCCTGTGGGGGTCCTCATGAGAGCCAGTTTCATCATAGCGCTTGATGGTTCTTGCGACTGCACTTGAAGAAACGTTAAAAGTTCTTGAAATTTTCCGGATTGACTGACCTTCATGTCTTAAAGTAATGATTTGGACTGTCATCTCTCTTTGTTTATTTGAGCTGTTCTTGCCATAATATGGACTTGGTATTTTAACAAATAGGGCTATCTTCTGTATACCACCCCTACCTTGTCACAACACAACTGATTGGTTTTAATGCATTAAGAATAAAATAAATTCCACAAAATAACTTTTAACCATGCACACCTGTTAATGGAAATGCATTCCAGGTGACTACCTCATGAAGCTGGTTGAGAGAATGCCAAGAGTGTGCACAGCTGCATCAAGCCAAAGGGTGGCTACTTTGAAGAATCTAAAATATATTTGGATTTGTTTAACACTTTCGTTACTACATGATTCCATATGTGTTATTTCATAGTTTTGATGTCTTCACTATTTTCCTACAATGTAGATAAAAGAAAAAATACAGAAAAACACTGGAACGAGTAGGTGTGTCCAAACTTTTGCCTGGTACTGCATGTGTATATTGAATATCTAAAGTTTCTGGTGAATGGAGATTGTCTGTGTGAGATCCAAGCTCATTTGACTGGTTGTAGATAATTAGCTAACAGGAACATGAAAATAACATTATAACAGGAAATATCATTAGTGTTGATCAGATATCAGTCATTGGAGGGTTTGTCACAGGCATGTTACAGTTGAAGTCGGAAGTTTCATTAAAACTAGTTTTTCAACCACTCCACAAATTTCTTGTTAACAAACTATAGTTTTGGCAAGTTGGTTAGGACATCAACTTTGTGCATGACACAAGTCATTTATCCAACAATTGTTGAAATAAAGATTATTTCACTTATAATTCACTGTATCACAATTCCAGTGGGTCAGAAGTTTACATACACTAAGTTGACTGTGACATTAAACAGCTTGGAAAATTCCAGAAAATTATGTCATGTCTTTCAAAGCTTCTAGGCAAATTGACATCATTTGAGTAAATTGGAGGTGTACCTGTGGATGTATTTCAAGCCTACCTTCAAACTCAGTGCCTCTTTGCTTGACATCATGGGAAAATCAAAAGAAATCTGCCAAGACCTCAGAAAGAAATTGTAGACCTCCACAAGTTTGGTGCATCCTTAGGAGCAATTTCCAAACGCCTGAAGGTACCACATTCATCTGTACAAACAATACAACACCATGGGACCACGCAGCCGTCATAACGCTAGGTAGGAGATGCGTTCTGTCTCCTAGAGATGAACATACTTTGGTGAGAAAAGTGCAAATCAATCCCAGAACAACAGCAAAGGATCTTGTGAAGATGCTGGAGGAAACAGGTACAAAAGTATCTATATCCACAGTAAATTGAGTCCTATATCGACATAAACTGAAAGGCTGCTCAGCAAGGAAGAAGCCACTGCTCCAAAACCGCCATAAAAAAGCCAGACTACAGTTTGCAACTGCACATGGGGACAAAGGTCGTACTTTTTGGAGAAATGTCCTCTGGTCTAATGAAACAAAAATAGAACTGTTTGGCCATAATGACCATCGTTATGTTTGGAGGAAAAAGGGGGATGCTTGCAAGCCGAAGAACACCATCCCAACCGTGAAGCACGGGGGTGGGAGCGTCATGTTGTGGGGGTGCTTTGCTGCAGGAGGGACTGGTGCACTTCACAAAATAGATGGCATCATGAGGCAAGAAAATTAAGTGGATATATTGAAGCAACATCTCAAGACATCAGTCAGGAGGTTAAAGCTTGGTCACAAATGGGTCTTCCAATGGACATTGACACCAAGCATACTTCCAAAGTTGTGACAAAATGGCTTATGGACAACAAAGTCAAGGTATTTTAGTGGCCATCACAAAGCCCTGACCTCAATCCTATAGAAAATTTGTGGGCAGAACTGAAAAAGTGTGCAAGCAAGGAGGCCTACAAACCTGACTCAGTTACACCAGCTCTGTCAGGAGGAATGGGCCAAAATTCACCCAACTTACTGTGGGAATCTTGTGGAAGGCTACCCAAAACGCTTGACCAAAGTTAAACAATTTAAAGGCAATGCTACCAAATTCTAATTGAGTGTATGTAAACTTCTGACACACCCATTATTCTGACATTTCACAATTTTAAAATAAATTGGTGATCCTAACTGACCTAAGATAGGGAATTTGTACTCTTATTAAATGTCAGGAATTGTGAAAAACTGAGTTTAAATGTATTTGGCTAAGGTGTATGTAAACTTCCGACTTCAACTGTATTTTACAATGTCAATTATTATTATAAAAAATAAAAAATTAACATGCATTTACATTTTTTGTTATTGAAAATGTGTGACGCACATTTCAGACTAGCCATGTGCTAAAAGTAAATTATGTCACCACTGAATAGATGCCAATGCGTTTTAGCTAAAGTTTGGTATTAAGGACAAATCACCAATACAGGGTTTGATCTTTAATTAGTTCCTAATCATCACAGTTAGTTACCCGAACTTCAAAGACACCATATGGACCTAATTGTGGTCGTTCCTGGCGCACGAGCAACTGCAAACCGAGGCACCACCGTACCTGCAGTTTGGCTGTACACTGTCATCATACTTTGGGCTGAGCTCTTATTCCATACATACTGTACTCAAATGTGGGGGGGGGGGGGGGGGGGGGATAGTAGACCAACCGACCGACAGCTGTTTTCATCATGTCACCGATGAGCTTAAACATGGGTGGTTTAATCAGGAAAACTAGGCTTCCCCCTCCTCCAGCCCCTACCCTTCTCCCCCTCTCCCCCCCCCCCCCCACCTGCCCTAGCAGTCAGGGTGACCGCCGGCCGGTGACTGGAGAGTAATCAAAGAGGACATTGTGGGACGAGTGTTGGGTCGTCTGATAAGACGACAGGCTTAGGAGCCAAATGGTGACAGTGGATTAAACCCTTGAGGGGCGGGGCAGAGCGGGATGGGGTTGGGCAGAGCGGGGCGGGGCTGGCTGGGTGGGCGGGTGAGGTTTAGGGTAGGGCAGAGCAGAGCAGAGCAGAGCGAGGCTGGCTAGCCTGTGCTGGCTGGGAGAGTGGCTGGCTGGCTGGATGCTTGAGTGACTCGTGAAATTTATGGTGGGCAGAGCGAGGCTGGCTATTATGGGCAGGCTGGGTTGGTGGCTGGCTGGGTTGGTGTCTGGCTGGCTGGCTGGCTGGGTAATTGGGTTGGTGGCTGGCTGGCCGGCTGGGTTGATTGGTTGATGGCTGGGTTGATGGCTGGCTGGCTAGGTTGATGGCTGGCTGGCCGGCTGGGTGAGTGAGTGAGTGAGTGGGTGGGTGGGTGGCTGGCTGGCTGGGTTGATGGCTGGCTGGCTGGGTTGATGGCTGGCTGGCTGGCTGGGTTGATTGGTTGATGGCTGGGTTGATGGCTGGCTGGCTAGGTTGATGGCTGGCTGGCTAGGTTGATGGCTGGCTGGCTAGGTTGATAGCTGGCTGGCTGGCTAGATTGATGGCTGGCTGGCTGGCTGGGTTCTTGGCTGGGTGGCTGGGTGGATGGCTGGATTGACAGCTGCCTGGCTGGGTTGATGGCTGGGTGGGGGGCTGGGTTGAGGTGGCTGGGTGAGTGGCTGGCTGGCTGGGTTGGTGTCTGGGTGGCTGGCTGGTTGAGGTAGCTGGGTGAGTGGCTGGCTGGTTGAGGTGAGGTTTAGGGAGGTACCTCATTGCCTTTGTCTCTAGCTCAACGGTGTCATGATCAAGATTAGAAGTTCAGATTGGAGTACACAAGACATTACATGGTAATAGAATTATGTTGAACACAAAATATTGTTCTATGTTTTCATTAGAATAGAATAAAACTTTGTCGATCCAGGATGGACATTTTTCTTTGGCATCACCTTCCATTAAAAGGATCACAGACATTGTCACATCATACACATTTAAACCAGTCAGTCCATCATGTTGCATATACTAAAAACTTAGAGGACATCAATACATTCACTCACAACCGACCACTGTCCCAACTGCACTAGATAGATAAGTACATATACCGATACAATTTACCATGCATTTGGTAGTCCAACAGCACAAGGAACGAAGGAATATTTGAACACGTTCTTCTTGGCCATGGGCATTCTGAAACGCCGGCCAGAGAGAAGCCTCTCCAACTGATTGTGTAGAGTGTAAACAAGAGGATCAGTCTCCAGTCAATCCATGAACAAAGTCAAAGTGAGAGAATCATCTGAATACAATTCACAGTAAGGGGATATGCACCATCAACGTTTTAATACAAATAGTGTAATTAACCAACCAGACAAAGTCTGAATTATTTTCACTTTTCCACATAGCTTTATTTGACTAAATAACCTACAGAATACATTGAATACTCTATTTAATGTTCATTTCTAAAGCAAAATGACCCTGTTGATCCCATGCTAAATAAATCCCATCAGTCTACTGTCTGTCTACACAACCCCTGTTTAACACAAACCCCTCTCACTAAGCCAGTAGACCCAGACTGCCTTTCAGATTCCTCTGCTCCATCGCTTTAATGTTTCCAATTAGTCCCCACAGTCCCACGGCTAAACAGCCTCACCAAGGCTCACCGAGGCACGTGGCAACAAATGCCTTCAGATGTCCAGAATCTGGAAAACTGTCAACATTCCTTGGGGTGGTTTTCTCTTCATAGGTTCTCCATGTGGGGTGGCTGATACAACAACAATCTCTCTCTGTTCTTAACCACTAATCAGAAACTAATGCAAACCGGTTTACCTAATGCAAACCGGTTTTTCACACATCACAGTATTCACCTAAAGGTCTAGATGTGTCTGTCTCATCAGTCAAACAGTAACACACAACCTTTACTGTATAGCAGGACACAACTGATAAGACAAATTAAGTTATTGTATATTGTGTAGGGACTAAACATATTATTTGTGTCCTCCCGTTTTAAAATGTTACCATCTTCATCGGTTGAGAAAAAGTCCAGTTGCATTTGAACTTTGTCAAAGGAACGTTTCAAACAGGATATCCTGCCATCTGCTCCTCCAGCAGACTCATTCCAGGAGTCAGTCATTTGAGACCTAAGCTGACTGACTGACTGCTTCTTCACAAGGAGCCACATCAATGGCTTTTAAAGGTAGCCAAAAAAAGAACAACCTTTTCCCAATCAACTTAAAAGTTTTCTTCAGTTATCTGCAGTGAGTTAAGGGACTTTAATGAAAACCGGCCATCAGAGGGGAGGTCCTAAAGGACGTGCAACGCTTTCATGCAGAGTTGAAACCTGCATTGATATCTTTTCATGGAAGAACATGAAAGAGTCCCTTCTTTTTCCCCTTAACATTAACAATGGAGAACCTGTTCCATATAACCCTACATACCCTTGGTTCCTTCCACATTCTATGTGAGAAAATGAAATAACAATAGACTAATCATGATCAATCTGGTTTCCCTCCCCCTTGAACACCTGATGGCGTTCTGTTCTCTGGAGGAACAGAAATACACGCTGCCTGACAGCCACACAAACACCTCAGAGAGAACTGGGGTGAATGGGGAGACTGCAGCGGGGTCCCAGAATCTGGCACCTGCTGATTATCTGCATATTGATTTGATTACACACCAGACCTCTGAATTGACAATCCTCAAAGAAATTCAATGTCCCACTGTTCCACCATGATAAATGTGATCGCTTTGTCTCTCACTGCAGGTTTTTGCTGGCTCAGGTCAATCGCAATTCAATTATAAAAGTCCACCTCTCTAAAGCCGAGTGATAGACGGATACCGCAAACACACACTATCCAGATGATTTGAGCGCTTGGAATGAGAGAACATTTCAGAGACAATGAAAACACAAATACAGAATAATCATCTGGTGTTCCTCTGAGTTTTATCTTTTCAAAGAGCTGGACTAACTGTGTTTGGAAAAGGGCCGCGGGCATGTTGAGGGACTGTCGGCCATGCATGTAATCGCTTACTTACACTCTGTGAGTTTGCTTTGGATCAGGCAAATTACCATCTGAAAATCACTCTGGGCGAGAGGCCTGCGTCATCCATGTCATCTCACTTTCAGTATTTCTTACCCCAGCTAATATACAGGGAAACATGTGGAAATACACACACAGATTCTGCTCATCATTGCTTTCAATGTACTTAAAATTTCAAAAGGCAAATAAATACTCTCTAAATACTATAAACAAACCTTACTCTTAATCTTAGCACAAAAGCTGGCTAGTTATGGGATTATGCATTATCATGACGTTGAATGTTAAACCTATCCCTGTGAGGAAATATGTGCATCCAGCATAAATCGGAGTGGACTCAAATCACATAACTCACTCGCTCTAATTGGAAAGGCCATAAAATAAAGTCTGCATGACACAATAACTGCAGGCAGGGTCACACACTCTCACACACAAGTTTCATGGAGAGGGAACTCCCAAGGGGACGTAGGCCTACATAATCAGCTATAATATGCCAAAAGAGTATGCTCAGAGCAACTTGGGTGAGCGACGGAAACGGCTTTCATCTTTTCCATAATGGCAAGGCTGGCCAGAAAGCAAGCAGAGGATTCGCAAAAGAAACTGCATCAGGTGTTTGTCAGTTCCTATTCAATAAACTCCATGCTGCCCCGATGAAAATATGGGCATTATGGTTTCCCTTAAAAATGGGATACCATGTAAGAAATTCCAGCTGTGTGTGATACATCAGAGAATTGTTCAAGCAGCGACACAGACGACGGGGTGACATGCACAAACCTGTGCGACGAATTGTCAGACTTTGTCAGAATAAATTCGGTGTTTCAATACTAATATTTAAGTTTAAACTGTTACGATATTCTGGCTTTCATGTGAAGAACTGTATGTTGTTGATTTGGTCTCTGATAAGAAGCTGACCCTCTCTGTTGCATCGAGTTTTGGAGTGCTTCGCAGAGAGTACATTGTTTTGGAACAGAGCAATAAGATAGTACCACCCCCTCGTCACTGATCCGAGACAACAGCTTATAAATATAGTACCACCCCTCGTCACTGATCCGAGACAACAGCTTATAAATATAGTACCACCCCCTCGTCACTGATCCGAGACAACAGCTTATAAATATAGTACCACCCCCTCGTCACTGATCCGAGACAACAGCTTATAAATATAGTACCACCCCCTCGTCACTGATCCGAGACAACAGCTTATAAATATAGTACCACCCCCTCGTCACTGATCCGAGACAACAGCTTATAAATATAGTACCACCCCTCGACACTGATCCGAGACAACAGCTTATAAATATAGTACCACCCCTCGTCACTGATCCGAGACAACAGCTTATAAATATAGTACCACCCCTCGTCACTGATCTGAGACAACAGCTTATAAATATAGTACCACCCCTCGTCACTGATCCGAGACAACAGCTTATAAATATAGTACTACCCCTCATCACTGATCCGAGACAACAGCTTATAAATATAGTACCGCCCCTCGACACTGATCCGAGACAACAGCTTATAAATATAGTACCGCCCCTCGTCACTGATCCGAGACAACAGCTTATAAATATAGTACCACCCCCTCGACACTGATCCGAGACAACAGCTTATAAATATAGTACCGCCCCTCGTCACTGATCCGAGACAACAGCTTATAAATATAGTACCACCCCCTCGACACTGATCCGAGACAGCAGCTTATAAATATAGTACTACCCCTCGACACTAAACTCAGCAAAAAAAGAAACGTCCTCTTTTCAGCAAACTTAACATGTGTAAATATGTGTATGAACATAACAAGAGTCAACAACTGAGACATAAATTGAACAAGTTCCACAGATATGTGACTAACAGAAATTGAATAATGTGTCCCTGATCAAAGGGGGGGGGGTCAAAATCAAAAGTAACAGTCAGTATCTGGTGTGGCCACCAGCAGCATTAAGTACTGCAGTGCATCTCCTCCTCATGGACTGCACCAGATTTGCCAGTTCTTGCTGTGAGATGTTACCCCAATCTTCCACCAACGCACCTGCAAGTTCCCGAACATTTCTGGGGGGAATAGCCCTAGCCCTTACCCTCCGATCCAACAGGTCCCAGACGTGCTCAATGGGATTGAGATCCGTGCTCTTCACTGGCCTGGTCTGCCACTGCGAGGACAATCAGCTGTCTGTTCTGTCTCCCTGTAACTCCGTCTTAGGCGTCTCACAGTACGGACATTGCAATTTATTGCCCTGGCCACATCTGCAGTCCTCATGCCTCCTTGCAGCATGCCTAAGGCATGTTCACGCAGATGAGCAGGGACCCTGGGCATCTTTCTTTTTTCAGAGTCAATAGAAAGGCATCTTTTAGTGTCCTAAGTTTTCATAACTGTGACCTTAATTGCCTATCGTCTGTAAGCTGTTAGTGTCTTAACGACCGTTCCACAGGTGCATGTTCATTAATTGTTTATGGTTCATTGAACAAGCATGGGAAACAGTGTTAAAACCCTTTACAATGAAGATCTGTGATAATTATCTTTGAAAGACAGGGTCCTGAAAAAGTGATGTTTCTCTTTTTGCTGAGTTTATGTTCCTTGATGAAGAACTTAAAGAGATAACAAAAAAAAGGTTTCCTTCTTAATGTTGCCACCTCTGACCATCTCACCCAAACACTTCAGACAGGTCCACTAAACACCGAAATCTGTAACGTCACACCGACAACCGCAACGTCCCACCGACATCTGTAACGTCCCACCGACATCTGTAACGTCACTTCGACATCTGTTATGTCACACCAACATCTGTAACGTCACTTCGACATCTGTAACGTCCCACCGACATCTGTAACGTCACACCGACATCTGTAACGTCACACCGACATCTGTAACGTCCCACCGACATCTGTAACGTCCCACCGACATCTGTAACGTCCCACCGACATCTGTTACGTCACACCGACATCTGTAACATCACACCAACATCTGTAACATCCCACCGACAACCGCTACGTCACACCGTCAACTGTAACGTCACACCGACATCTGTAACGTCACACCGACATCAGTAACGTCCCACCAACATCTGTAACGCTACTTCGACGTCTGTAATGCAACACCGACATCTGTAACGTCACACCGACATCTGTAATGTCACACCAACATCTGTAACGTCACACCGACAACCGCAACGTCACACCGGCATCTGTAATGCAACACCGACATCTGTAACGTCACACCGACATCTGTAATTTCACACCGACATCTGTAACGTCCCACCGACATCTGTAACGTCCCACCGACATCTGTAACGTCACACCGACATCAGTAACGTTCCACCAACATCTGTAACGTCACTTCGACATCTGTAACGTCCCACCGACATCTGTAACGTCCCACCGACATCTGTAACGTCACACCGACATCAGTAACGTCACACCGACATCTGTAACGTCCCACCGACATCTGTAACGTCCCACCGACATCTGTAACGTCACACCGACATCTGTAACGTCACACCGACATCCGTAACGTCACACCGACAACCGCAACGTCCCACCGACATCTGTAACGTCACAACGACATCTGTAACGTCACACCGACATCTGTAACGTCACACCGACATCTGTAACGTCACAACGACATCTGTAACGTCACACCGACAGCTGTAACGTCCCACCGACATCTGTAACGTCCCACCGACATCTGTAACGTCACACCGACATCTGTAACGTCCCACCGACATCTGTAACGTCCCACCGACATCTGTAACGTCCCACCGACATCTGTAACGTCACACCGACATCTGTAACGTCACAACGACATCTGTAACGTCACACCGACATCTGTAACGTCACACAGACATCTGTAACGTCACACCGACATCTGTAACGTCACACAGACATCTGTAACGTCACACCGACATCTGTAATGTCACACCGACAACTGTAACATATACACAGGACAGTACGGATGAGAGTGATAGATGGGCTTTAACAAAACAGGATATTAAAGCTCCGTAGTCACTTCTAATCTTGACTCTTACAGAACTAACTTCTCTCCAGTCTGTCAGATTGCCATTAACCATGCTTCGAAACCCTATCAGCTCTCTGGGTCGGATTAGGAGCCTGCAACGGACTCTCTCTCTCAACTCTGCTTTCTTTAATCAGTGGTGTGGTTATCCCTAGAAGGCAAATGACTGTAGCCAAGGATGATGACACTGACCTTGTGACATGGGGGGATTGGATGGGGAAGTGGAGGACCCGACCCTTTGGGCAGATGAGCTTGTCCAGGTCTTTGGGCCTGTGGTCCGGAATCATCTTCATGAAGGACGAAATGGAGGACAGGAAGGACTCCAAGTTGAAAAAAGAGGAGTTGAACATCTTCCACCAAGCTGGGGGTGGGGGGAACAAGAGGGTGCACACAGTCAGTGACACACACACGCACGAACACACACAAACACACACACACACACACACACACACACACACACACACACACACACACACACACACACACACACACACACACACACACACACACACACACACACACACACACACACACACACACACACACACAGTGACACTGCTGTGCCGTTCATTTGCAGATTCTGTGTGCCACATGGAATGGTTCAGCATAGTGTGCATTTATCTGTACAGTCTAAAATGGCTCCCATTCTCTTTGAATTAGAACGAAAGCCCTGCATTATAATTCAAATTAGCAAAGCAATCTGGCTTGAATCCAATCAAACATCTCTTAATGACACATTCCCTTTGAGTAGCGTATTATTTAATGCTGCCATATTTGACTGGGTTAATGACATTAAAGTAGATTGAGTGGGCCTTATTGACGCGTTTCCCTACGCAGATCAACAACAATGACTTTTCTTTAGAGTGCCTCTCTCTTTACTGTTTGCCCTCTGATTAATGACAACGCAGTCGCTCGACACAAGTGACTTCAATTACCCAGAGAGCATCATGTTGGCCTATCGTAATTAACCAATCATGTTGCGCACCCCTGACATGCTCATTAAGACAAACTATTACCGTATGAATAGTGTTGTTGTTATTTAAAATACACAGAGTAATTATGTGTGCTGCTAATTTTTCCTCGCTTGTTTGGGCTCTTGTTTCTTGGGACAGCTGTTTGCTTTGACGTAAGTTTTGTCCATGTTAACTGTGATAATAAGGTACACACACACGGCACCAAATCCATTGTCTACTGTACAGTCAAGGCCAGGTTAATCTTCACCATGAGAAGACATGGTTGCATCCATACTGGAAGTGTCTGTCCAGACTCTTGCGGACCGGATAGACCAGCTGGTTCTGGCGGAAGTATAGCACATTTTTCAGTGTGGCCAGGTCAGGGCACAGGGCCACCAGCTCAGTTCATCTATCTGCAAATACATTAATTCCTCACTAACAAATGCCAAGCCTTACTTCCAGATCCTCTATGTGCCTACTACTGTGTGACTAAAATGAAACCTTGGGAGGTGAGAGAGAACTGTCTTTTTAGCTGAGCCATGTCAGAATTAAATTTTCCCTCCGATGCCAACCTCTAAAATTAATTTTATTCATCAAAAGGAAAAAGATATATCCTGCTTAATACCCATTGGTTAAAACCAGCAGGTAAAATGATAACCAGCAGGTAAAACATTAACATCACCCAGATCTACTAACTTTCCCCAGCAGGATAATCCACCCAGCCTTGCCCATCTCTCATGCATTAGATTTTTTTTTTTTTTTTTTTTTTTTCACCTTTATTTAACGAGGTAGGCCAGTTGAGAACAAGTTCTCATTTACAACTGCAACCTGGCCAAGATAAAGCAAAGCAGTGTGACAAAAACAACAACACAGAGTTACACATGGGATAAACAAACGTACAGTCAATAACACAATAGAAAAATCTGTATGCAGTGTCTGCAAATGAAGTAAGGAGGCAATAAATAGGCCAACAGTGGCAAAGTAATTACAATTTAGCAATTTACATTGGAGTGATATATGTGCAGATGAGGATGTGCAAGTAGAAATACTGGTGTGCAAAAGAGCATAAAAACATAAACAAATATGGGGATGACGTAGGTAGTTGGTTGGATGGGCTATTTACAGATGGGCTGGGTACAGCTGCAGCGATCGGTAAGCCGCTCTGACAACTGACGCTTAAAGTTAGTGAGGGAGATATAAGTATCCAATTTCAGTGATTTTTGCAATTCGTTCCAGTCATTGGCAGCAGAGAACTGGAAGGAAAGGCGGCCAAAGGAGATGCTAGTCGGGCGGGCGGGTGCGGGCAACGATCGGTTGAAGAGCATGCATGCGTTTTACTAGCATTTAACTTTTTAGGGATAGGGGGCAGCATTTTCACTTTGGATGAATAGCGTGCACAGAGTGAACTGCCTCCTACTCTGTCCCAGATGCTAATATATGCATATTATTATTACTATTGGATAGAAAACACTCTGAAGTTTCTAAAACTGTTTGAATTATGTCTGTGAGTATAACATAACTCATATGGCAGGCAAACTTTAAAAAAAGGAAGTGGAAATTCTGAGGCTGGTTGATTTTCAACTCATCGCCTATTCAAATCCCAGTAAGATATGGATTTGTTTGCACTTCCTATGTCTTCCACTAGATGTCAACAGTCTGTAGAACGTTGAATGAAGCCTCTACTGTGATGTGGGGATGGGAACTGTTTCAGTCAGTGGTCTGGCAGATTCCCAGTTCCTGGTCACGCGCATTCCAAATGATATCGTCTTGCTTTCCATTACTTCTAGAGACACAAAGGAATTCTCCGGTTGGAACGGTATTGGATATATATGATAACAACATCCTGAAGATTGATTCTCTACTTAGTTTGACCAGTTTATTCGACCTGTAATATAACTTTTTGAAGTTTTCGTCCGAGTTCGCCTGGATCTGCGCGAGCGTTTGGATATGTTTACCAAACGTGCTAGCAAAAGTAGCTACTTGGACATTAATAATTGACATTATCGAACAAAACAACAATTTATTGTGGAACTAGGATTCCTGGGAGTGCATTCTGATGAAGATCATCAAAGGTAAGGGAATATTTACGATGTAATTCCGTATTTCTGTTGACTCCAACATGGCGGAGAAATGTTTTTTATATCTGAGCGTCGTCTAAAGTTTTTTTGAAAACTGACACAGCAGTTGCATTGACTTCTTATGGCTGCAGGGGCAGTATTGAGTAGCTTGGATGAAAGGTGCACAGAGGTGCCCAGAGTAAACGACCTGCTCCTCAGTCATAGTTACTAATATATGCATATTATTATTAGTATTGGATAGAAAAAATTGGAAAACACTCACAAGTTTCTAAAACTGTTTGAATTATGTCTGTGAGTATAACAGAACTCATATGGCAGGCAAAAACCAGAGAAAAAATCCAAACAGGAAGTGGAAATTCTGAGGCTGGTCGAGTTTCAACCAAGATCCCATTGAAATCACAGCGAGATATGAATGAGTATTCACTTCCTACGGCTTCCACTAGATGTCAACAGTCTGTAGAACTTTGTCTGATGACTCTACTGTGAAGGGGGGCCGAATGAGAGGAGAATTAGTCACCACTGCCATGAGGTGACCATTCTTTGACCATGCGCGTTCACATGAGAGGGAGCTCCGTTCCATCGCTCATCTGAAGTCAATGTAATTCTCTGGTTGGAACGTTATTCAAGATTTATGTTAACAACATTCTAAAGATTGATTCAATACATCGTTTGATATGTTTCTACTGACTGTTACGGAACTTTTGGACATTTCGTCAGGTTTTAGTGAACGCGCTTCGTGACTTTGGAATTGTTTACCAAACGCGCTAACCAAAGTAGCTAATTGGACATAAATAACGGACATTATCGAACAAATCAAGCATTTATTGTGGACCTGGGATTCCTGGGAGTGCATTCTGATGAAGATCATCAAAGGTAAGGGAATATTTACGATGTAATTCCGTATTTCTTTTGACTCCAACATGGCGGAGAAATGTTTTTTATATCTGAGCGTCGTCTCAGATTATAGCATGGTGTGCTTTTTCCGTAAAGTTTTTTTGAAAACTGACACAGCGGTTGCATTGACTTCTTATGGCTGCAGGGGCAGTATTGAGTAGCTTGGATGAAAGGTGCACAGAGGTGCCCAGAGTAAACGGCCTGCTCCTCAGTCATAGTTGCTAATATATGCATATTATTATTAGTATTGGATAGAAAACACTCCTAAGTTTCTAAAACTGTTTGAATTATGTCTGTGAGTATAACAGAACTCATATGGCAGGCAAAAACCAGAGAAGAAATCCAAACAGGAAGTGGAAATTCTGAGGCTGGTCGAGTTTCAACCAAGATCCCATTGAAATCACAGCGAGATATGAATGAGTATTCACTTCCTACGGCTTCCACTAGATGTCAACAGTCTGTAGAACTTTGTCTGATGACTCTACTGTGAAGGGGGGCCGAATGAGAGGAGAATTAGTCACCACTGCCATGAGGTGACAATTCTTTGACCATGCGCGTTCACTTGAGAGGGAGCTCCGTTCCATCGCTCATCTGAAGTCAATGTAATTCTCCGGTTGGAACGTTATTCAAGATTTATGTTAACAACATTCTAAAGATTGATTCAATACATCGTTTGATATGTTTCTACTGACTGTTACGGAACTTTTGGACATTTCGTCAGGTTTTAGTGAACGCGCTTCGTGACTTTGGAATTGTTTACCAAACGCGCTAACCAAAGTAGCTAATTGGACATAAATAACGGACATTATCGAACAAATCAAGCATTTATTGTGGACCTGGGATTCCTGGGAGTGCATTCTGATGAAGATCATCAAAGGTAAGGGAATATTTATCATGTAATTTCTGGTTTCTGTTGACTCCAACATGGCGGCTAATTTGACTATTGTTCTGAGCGCCGTCTCAGATTATAGCATGGTTTGCTTTTTCCGTAAAGTTATTTTAAATCTGACACAGCGGTTGCATTAAGGAGAGGTATATCTATAATTCCATGTGTATAACTTGTATTATCATCTACATTTATGATGAGTATTTCTGTTGAAACGATGTGGCTATGCATAATCACTGGATGTTTTTGGAACAAGTGAATGTAACGCGCCAATGTAAACTAAGATTTTTGGATATAAATATGCACATTATCGAACAAAACATACATGTATTGTGTAACATGATGTCCTATGAGTGTCATCTGATGAAGATCATCAAAGGTTAGTAATTCATTTTATCTCTATTTCTGCTTTTTGTGACTCCTATCTTTGGCTGGGAAAATGGCTGTGTGTTCTTTGGACTTGGCGGTGATCTAACGTAATCATATGTTGTGTTTTTGCTGTAAAGCATTTTTTAAATCGGACACGATGTTTATCTTTCATTTGCTGTATTGGACTTGTTAATGTGTGAAAGTTACATATTTCTAAAAAATATTTTTGAATTTCCCGCGCTGCCTTTTCAGCAGAATGTTGTGGTGGGGTTCCGCTAGCCGAAAGTGTGTCCTAGAAAGGTTAAGAGCAGTTGGAGGCCACAGAAGGAGTGTTGTATGGCGTTGAAGCTCGTTTGGAGGTTTGTTAACACAGTGTCCAAAGAAGGGCCAGAAGTATACAGAATGGTGTCGTCTGCATAGAGGTGGATCAAAGAATCACCCGCAGCAAGAGCGAAATCATTGATACATACAGAGAAAAGAGTCGGCCCGAGAATTGAACCCCATAGAGACTGCCAGAGGTCCGGACAACAGAACCTCTGATTTGACACACTGAACTCTATCTGAGAAGTAGTTGGTGAACCAGGCGAGGCAGTCATTAGAGAAACCAAGGCTGTTGAGTTTGCCGATAAGAACACGGTGATTGACAGAGTCGAAAGCCTTGGCCAGGTCGATGAAGACGGCTGCATAGTACTGTCTTTTATCGATGGCAGTTATGATATCGTTTAGGACCTTGAGCGTGACTGAGGTGCACCCGTGACCAGCTCGAAAACCAGATTGCATAGCGGAGAAGGTACGGTGGGATTCAAAATGGTCGGTGATCTGTTTATTCACTTGGCTTTCAAAGACTTTAGAAAGGCAGGGCAGGATGGATATAGGTCTGTGGCAGTTTGGGTCTAGAGTGTCTCACCCTTTGAAGAGGGGGATGACCGCGGCCGCTTTCCAATCTTTAGGAATCTCAGACGATACGAAAGAGAGTTTGAACAGACTAGTAATAGGGGTTGCAACAATGGCGGCGGATAATTTTAGGAAGAGAGGGTCCAGATTGTCTAGCCCAGCTGATTTGCAGGGATCCAGATTTTGCAGCTCTTTCAGAACATCAGCTATCTGGATTTGGGTGAAGGAGAAACGGGGGAAGGCTTGGGCCAGTTGCTGCGGGGGTGCAGAGCTGTTGGCCGGGGTAGGGGTAGCCAGGTGGAAAGCATGTCCAGCCGTAGAGAAATGCTTATTAAAATTCTCGATTATCGTGGATTTATCAGTGGTGACAGTGTTTCCTAGTCTCAGTGCAGTGGGCAGCTGGGAGGAGGTACTCTTATTCTCCATGGACTTTACAGTGTCCCAAAACTTTTTGGGATTGGTGCTACAGGATGCAAATTTCTGTTTGAAAAAGCTAGCCTTTGCTTTCCTAACTGACTGTGTGTATTGGTTCCTGACTTACCTGAAAAGTTGCATATCGTGGGGACTACGATGCTAGTGCAGTACGCCCCAGGGTGTTGTTGTGCTGGTCAAGGGCAGTCAAGTCTGGAGTGAACCAAGGGCTATATCTGTTCTTAGTTCTACATTTTTTTAAAGAGGCATGCTTATTTAAGATGGTGAGCAAATTACTTTTAAAGAACAACCAGGCATCCTCTACTGACGGGATGAGGTCAATATCCTTCCAGGATACCCGTGCCAGGTCGATTAGAAAGGCCTGCTCACAGAAGTGTTTTAGGGAGCGTTTGACAGTGATGAGGGGTGGTTGTTTGACCGCGGACCCATAACGGACGCAGACAATGAGGCAGTGATAGCTGAGATCCTGGTTGAAAACAGCAGAAGTGTATTTAGAGGGCAAGTTGGTCAGGATGATATCTATGAGGGTGCCCATTTACGGATTTGGGGTTGTACCTGGTAGGTTCTTTGATAATTTGTGTGAGATTAAGGGCATCTAGCTTAGATTGTAGGACGGCCGGGGTGTTAAGCATATCCCAATTTAGGTCACCTAGCAGTGCGAACTCTGACGATAGATGGGGGACAATCAATTCACATATGGTATCCAGGGCACAGCTGGGAGCTGAGGGGGGTCTATAGCAAGCGGCAACAGTGAGGGACTTATTTCTGGAGAGATGGATCTTTAAAAGTAGAAGCTCGAACTGTTTGGGCGTAGACCTGGATAGTATGACAGAACTCTGCAGGCTATCTCTACAGTAGATTGCAATTCCACACCCTTTAGCAGTTCTGTCTTGATGGAAAATGTTGTCATTGGGGATGGAAATTTCAGAATTTTTGGTGGCCTTCCTAACCCAGGATTCAGATACGGCTAGGACATCACCGTTCGCAGAGTGTGCTAAAGCAGTGAATAAAGCAAACTTAGGGAGGAGGCTTCTGATGTTAACATGCATGAACCCAAGGCTTTTTTGGTTGCAGAAGTCAGCAAATGAGAGCGCCTGGGGACACACAGGGCCTGGGTTAACCTCTACATCACCAGAGGAACAGTAGGATGAGGGTACGGCTAAAGGCTATAAGAACTGCATCGTTTCCACCGCAACCCTGTGGAACACACATCTCTCTCTCTCCGTCTCTCTCTGCGGCGTCTCTGTATCTGTTGCGTGCTCAGCGATGAGTCTTTGAAGCTCCAGCAACTCCCTAAGTGACTTTAAGCCATGGCTCGTCCCTTCATCAGTCAGTCAGTCCCCTTTACCCATGAGCAGGACTCTTTGATGTGGTTGAGTCCACGAGCCATCGCTAAGATCACGTCCCCGTGTGCCTCTCAGACCTGGGATTAGCCCAATTTCCTGGCCTGTTTGGGCCTTCGATCAAAACCAAAAGAGGCCTACAGTACTGCACGTTACAGAAATCACCCTCACCGCCTAAACTCTGTTGGTAATGCAGGGCTCTGACTCAAACCAGATGAGAGTTCTCTACTTTTAACTTGTTCCTGCCAGTAGAATAGTCCACAGGGACATCCTGTGTAGTTAAGAATTAGAAGCACAGAGACTGGATGAGTTACTTAATGTATCTCTTTAGCAGGAGATGGATTTTTTTTTTTGCTTTACGTTTTTATTATATGAATAATAAGTAGAACATTTTGATTTGTTATGTGTTGAATTACAACTTGTTTTCACTTAGAGGGAAAAGCAAATATCTCGTTCTGCATCAAAAAGTATCATCAAAAAAGGTATGACCAGCAGATCTGAGAAAATGGCTTAGTTTAGTTACTGTATGAGCTATTACTTAGCAACATAGCACTCCATAATGTAGGCTATCTAGCCACAACCGATTTGACTACCTGTCTTCATTTTGACTGATGACCTTTTGAAGTAGGAATTTCACTCTACTGTATGTGACGTGGCTCGCCCACTTTGTTTCTTCAGTAGCAACCGTTACAGCAGTGTTGCAGATATGACAGATAGAGATCAAAACCAAACAAGAAGGTTACACATCAACCTGAGTGGTAGTCCTGTGGGTGTGTGGAAGGACTGCAGCATCACTGCATCGCTTTTCCAAACGTATAATAAATCACCCCATCTTTGGTAATCTGTCAAGTACTCACCAAGTCCTGAATCAGACCAGTTTCTGCAAAGCAGAGTTTCTCATCAAATACATAATGATTATATTGCACCCTCTGGCTTAATGACAAAGAAAAGTAGCTAATAAAACATGCAAGCAATTCCAACGCACAAAAAGAGGATGACTAACTACTGTTATACATTGGGTTCTTCCCTTAATAAGGTGTCAAACATACGGAACCCTTTCAATTATTTTGTTTAGAAAAATATGTTTTGGGGGAAAAACAATCTCAATCGAAATGGAAATGACTAAAACCAAATGGAAACTGTGTAGAAATTAAAATGAACCTATATTTAGTCTCTTCACGCTGTCCAGCTTGCTAACAGTAATCAAAACGAAAGCTAGACAACCAGGGAGCATTGGAAATTCTAGAAGCAATGGATAGAGCAGGGTTTCCCAAACTCAGTCCTGGAGCCCTCGTTTTGGTTTTTACCCAATGACTACAAAGCTGATTCAAATAACCAAATCATCATCAAGGTTATTTGAATCAGCTGTGTAGGGCTAGGGCAAAAAACAGTGTACTCAGGGGGTCCCCAGGACCCGAGTTTAGGAAACCCTGGGATAGAGGATATTGTTTGCAAATTTTTATGGCGAGAAAATATAATACATTTTATGTGCGGCCATCCAGACCTCGGTGAAGACCGAATGCGACCTGCGGGCCAAAATGAGTTTGACACCCCTGCTCTACATATTACCTAAACCCTCTATGTGGAAGTAAATGACGGAATGGAATCCCAATCTCTGACATCTAGTAGTGAGTGATACAAGGGTATCTTGGAATAGCTAACAACCGCATGCCCCACTCTCCATCTCACTGTACCAAAACAGAGGAATTGGATTTCCCCTACACTGAGCTCACTGTACATGGAAACTCACAAACAACGTCTTGGAAAGAGAAACCCAGTGTACGTTTAGCAACACCAATTACCTAGCAACCTTACTCGGGAATGTATCAATTAACTCCATCTTGCGTCTTTGTGTTAACCTGTATGAGTGGCTGGCCAGGATGGCCTGGGCTGCTGTTGGCTACGCAGTCTTCCACATTCTCTCTGAACAGGTCTATCAGCTGCTTGTGGGAGCACCTCCAGCAGAAGCACACACATGGATAGGCTATGCTGAATCTGAGGAGAGAAACATGGATGATAATAAGCAAGGACAAAGAACCCCTGCAGTAAGAATAGGAAATGATGGTGAAATCAGAGGTTGGCAATGAAGGCCTCCTTGGCAGGGAAAGGGAAAAGACCCGTTCAATTTTGGGAAGTATAATCTATTAATTTCCTGTGGAACAAATTTTTTAAAAGTGCTGAGCTAACCCCAAACAGGCTTTTCCAAATGTATTAGTTACAGTAAATTGACAATCACATACAATTTAGTATTTTGTAAAATAGTCATCAGAAACTCTATCTGGTAGTGTAAAGGAATGGCAAGCGCAAGGAAGAATATGAGTGATGGGGATAGAAGGAAATGGCAGCATAAAATGCTGAGAATACATTGATATACAGGACACTAGGCTCCCGACTGGCGCAGCGGTCTAAGGCACTGCATCTTAGTGCTAGAGACGTCCCTTACAGACCCTGGTTCGATTCCAGGCTGTTTCACAACAGGCCGTGATTGGGAGTCCCACGGGGAGGCGCACAATTGGTCCAGCGTCGTACTTTGCTAGGATTTGGCCGAGGTAGGCCGTCATTGTAAATAAGAATTTGTTCTTAACTGACTTGCCTAGTTAAATAAAATAAATACTGTGTTTGAGTGCAATTTCTTTTCCAATGAATTCTCTCACCATGACATCCAGTTTACATCTACAGTAAATGCTGTCCTCCATCTCATTCGTCCTGCCCACAATGGGTAACTCATCGTTCGCCCACAGACTTTCCAATCAGTCAATATCTTGGTCCCTTTCTCGCTCTGAAATGCAAGTCATATCTTAAGTAGGGAATGAGCTGTGCAATCTTTTTGTAAATGACAAAACCTTTAGGAGTTTAAAAGACGTGGAGTTCAGTAGAAAGTGGATGTTTTACAGGGCAAACAGAAGTCTAGGCCAATGACAATAAAAATCTATCTTCCTGAAAGCACAATTGTGACCCATTGAACCAAAACCCCTAATGGAATACCAAGACATACTGGGCAGCATTAAATGTGTAAACAAAAGCTAAATGTAGAAATCTTTGTTACATATTGACATCTCTGACCTACTGTGTGTGACTCTTGTCAAGCACAAAACATTATGGACGCTTACACAGGAAAAGAAAAACTAAAAAAACTATGTGGATAGATGATGGACCATTGCTGTATAAAGCTCGGCATAACAACAGCTAACAGAAGACAAACATCTCATCTGGAATAGAACACGAAACAACAAGTCTTAGACCACATCTCCGGGGTGATTTCCAACCATTGCGAAATGGACCCACTGACGATCAAATCTCTCCTCACCTATACCTTTCGCCCACCTCTTCAGAGTATTCAGGGTACTGACATCTTTCCACCTCAGAAATGAACTGAAAGGGTTAATGTCACCATTCTCTCCCCCTCACGCTGCTATGAAAGGGAATCCCCAACGCACCAAACCACCCAGGAGTGAATAACAAGGTAAGGACACTGTGAATGCTGACTATTCATTTCACTACCTGACTACCTATTGGATGGGGTTTGAAAGGGAAGAGGCTATAGATCTGATACTTCCTCTGTGAGGGTTTATTTATCCTAAACATAAGATCAGATGAGATATCGCCTCAGATACTGTAGATGCTGAGAACGTGGCAGACTGAAGCGGAGGCTAACTGAATTTCAGTCTGTGTTGTGCACCGTCCGGACGGTAGTTAGGGATGAAGTCTCACTTGACAAATGTCGTAAATACATATATAACATAACACACCTACTACACATCTAAATATAGAAATGCATACACTAGACAGTCAAATAAACTGCAGTTTGACATGTGGGAAAATATTTTAGAAAATAGGTTAGCTTCTGTCATTTTCTCTTCCTTTAACCTGAATAAATATCATGGTATATCAAGGTATAAGAGCATCGTCTTATTTTTGATTGAAAGGTTTAGTTAGATGACATACTTGAAATAGACTACATTCCTAATGTATAGAATTTTCCATCCTGATTTATAATTAAGTTATAGGTCATAAGGCAATAATATTCACAGATATTGTTCAAAAGTGGGTACTGCAGTCATGAGACTAACCATGATTCCATTAGGATCAGTGCTCAACCAGCAAAACAGAGGGTAATATTGTGTCCTAAAAACCTTTCATTCAGTCTTCTCATGACAGGCTTTTCAGTTTGACAATGCAAATTTAAGCGGCTTCCCACATCGAGCAAGGAACGTGTAATGCTATTCAGAACTCCTTTGATCTCATATTAGAAAAGGGGAGGCAGCTCCCATTTTCCGCAGATTAAGGTTTCAAAGCGGTGAAATGAGTGAGCAGTGACTTTTCCTTCTTTTAATTGAGGGAGTCGTGCCCTTGTACTTCACAAGCGCAGGCTTTATGTAAAAGCGAATCATTTAAGGATCCACTGAAAGGGACTACAGCTATAATTATAGGCACATGGACATGTGCTAATCTCTCTGTGCTGCTTTGAATGGGGAGAAGGAGAAGGCACAGTGATATGAACAATAGCCAGGAAAATGGAAAGGCAGGCAGCACAGCAGTCCAATATGCACTGAGTGTGCAAAACATTTAGGTCACCTTCCTAATATTGAGTTGCACCCCCTCCTTTTGCCTTGGACTCGACAATGTGTCGAAAGCATTCCACAGGGATGCTGGCCCATGTTGACTCCAAAGCTTCCCACAGTTGTGTCAAGTTGGCTGGATGTCCTTTGGGTGGTTGGCCATTCTTGATACACAAGTACCCCGTTCAAAGGCAAATGGCACACATACACAATCCATGTCTCAATTGTCTCAAGGCTTAAAAATCCTTCTTTAACCTGTCTCCTCCCGTTCATCTACACTGATTGTAGTGGATTTAACAAGTGACATCAATAAGGGATCATAGCTTTCACCTGGTCAGTCTGTACCATGGAAAGAGCAGGTGTCCTTAATGTGTTTTACACTGTAGAACTTCACAGACTTCATATGACAAACTAGAGTGCCACACTCAAGAATATCAGTCCTCCTTTTGGAAATTACCCTACCTGTGAGGTGAGCCATTAATTTGCTTTTATAACTGTGCTATTGCCTCTAAACTGCTGGGTAAATCCCTTTGAATTCATTCACTTTTTGACAGCATCCCTTTTGATTTAAACAAAACTTTACATACATGTTTGATCATGCAAGAAGTGCTCAGAAAGTGACTTTTTGGACCTGAATGGCAAAACATTCAGGAGATAAAGGTGCTCAGTTTAAACATTTTGCATACCCCACCATACCGTGAGACACCATGTCACTGGAAAACAGAAACGGTTGGGTTTGATATCATTTAAAAGCTTACAAACAAGGTTGTCAAACTGAAATCTTTTAACCTTTAATATCAATTATCTAAAAACGTGTCATCTACAATTTTCTTTATTTTCATATTCACATATGTTGTAGCTTAGACCCTACGTTACAACATCTGAGGTTGTGTAGTGCCCACCATCGGTTGAGACACAACATGTTTCTGAATACAGGGTGGGTGCCATTTCAATAATATAATTCATAGAATAGACCTATCCCTTCAGACCACTGGAATTTAGCTGGTACACCATTGACATTTAAATAGCATTTTAATTACTACCATAAAGATGGCCGCCCGGCCCACCCACTGTCGATTGTCAACTTAAATGGTTATGTGTATTCTATTATCTATTTCTATGATTTCAATAGGTTTCCTGCGTAGGATTGACAGTATACTCTTATTAAATCCCGTAGATCACTTCATTACTCCCTTCTTGTGTACAAAGCTCTACTCCACAAGCTTCCATCATACCTCACTTCCCTGTTGAGATAGAAAAGTATGAGATACAATACCAGCTCGCAGTGTTGGTTAACTATGGAGGTCCCGCTTGTCTCCACAAAGTTTGGTAAATCTGCCTATAGTTTTAATGCACCATAATTATGGAATACCTTACAAAACTAATAACACCTGGATTTCCTAGTGTCGGTAGGGCAGTTTAAAACTCTGTTGATAAATGAGCTCATTGTAATGGACTCCCAAGTGGCGCAGCGGTCTAACGCACTGCATCTCAGTGCGAGAGGAGTTACTACAGGCCCTGGTTCGTATCCAGGCTGTATCACATCTTGCCGTGATTGGGAGTCTCATAGGGCGGCGCACAATCGGCCCAGCGTCATTCGGGTTTGGCCGTGGTAGGCCGTTATTGTGAATAAGGAAAATCAGCCAACAAGTGCTCAGCATATGTGGGAACTTCAAGACTGTTGGAAAAGCATTCCAGTTGATTCCAGTTCCTACCTCATGAGCTGGTTGAGAGAAAGCCAAGAGTGTGCAAAGCTGTCATCAAGGCGGTTATCTAAAATCTAAAAAATAAATATATTTTGATTTGTTTAACACTTTTGGTTACTACATGATTCAATGTGTTATTTCATAGTTTTGATGTCTTCATTATTATTCTACAATGTAGAAAATAGTAACAATAAAGAATAACCCTTGAATGAGTAGGTGTTTCCAAACTTTTGACTGGTACTGTATGTCTCATGGTATGGTAGGGGATGCAAAATACACCATTATCTCGAGTGATTTGGCATTCAGGTCCAAAAAGTTACTTTCTGAGCACTTCTACAATGGGCAAATACGTATGGAAGGTTTTGTTCAAATCAAAAGTGGTTGTCAAAAAGTGATTGAATATAAATGGATTTACTCTGCTATTAAAATCATACTGTACTGGTCAGAATATGATTTGTCATGCAGCTGACTTATCACACTTTTAGGCACTGACTGAAATAAGGCTTTTACATTGTGTTTAAGCAATTCTCAGGACTTTGGGTGGCCTTGTAAATGTAGAGCATCCCTTTGAAGTAGGCCCACAGAGTCTTACTCATTTAAAAACCACATCACTGGTGAACGTTTCACTTATGAGCTAGGTCTACTGCTGTAAGAACAATGTCATTTGTTGATTAAGACAGTAAGTGAACTGTCATAAACGACGACAATTTGAATTTTGTAAAGTACCTCAAGTCCACGATGATTTCCTCCACGGAGTTGAGCGCAGACTAGAGTTTTTTTAATCCTTACCGTGTACTTATGTTTGTGTTCTGTTGTTGAGTACCTATCTTTGTTTGTTGAATTCCATCCTTTTTAATAAATCATAAATCAAATACAACTACAGACTGCTTCCTCATTGCTGTTGATCTAAAATGTCAACTCAGCGCAAATGTGCATGTGCCAATTGATTCTGAACCAGGAAGCAGTTGATGGTTTTATTAGATTTTTTTTATTAAAAAGTATGGATTTCATCAAACAAAGGGTTTAAAATGTACTTTTTTTAAATTATCGACTGCATAGTGACTAATTAGTCAGATGTTCGTTTCAAAAACTGTAGTCTACGCTCAACTCCGTGGATTAAATCATCGTGGAGTTGACGTACTTGGTACTATTTAGTATGAGTTGGCTTATCAGATGTTGGCAGAAAAATGTCATAAATTGTGACCATACCCTAGGTCAACAACAATTGAAAATAGGCTACTAAAATCATTCCAATCCCAATTAAAAGGAAAATGCAGTTTAGCGGTATTAGAGGACTTGAGGACCATGAGGACACCTGGGAGCGGGAGTGCAAGACTGTTTGTATGGCTGGCTTGCTTGCTCTATGGAGAACGGGTCGACACAGCTGCAGAGAACAGTGCGACTTTTTCTAAAAACAGTGCAGAGATGACTGTAGTAGATGGCTTTGGCTAGGTAACTGCTGTTTGGCTAGGTAACTGCTGTTTGGCTAGGTAACTGCTGTTTGGCTAGGTACTGCTGTTTGGCTAGGCAACTGCTGTTTGGCTAGGTAACTGCTGTTTGACTAGGCAACTGCTGTTTGACTAGGCAACTGCTGTTTGACTAGGCAACTGCTGTTTGTCTAGGTAACTGCTATTTGACTAGGCAACTGCTGTTTGTCTAGGTAACTGCTATTTGACTTGTCATGGAGCTAAACAAGTGTTTTAATCCCGATGCTGAACTAGTGAACAGCAGCTAATTCTTGTATGACATGTGTTTTTAGAATGTTAAAGGGATAATCCATCCCAAACCACAAATTCCTATGATTAAGTTAAATAACACTAATATGTGAAAACTATATTTTTGGTGAACAAATGTTTCAATTTGTCCTCATAACAAGGTTGGTAATGTAGCAACGTCAAAATCAATGTGGAAATATGTTGCAGGTCAAGTCGACTACAAAACCCACGATGCAATGATCTCTCTCTGGGCTGGCAAACGTAGATACACACAATAATACCAAAGGCAGTAGCTAGCTAGCTGTAAAAAAAAAATTAAAAAAATTGCCTAAACAAACTGCACTATCAATTTAAGAGTTCAACTTGCAGTCCGCCTCTGCCCAGAGCGAGTGCAGAGTACATTGCTATGGCAACAATGGCACTTTCCCAGACACTGGCTGCATTCCAAAAACGTAACTTCTTATGGCTGGGGGCAGTATTGAGTAGCTTGGATGAAAAGGTACCCAGAGAAAACTGCCTGCTACTCAGGCTCAGAAGCTAAGATATGCATATTATTAGTAGATTTGGATAGAAAACACGCTGAAGTTTCTAAAACTGTTTGAATGATGTCTGTGAGTATAACATAACTCATATGGCAGGCAAAAACCGGAGAAAAAATCCAACCAGGAAGTGGGAAATCTGAGGTTTGTAGGTTTTCAAGTCTTTGCCTATCCAATATACAGTGTCTATGGGGTCATATTGCACTTCCTAAGGCTTCCACTAGATGTCAACAGTCTTTAGAACCTTGTTTGATGCTTCTACTGTGAAGTGGGTGCGAATGAGAGGGGATTGAGTAAGGTCTCTCCCAGAGAGCCACGAGCTGACCATGCGCGTTCACGTGAGAGTTAGCTTGAGTTCCATTGCATTTCTGAAGACAAAGGAATTCTCCGTTTGGAACATTATTGAAGATTTATGTTAAAAACATCCTAAAGTTTGATTCTATACTTCGTTTGACATGTTTCTACGGACTGTAACGGAACTTTTGGACTTTTCGTCTGCTCTTAGTGATCGCTATTTCTGACTTCTGTTGACTCTAACATGGCGGATATCTGTTTGGGTTGTGTTGGTCTCTGAGTGCCGTACTCAGATTATTGCATGGTTTGCTTTTTCCGTAAGTAAAAAAAAAAATCTGACACAGCGGTTGCATTAAGGAGAAGTATATATTTAATTCTGTGAATAACACTTGTATCTTTTATCAATGTTTATTATGAGTATTTCTGTAAATTGATGTGGTTCTGTACAAATTCACGGGATGTTTTGGAGGCAAAGCCAAATGTAAACTGAGGTTTTTGGATATAAATATGAACTTATTGTGTAACATGTTGTCCCGGGAATGTCATCTGATGAAGAATATCAAAGGTTAGTGATTCATTTTATCTATATTTCTGCTTTTTGTAACTCCTCTCTTTGGTTGGAAAATCACTGTATGCTTTCTGTGACTAGTTGCTGACCTAACATAATTATATGTTCTGCTTTCGCCGAAAAGCCTTTTTGAAATCGGACACTGTGGTTGGATTAACGAGAATTTTATCTTTAAAATGGAGTCTAATACTTGTATGTTTGAGAAATTTGAATTATGAGATTTCTGTTGATTGAATTTGGCGCCCTGCAAATTTCATTGGCTGTTGGCGAGGGGTTCCGCTAGCGTTCCTAGACAGGTTAAACACTGGAGTGAAAGATGTGCAGAAGATGAATGTGCAAGTAGAGATACTGGGGTGCAAAGGAGCAAAAAAATAAATAACAGTATGGGGATGAGGTAGTTGGATGGGCTATTTACAGATGGGCTATGTACAGGTGCAGTGATCTGTGAGCTGCTCTGACAGCTGGTGCTTAAAGTTAATGAGGGAGATATGAATCATAAATAAAGGTTAAATAAAAAATGAAGATTTTTACCTCTGGGGTGGATTATCCCTTTAAATCCCATATTGTCTGAGGTTAATGAAACTACAGCAACAAGGTGATCATGGCTGGAGTCAATGTTCATGGCTGGAGTCAATGTTCTCCAAATTGCGATTTTAACTCTTTTTAAATTGTGTAAAAATTAAATAAGTGAGCTTCAATTTTATACAAATCCCATCCCCTGTCTCTTTGCCGGACCTAGATTTATCTGAAATGACGAGCTGGTTTGTGACCGATTGCTTAAAACACATGGCTAGGCCTATTTAGATTTCGCATGACATGTTGGCAAGGCTCAGGAAATATAATACGAAGTTAAAATACTTTAAACACTTTGTTTACCGCCAGACTAACCGATTCACGCGCATGTGTTCAATGCTGTAGGAAACAAAACAAAAAGGCGGTAAACAAAATGCCCTCAAAATAAGTTGTTTTATTTTTTTAAATAGCAGCTGGAACATAGCCTACAGAGAGAGAGCAGTTATTCAACACTCTAGCAACATCTTTCCTTTTTACTTTGTAGCCTACATTGAATCCAGTCACTACACATGGATTCCGTATTTTGGCCGCTCAAAAACCGATCCAGAATGCTCAGTTTACAAGGCGCAGTAATGCTCTGGACCAGAGCTAGATTGTACACAATGTCTCCTTTGCCAGAGACACATTTCCATCCGTAACCATATTTGTCATTGAATACATTTACAGTCTCCCTATGCAAATTGACAATTGTTTTTCTATTCAGTAAGACAAATGAATGTAGAAATAAAGCGTTGCTTTATAGAAAGTGTTTGAAACAACATGCAGTGCACATGTCAGTGTTCGTTTCTGTCTGCATGTGGAACGAAAACTCACCTTTCCTGAATATTATTGGTAGAAAAAATGACGCACTCGTTCCGTCCGTGCGTGATGGTGTCGTTTTACGAACGCCCCTTACGCTGTTCGTTGTTTAGGTCTTCACTGGTTTGAGAGAGAGAGAGATTTTTCGCTCAGTATTTTGACAATACTGTCAAGGGATGATTTTGCTAGGCTACTTGTGAACATATTCTCTGCCAACAACTGATCTTCCATGTTTTAGTGGACTCAGTGACGATATGTACAATATTTTACCCAACATCTGCAAGATCCCAAAATAGACTTTATCTTGTGTGTGGGGGGGGGGGGGGGGGGGGATTCTATTTGCATTTCATTGTGTTAGTTAAATTAGTAAGGTCATGGATAATGTAGTACTTCTGAGATCCGGTGTAAACAGTTCATGGCCAGTTTGGTTGTCTGCTGCTGTGGTAATTTGAGCTCAAGCCTAGTCTTTTTAAACTTCAAAGAGGCGAAAGTAATTTAAAAAGTCTATCACACAGCCTCTAAGAAATCTTCACATAAAGTAGAATCCACATCCGAAGGTCAGAATTCAGCAGAACTAATCACATAAGTGTAAAGGCAGCAATAACTAACAGTTGAGAGTGAGATTTTAGATTATTCTTTCTCGTTTTATAGTAAAGTAAAAGTCTGTGCTAATTACTTTATATTAAATAGGAACTTTCCCTGACTAGAAGCTTGTAAAATGTCTATAGTACTTTTGAAAATGTTTCCCTTTTAAATGTTTATTGAATGTTCCATTATATTGGTATGTTCAAATTCAATTATTATTCAATTGTAAAGCGGAACAAAAAGACAACACACAAACGCTTCCTTCTGTGACATGCTACGTTAGAAAGTCTGCAGTCCACACACTGAACTGTGACATGCTACGTTAGAAAGTCTGCAGTCCACACACTGAACTGTGACATGCTACGTTAGAAAGTCTGCAGTCCACACACTGAACTGTGACATGCTACGTTAGAAAGTCTGCAGTCCACACACTGAACTGTGACATGCTACGTTAGAGAGTCTGCAGTCCACACACTGAACTGTGACATGCTACGTTAGAAAGTCTGCAGTCCACACACTGAACTGTGACATGCTACGTTAGAAAGTCTGCAGTCCACACACTGAACTGTGACATGCTACGTTAGAAAGTCTGCAGTCCACACACTGAACTGTGACATGCTACGTTAGAAAGTCTGCAGTCCACACACTGAACTGTGACATGCTACGTTAGAAAGTCTGCAGTCCACACACTGAACTGTGACATGCTACGTTAGAAAGTCTGCAGTCCACACACTGAACTGTGACATGCTACGTTAGAAAGTCTGCAGTCCACACACTGAACTGTGACATGCTACGTTAGAAAGTCTGCAGTCCACACACTGAACTGTGACATGCTACGTTAGAAAGTCTGCAGTCCACACACTGAACTGTGACATGCTACGTTAGAAAGTCTGCAGTCCACACACTGAACTGTGACATGCTACGTTAGAAAGTCTGCAGTCCACACACTGAACTGTGACATGCTACGTTAGAAAGTCTGCAGTCCACACACTGAACTGTGACATGCTACGTTAGAGAGTCTGCAGTCCACACACTGAACTGTGACATGCTACGTTAGAAAGTCTGCAGTCCACACACTGAACTGTGACATGCTACGTTAGAAAGTCTGCAGTCCACACACTGAACTGTGACATGCTACGTTAGAAAGTCTGCAGTCCACACACTAAACTGTGACATGCTACGTTAGAAAGTCTGCAGTCCACACACTGAACTGTGACATGCTACGTTAGAAAGTCTGCAGTCCACACACTAAACTGTGACATGCTACGTTAGAAAGTCTGCAGTCCACACACTGAACTGTGACATGCTACGTTAGAAAGTCTGCAGTCCACACACTGAACTGTGACATGCTACGTTAGAGAGTCTGCAGTCCACACACTGAACTGTGACATGCTACGTTAGAAAGTCTGCAGTCCACACACTGAACTGTGACATGCTACGTTAGAAAGTCTGCAGTCCACACACTGAACTGTGACATGCTACGTTAGAAAGTCTGCAGTCCACACACTGAACTGTGACATGCTACGTTAGAAAGTCTGCAGTCCACACACTGAACTGTGACATGCTACGTTAGAAAGTCTGCAGTCCACACACTGAACTGTGACATGCTACGTTAGAAAGTCTGCAGTCCACACACTGAACTGTGACATGCTACGTTAGAAAGTCTGCAGTCCACACACTGAACTGTGACATGCTACGTTAGAAAGTCTGCAGTCCACACACTGAACTGTGACATGCTACGTTAGAAAGTCTGCAGTCCACACACTGAACTGTGACATGCTACGTTAGAAAGTCTGCAGTCCACACACTGAACTGTGACATGCTACGTTAGAAAGTCTGCAGTCCACACACTGAACTGTGACATGCTACGTTAGAGAGTCTGCAGTCCACACACTGAACTGTGACATGCTACGTTAGAAAGTCTGCAGTCCACACACTGAACTGTGACATGCTACGTTAGAAAGTCTGCAGTCCACACACTGAACTGTGACATGCTACGTTAGAAAGTCTGCAGTCCACACACTAAACTGTGACATGCTACGTTAGAAAGTCTGCAGTCCACACACTGAACTGTGACATGCTACGTTAGAAAGTCTGCAGTCCACACACTGAACTGTGACATGCTACGTTAGAAAGTCTGCAGTCCACACACTGAACTGTGACATGCTACGTTAGAAAGTCTGCAGTCCACACACTGAACTGTGACATGCTACGTTAGAAAGTCTGCAGTCCACACACTGAACTGTGACATGCTACGTTAGAAAGTCTGCAGTCCACACACTGAACTGTGACATGCTACGTTAGAAAGTCTGCAGTCCACACACTGAACTGTGACATGCTACGTTAGAAAGTCTGCAGTCCACACACTGAACTGTGACATGCTACGTTAGAAAGTCTGCAGTCCACACACTGAACTGTGACATGCTACGTTAGAAAGTCTGCAGTCCACACACTGAACTGTGACATGCTACGTTAGAAAGTCTGCAGTCCACACACTGAACTGTGACATGCTACGTTAGAGAGTCTGCAGTCCACACACTGAACTGTGACATGCTACGTTAGAAAGTCTGCAGTCCACACACTAAACTGTGACATGCTACGTTAGAAAGTCTGCAGTCCACACACTGAACTGTGACATGCTACGTTAGAGAGTCTGCAGTCCACACACTGAACTGTGACATGCTACGTTAGAAAGTCTGCAGTCCACACACTGAACTGTGACATGCTACGTTAGAAAGTCTGCAGTCCACACACTGAACTGTGACATGCTACGTTAGAAAGTCTGCAGTCCACACACTGAACTGTGACATGCTACGTTAGAAAGTCTGCAGTCCACACACTGAACTGTGACATGCTACGTTAGAAAGTCTGCAGTCCACACACTGAACTGTGACATGCTACGTTAGAAAGTCTGCAGTCCACACACTGAACTGTGACATGCTACGTTAGAAAGTCTGCAGTCCACACACTGAACTGTGACATGCTACGTTAGAAAGTCTGCAGTCCACACACTGAACTGTGACATGCTACGTTAGAAAGTCTGCAGTCCACACACTGAACTGTGACATGCTACGTTAGAAAGTCTGCAGTCCACACACTGAACTGTGACATGCTACGTTAGAGAGTCTGCAGTCCACACACTGAACTGTGACATGCTACGTTAGAAAGTCTGCAGTCCACACACTGAACTGTGACATGCTACGTTAGAAAGTCTGCAGTCCACACACTGAACTGTGACATGCTACGTTAGAAAGTCTGCAGTCCACACACTAAACTGTGACATGCTACGTTAGAAAGTCTGCAGTCCACACACTGAACTGTGACATGCTACGTTAGAAAGTCTGCAGTCCACACACTAAACTGTGACATGCTACGTTAGAAAGTCTGCAGTCCACACACTGAACTGTGACATGCTACGTTAGAAAGTCTGCAGTCCACACACTGAACTGTGACATGCTACGTTAGAAAGTCTGCAGTCCACACACTGAACTGTGACATGCTACGTTAGAAAGTCTGCAGTCCACACACTGAACTGTGACATGCTACGTTAGAAAGTCTGCAGTCCACACACTGAACTGTGACATGCTACGTTAGAAAGTCTGCAGTCCACACACTGAACTGTGACATGCTACGTTAGAAAGTCTGCAGTCCACACACTGAACTGTGACATGCTACGTTAGAAAGTCTGCAGTCCACACACTGAACTGTGACATGCTACGTTAGAGAGTCTGCAGTCCACACACTGAACTGTGACATGCTACGTTAGAAAGTCTGCAGTCCACACACTAAACTGTGACATGCTACGTTAGAAAGTCTGCAGTCCACACACTGAACTGTGACATGCTACGTTAGAGAGTCTGCAGTCCACACACTGAACTGTGACATGCTACGTTAGAAAGTCTGCAGTCCACACACTGAACTGTGACATGCTACGTTAGAAAGTCTGCAGTCCACACACTGAACTGTGACATGCTACGTTAGAAAGTCTGCAGTCCACACACTGAACTGTGACATGCTACGTTAGAAAGTCTGCAGTCCACACACTGAACTGTGACATGCTACGTTAGAAAGTCTGCAGTCCACACACTGAACTGTGACATGCTACGTTAGAGAGTCTGCAGTCCACACACTGAACTGTGACATGCTACGTTAGAAAGTCTGCAGTCCACACACTGAACTGTGACATGCTACGTTAGAAAGTCTGCAGTCCACACACTGAACTGTGACATGCTACGTTAGAAAGTCTGCAGTCCACACACTGAACTGTGACATGCTACGTTAGAAAGTCTGCAGTCCACACACTGAACTGTGACATGCTACGTTAGAGAGTCTGCAGTCCACACACTGAACTGTGACATGCTACGTTAGAGATTCTGCAGTCCACACACTGAACTGTGACATGCTACGTTAGAAAGTCTGCAGTCCACACACTGAACTGTGACATGCTACGTTAGAAAGTCTGCAGTCCACACACTGAACTGTGACATGCTACGTTAGAAAGTCTGCAGTCCACACACTGAACTGTGACATGCTACGTTAGAAAGTCTGCAGTCCACACACTGAACTGTGACATGCTACGTTAGAAAGTCTGCAGTCCACACACTAAACTGTGACATGCTACGTTAGAAAGTCTGCAGTCCACACACTGAACTGTGACATGCTACGTTAGAAAGTCTGCAGTCCACACACTGAACTGTGACATGCTACGTTAGAAAGTCTGCAGTCCACACACTGAACTGTGACATGCTACGTTAGAAAGTCTGCAGTCCACACACTGAACTGTGACATGCTACGTTAGAAAGTCTGCAGTCCACACACTGAACTGTGACATGCTACGTTAGAAAGTCTGCAGTCCACACACTGAACTGTGACATGCTACGTTAGAAAGTCTGCAGTCCACACACTGAACTGTGACATGCTACGTTAGAAAGTCTGCAGTCCACACACTGAACTGTGACATGCTACGTTAGAAAGACTGCAGTCCACACACTGAACTGTGACATGCTACGTTAGAAAGTCTGCAGTCCACACACTGAACTGTGACATGCTACGTTAGAAAGTCTGCAGTCCACACACTGAACTGTGACATGCTACGTTAGAAAGTCTGCAGTCCACACACTGAACTGTGACATGCTACGTTAGAAAGTCTGCAGTCCACACACTGAACTGTGACATGCTACGTTAGAAAGTCTGCAGTCCACACACTGAACTGTGACATTTTCACATCCCTTGTATGTGCTTTCTAGTTAGGACATTGGAAAACAAACAGTAGGTTAATCCATCCTCAAACCTGAGAGGCATTATTGCCTTAATCGTGGTAAACGTTTCCCTATGGAGAAATAGGCTATTCTGAAAGATGAGCTGCGTCTTGGCATCCATTGTAAAACAGCTAGTATGTATTTTGTGTGGTTTCTAAGATCCATGTGAGGCCACATATGAGATATAAGCTTACTGTATGTGTCGCAATGGATAACTTTTCACTTCAACCTATGAACATGGATTGAGGACTGCCAATAGTAACACTGGTAGCAATATATTGAGATGAGCGTGATGCAACACAGTCACACACAGTATCTGTGCATGGATTCGCTTCACGCCGTGTACAGCATGGTAGCCAGGGCACCAAAACAGGGGAGAAGTTGAGCCTTGCACTTCAGCGCTCTAGGTTGTAGTGGAAAAAACCCAGTGTGCTGTTCTGCATCTACGTCATATCGCTGAGTTTACCTTTAATACAAATTCTATAGAGATGAGACTGCTATAGGCCTACTCCTAAATGTTTGCAAGTATACATGATCACTGTTAGATTGATAATAAATAGAAGTCATTCAAGTACAAGAAGAATAACACAGCTTTATTCAAATTAATTTTGGCTACATTTAATCGAGCATGGTCATTTCCAAGAGAAATAAAAAAAAATCAATAATAGCCTACTTAAGACATTTTAGAAATGTTCCATCATCAACACCCCCTCTATCTTAATCTCTTTACCTGGATGACTAAAGTGGATTTTTATTGTCAAAAAATACAGTGTTTTCACAATATTGTATCAAAAGTTCCCCAAATTTCGAATTTCCAGTAGTTTAAAGGAAATAAAATGATAAGAACTAAATTGACAATTTTAACAATGACTGTTTTTCCAAATACCATAGAGTGCTTTCTATTCATGATTTTCTCCAATAGTCAATGACAGAATCCTTTACTAAAATATATTTGTTGAGGAACTATAATACTGTACACTACAGTATGAAATAAATACAATTAGGAAATATAAAATGAGTCACATAAATAAAATGGCAATCTTAAAATTTGATTGAAATGTAATTTATGCTTGGGAAAAAAATCTACAAAAACAAAAGTAATACTGAAAAAGGTAATGAAAAATACAGAAAATTGCACAAACATGTAAACTAAAGAACTGCTGTCTCTATCGATGCTAATACTGACATAGGTACTTTGAAAAACTAGGTGAAATATTGATTTAATACTGAAGCCAGAGCAAAGATAATACAAGTAAACTCTGATTTTTACACTGTACAGGGATGGCACTTGCAGAAACGCACAGGTGAAAAGGTTTGCATATAAGGCTTTCTCTTGAGAAAATAAAACATACTAAGTCTCTTGTCTGTCATATGGAGCCCTTCGTATTTCACAATTCTCTATTTCATTCTGTCACTTCATTCCAGTCCATTTTAAGACTCACAACATCCAAATCACACAGGTTTAAAGTTTCCTTCACATAAAGACAAAAAATGGTGTGGTTAGTTTGCCGAGCAAAAGGGAGGGTAGAACCAAGGACATCACAGTAAGTAGTAGACAAAGTACAACACTGACGGACTGCTACCAAGTCTTCAAGCACGGTATAAATATACATAGGGTTTTTTAAATAGTTTTTTATTGTTTTTGTAGTGATTAAAGGGGCAGAGTGCAATTTCCTGGTTTGGGGTATGAACACAATAAAACACAAGGGTTAACAACATTATAGCACCACACAGCTTTTAGGCCTTATTTAACACTGTACATTAAAGACAGCTTCATTTAATTTGTTTATTATAATGATAATCATTTTACATCATAATGTTGATTCTTAAATAATCCCACCCAGCTTGTCGTCTCAACTCTGATGTTGGCAGTCAGTCACCACATTCCATGAGTTCATCATTATGAGCTTCTGAGAAGCTACAAGTTGCTTGACTTAGCCACTGCAGTGCCCTTCTGAAAACATAGCAAGTTTCATGTTTGCTGGAAGAATGGAAAAAGGAAATGAAACAAACCATCATGACAAATATTTTCTGCAAGATTTTCTTTTGCCTGACTGCAGAATTGATTTAATCTGCTTCCTAATGGTCTGACTTGGTGTCTCTTTTCCCTTCTGTTGAACTGTCATCCATCGAATGCGACGCATCTTTCCCCTCATCATCCCTCGCTGTGTCCATCCTTCCGTCACCCTCGTCCTCTCCTTCCCTGAAACTTCCCGCCTCTCGTCTGTCTGTCACCTCCTCATACGTCTCGTCCACTTCCCTCTGTCCTCGTCCTCCCCTCATCCCTCCTTCCGTGCCATCCCTCAGGATGGTGTCGCCCCCGTCCTCCAGCTGGTCCTCGGGGTCTGAGTAGCCCAGCGGCCCCAGACCCTGTAGGTAGGCCCTCCTCATCAGTAGCTCTGTGGGTTCCATGGGGCCCTCGCCCTTGTCCCAGGCCTCCCTCTCCTCCGCCTCCCTCTCAGCTGCCTCCCTCTCTTCGGCCTCCCTCTTGCAGTAGGAGTAGCGGTGGTTCATGTGCTGGGAGTAGGAGCCTGAGTGAGAGAAGCGTTTGCCACACTTGTCACATTGGTATGGCTTTTCGCCAGAGTGCAGACGCGAGTGCTCGATGAGGTGGTGCTTATGTTTGAAGGCCTTCTTACAGATTGTGCACTGGTGTGGTCGCTTTCCTGCGGAGACACAGGAGACAGGGGAGAGGAGGTGTTACTACAGTGTTACTATGGTCCCCTTCTCTAGAAACACAGAAAAACACAAAGGGAAAATAAACAGTTATTCAGGAGAACAGACACGTAGTACACATGTAAAATTAGAGTGAATTTAGTCTGACTTGACACAGAATGTATTGATCATATTATGTGCATACTGAGTGTAAAAGCATGTATATCATCAATACGGATTTCTTCATTCCCTCCATCATGGTGTAAATAATTATAGGACACAATAATGATAGGAATGAGTAATGTTGTGATTGTACAAATAAATACAAGTACATTTCTCAAATACATTTTAGAAAACAAAACAAAGCGTTAAAAGTAAACCTCAATTTATGGTTGACAATCTAACTTTAGAGTTAATTTCAGTTGCTGCTAGAAAACACTGGGGGGAGTCAGGTGGAAATAAAGCGAGCTAAGCCAGTGAACTCAGATGTTTCGAACACCAAGCAAGGTGAAACTGAAGCGCAGCCTGGCACCAGTGAAAGTGTGTTCTCATGACATCATAGGTCCAGATTAAAACGAGTAGGATTAGGCATCCTTCACGGGATGGTGTGACAGTTATATTTATAGGAGGAGGACCTTCACACCACTAGCCCCCTTTGCCCCTCTTCCCCGCCGCCGCAACATGCAGCTCCTCGCACTAAAGGTTTACTACAACTCAGCGGCGCTACCGGAAATATATTCCCTTCCATCTGACTTGTATTAGACAAAATGGGCCTCTGAAATGCAAGTTCAATCGGCCCATATAATAGCACCCTTCCAAAGCGCACATCCCACACTCACATGCACAAACACCTCCCATCCTACGAAAGCCAATACACATAAAGTACACACAGGCGAGCAGCCACGCAACAGAATGCACATACACACACAGACACACACACAGGCGATTCCTATCCTCAGATAGCCTTGGAATGCCTGCGACATCATTCATAGTTGGCATACTTTAAGTGCCCCCCCCCCAACTCGCCCTCCCCACCTCCCCTACAGTGGGACAAAAATAGAGGAGACAGAGAATTCCTCATGGGGCATTCCATTACAGGATACTGAAAGAGAGGAGTCCCCAGGAGGAGAGGTCACATCTTTGAAGATCATTTAAAAAATAACCAAACATGCCACACAGGCAAGCCTCCTATACGACCTGTCATTCTGTTAAATACCACCAGGGTCAACGCAGTAATTCTCGTCCCTGTCACTGAAGGCACAGTATATATACTGTATGTCCCTGTGTCTTAACATACTAGCGTGAACTTTAAAAAGACAGTCCCTCTTGAAGCAGAACATTTGTTTCCAAAATGGCCACTGGTCCTGTTACTTCTGGAGACCATACGATGATGTCATTTAGAATGCCTGGAGTCAGAATGACTACTACTATGGTGTCTGTGATGGATGCAATGATGCTCACTTCTACTTTTACTGAATGTTTATGTAACCGCTTTCATATCCAAACAGCCCACTATTCCCAAACCCCTTGTCAATAAGAAAGGAACATGTTAAAGGTCATGGATCTGAACACATTAGAATGTAAATTATGAAAGACGAGAGGAAAATAACAATTAAGATTGGTGGGGAAAAAATGATATGATCAAGAAGGGGAAAAAAGAGAGAGAGGATGAAATAACAAAAAAGAACAGCTTTCAATGACATAAAACATGGAGGGGGACTGGCACAAAGGTGAAGAGGGAGGGTGGGGTAGAAAACAACTGTCCAAATGTTATATACCTGTGTGTTCATATTTGTGTCTTAGGAGGGAACTGGTCTTCTGGAATGTTTTGTCGCACAAGTCACACGCGTACATACCACTTTCTGTCTTCTTAATCTTCTTCCGGGAGAGGAGTGATTCGTCTGTCAGGTCCTCCAGGCCTGACAGATAGTCCACAGTGCCGTCCAGTAGCTCCCCCTATGAGATGAGAGAGGCATATTGTTCAATTATTTGTAAGTAATCCACACCTGTCACCTAAAACAAAAACACCTTCTGCTCTGAGTTTGATCCCAAGTCTGGACAGGACTTAGTCGTCGATCCGTACGACCTGTGTAAGACCCTTCTTACTGCCCAGGAGAGGAGACAATAAAAAGGGGAACATATGGGCTTTTTAAGTCTGTGTTGTGGATTTGATGTGTGGAATGGACCTATATACAAAACAGGCAGCCACAGTACAAACTCATCTAATTACAGGAAATTATTTGACAAAAACACAACTTTAACATAATTTTTTTACTAATCTAAAACATTTAATTTGTTTTGTGTTGAGTGTAACTTTATCCATTAGATACTAATTTAAAAGGGCAAAATGTTTATTGTTAACCTCTTACTAAAAATGAACTTTAGTGAATGGACCTAAAACCACAAAAGGGCTTGCTTACCTGGAAACCTGGTTTCCGTTGGTACTTCCTCGACCTCTGTTGCATTTCAGCGAATGTAGCCGCCCCAGTTGCATAAGTGTAGGCCATGTGGGGCAGGAAGCTCATTGGATCCAGCCCTGGGTATGGCCTCAGGCCTGGGATGCTGGCCTGGGCCTGCATGAAGCTAGGCGGGGGGAATGCTCCATGTGGGGGCAGAGATGTGTACATGTGACCACCACCAAAGGGGTTGATGCCAAAGATGGGGCTGGCACTCTTCTCCATCTGGTGTCCGCGGTTGCCTCTGTTGTCTCTCTCTGAGCCCAGGAACTCCTTCTTGATGTGGGCCAAGTCCATGGGCTCAGTACCCTGCTCCCGGCTGGAATGGTGGTGGTCACCGTTGCAGTCTGAGATGTAGCCGTTTGGTTTGGACCTCTTTTCTCCCAGTGAGATGCTGTTGCTCATCATGTGTTTTGGCAGAGAAAGGTCCAACGGTGCGTCCCCCCCATGGCCATCCCCTTCAGAGGCCAGGCTGTTTGGAGTGTACGAGCTGCTCTGGGAGTTTTTAGAAGAAGTGGAGGAGAGATTTAGAGGGGATGGAGTTCTGCTTCTAAGCTGGTACAAGGGGTCTAGTGGTTTGTCACCCGTCTGCCTGTTTGCTGTAAACTGGTTGGCCTCTGAGTGTCTGTGGAGAGCGTCACGGTCACCGTTGGTGTTGCCACCGTGTAATTCAGCGAGTGCCATGATACGGTCCACGTGTTGCGGCGTGGACATTGGTGACCTGGTTAGCCTGTGGTGCCTGCGCTTCTCTGCACTGCTCCGCTCTGGCGGCGGTGACTGCTTCCTGGGGTTGGCATTGCCCTTGTTGTGTTGTTGTTGTTGCTGCTGATTCTTCCACTGGGAGAACCACTCAGTGACGAACTCCTGCGGAAGGCCGACTGCGATGGAGATCTTCAGTAACTCCTCTGAGTTGGGTTCTGTGTTCATGGCGAAGTAGGCCTTGAGCACTGACATGTGGTCCTTGAAGGGGTTGACGGGGCTGGTGGCGCCCCTCTCTGAAAGAGAGGACAGCAGGGCGGCCTGCTGGTCTGAGGGGAACACTCCCCTGTGGCTGAGAGACACGTCCTCGCTGGGCTGAAGGTGGTTGATCTCCTCGTTCTTCTTACACAGGTAGCGCTCATGCTGGTGCAGTGGGATGGGCCCTGGGAAGGTCTCCTTGCAGAACTGGCAGGAGAACGGCAGGAATGGAACCAGGTGGCTCTCGTGGTGCGACTTGTCCTCATGATCCGTCGAGTGGTTGAGCCTCTCCTTCTTTATGTCCATGTTGATCTGCCTCTTGGAGTCATTGATCAGGCTCTTGGCCTCATTCACCTTCTCCAGGGTGTAGTCGATGATGCTCTTGGTGGGGCTGCCGTGGCCCACCGCCTGGAAGCTGGCACGCGGAGAGGACAAGGCCATCTTCTGCTCCTCCATCTGAGCTCCCAGCTCCTTCATATAGGCCCTGAGCTTGGAGATCTCCTCCGGGTTCCCATCCATCTTCTGTCGACACACCGTGTTGTCCACAATCTGGAGGACCTTCTGCACCTCGCTCAGGTTGTTCCCCAGGGACCCGTATCCCAGCAGGGGCAGGTCCAACCCCATTCCACCCAGGTGCTGCAGGGGGCTCTGGGATGAGCTGTGGACCCCCAGGGGGCTGCCTCCTCGGCAGGCTCCATTCATGTAGCCCCCTGGTCCTCCGACGCCATATTGGGAGGCCATCAGTAGCCGGTAGTCGTTTAAGTCCATTGGCTCTGCCTTGATGTCCAGTTGGCCCTGCTGATCTTGGAGCCCCATGGGGCGGCCGTTCTCCAGCTTGTGGCGGAGCAGAGCCAGGGCGGGGCTTCCCGGGGAGGAGGCGGTGGAGTTAGGGGAGGAGCCAGCCTTGGCGTTGCCTCCTCCATTACTTACTCGTCCATTGACGGAGAACAGACCGACACACTTCTTGCTGCTGATGTGGGAACTGTAGGAGCCGGAGTGGGAGAAGCGCTTCTTGCAGTTGGAGCACTCGTATGGTTTCTCACCTGTAAAGATAAACAGGTACATACATTTCAAGTTACTCCATTTTGAATGCTTGCAATTGGCTGGTAGTGAAATAGCTGAAGATTTCTTTCAGTGTGAAAATTTGAATTTCTATTTCTATTACACGTCTATTCAACTCTCGTCTTCTTGAGCTATGGCCTCATCCATATGGCGGAATTAGTCAGTTATGAAACAGGTCTGAAACAGTGAGCTATTATAAAACAGAATGACTAATTTACTGACAGAGGCCAAAAAGGAACATTATCAATTTTACTCTTATGGCATGAGCCCTCTCTGTCATCTAGCCACAGTCACATGAATACATTTTAAAATGGTGGGCTGACGCCGGCTTGACTCATCTTAGTACCTACCGCTGTGAATGCGAAGATGCTCCTTCAAGTGATGCTTGTATTTGAAGGCTTTTCCACACTCAGTGCATTTGAACTTGCGGTTGCCGGCCCCTTCACTCAGCAGCTGGGACTGTGGAGGAGATAGAAAAGAGAGTTTTCACATCAGTGCCACCTAAACGTGTTGTGTGTGGGAGTCACAAGTGTGGGAGTCACAAATGAACCAGGCACTGGGCGAGATTTCAAGGTAGCTGGCCTTGAGAAGGAATGTAATGATTTTGTCTTAGCTTCAACGGTAGGCTACTTTGCAACACAATAACCCTCCGTCATAAACGTTAACTACATCTAACTACATAAGTATTTTTTAGGGTTTTATATCTGAAATGGTTTAATAAAAATGATGAAGCGTGCAAGGAACTCATTAATCGATTTTGAGAATAGTTTGTGGGTTGAGTTTTTGTGTTCTGTTCAAAGGTAACTGTTTAGTGTAGGTGCATTTCCTGAAATTCAAATGAGTGCAGATAACAAATAAAAACAGCATGTAGAGAGATAAAGCCCCCACAAAGACCTTTATGAGAAAGATGTGGGAGGTTTTCATGGTACAATTTAAATTTCAAAAAATCCCTTTTCACTAATGCTTGCTGAAGAATCTATATATCGGTGTGTGTTATTGTGTTTGTGTGATTGTGTATGTGTGTATGTATGGCAGCAGGTGACGTTTCAGGTTAGAGCATGTGATTAGGGTTAGACTACTGAATGTGGCTTGAAGGGGACTACATTGTGAAAATGCTAGCGATCTGAAAAATGGGGCCAATGACTGATGTGGTAGAACCTGCCTTCATAACCAAATGTGTGAACAATTACCCCATGCTAAAAATAAATTCCATTGCTCTAGGCACACAGAGGATAAGCAGAGTAGCACAATTCACATGTTTGCACCAATAGCACTCAGTAGCACTCAAATGGAAATCCCTCCACAGTCCGGTGCACTAAGGAAGCCTAGTCATAATGACCTTCCATAGGATCCTTTCTTTAACTCTTTTAACTGTAGAGGAAGTACAGAACTAAACAAACACTTAAAGTCATTTGAGGATTATGATACTCCAGATCACTGGGGAAAATACCATCTGCTCTTATTTAAGCCAGTCTGAAGGAGGATCAGGTGAGGGGGTGGAGGGGGACTCCGGGAGGAAGGAGGGTGGGGTCAGGTGAGGGGGTGGAGGGGGACTCCGGGAGGAAGGAGGGTGGGGTCAGGTGAGGGGGTGGAGGGGGACTCCGGGAGGAAGGAGGGTGGGGTCAGGTGAGGGGGTGGAGGGGGACTCCGGGAGGAAGGGGGGGTCAGGTGAGGGGGTGGAGGGGGACTCCGGGAGGGGGACACCGGTAGGAGGGAGGAAGGAGGGGGTCAGGTGAGGGGGTGGAGGGGGACTCCGGGAGGAAGGAGGGTGCTTATTTGAGGAAATCTGACTATTATCACCACTATAAGTGGACAATTGTAATGATTCCACTGCTTATTTGCATGGTCCGTCATAAGAGACAGTTGTAGGTTCGGTTTTAGGACAGAAAAAAAGGCCTATACTTTTGTTTTTTTGTCTTTATGTTTACAAATTGCTGGTTGTAAATGGTTGTACTGATTCCCTGGTTAAAATCAAAATACAAAATTAAATACAATTTCATCCTTCACACGAATTGGTAAACAACAGGTGTAGACTAACAATGAGAAGCTTACTAGCGGGGCCAAACAATGCAGAGAGAAAGACAATAGAGAAATAGAAGACTGAAACACGTATTTAAAAAAAGTCATATTTAAATACACAATCAGTAACTGTCACACCCTGATCTGGTTCACCTGTCCTTGTGATTGTCTCCACCCCCCTCCAGGTGTCGCTTATTATCCCCGGTGTATATATATCCCTGTGTTTCCTGTCTCTGTGCCAGTGTAACGGATGTGAAATGGCTAGCTAGTTAGCGGGTACGCGCTAATAGCATTTCAATCGGTTACGTCACTTGCTCTGAGACCTGATGTAGGGTTTCCCCTTGCTCTGCAAGGGCCGCGGCTTTTGTGGAGCGATGGGTAACGACGCTTCGTGGGTGTCAGTTGTTGATGTGTGCAGAGGGTCCCTGGTTCGCGCCCGTGTCGGGGCGAGGGGACGGTTTAAAGTTATACTGTTACATTGATGCTGTTGACCCGGATCACTGGTTGCTGCGGAAAAGGGGGAGGTCGAAAGGGGGGTGAGTGTAACAGATGTGAAATGGCTAGCTAGTTAGCGGGTACGCGCTAATAGCATTTCAATCGGTTACGTCACTTGCTCTGAGACCTGAAGTAGGGTTTCCCCTTGCTCTGCATGGGCCGTGGCCTTTGTGGAGCGATGGGTAACGATGCTTCGTGGGCGACCGTTGTTGATGTGTGCAGAGGGTCCCTGGTTCGCGTCGGGGCGAGGGGACGGTTTAAAGTTATACTGTTACACCAGTTCGTCTTGTTTGACAAGACAACCAGTGGTTTTCCTTGCTCCTATCTTTTCCAGTCTCTGTTTGTTTCTAGTCCTCCTGGTTTCGACCCTTGCCTGTCCTGACTCCAAACCCGCCTGCCTGACCACTCTGCATGTTCTGACTACCAGCCTGCCTATCCCGTTGTACTGTTTTGGACTCGGATCTGGTTTCTGACCCCTGCCTGTCCTGACTCCAAACCCGCCTGCCTGACCACTCTGCATGTCCTGACTACCAGCCTGCCTATCCCCTTGTTTTGTTTTGGACTCAGATCTGGTTTCTGACCCCTGCCTGGCCTGACCTCGAGACCGCCTATCGTCTGGTACTGTTTGGACTCTGACCTGGTTTATGAACTCTCGCCTGTCCCCGACCTGCCTTTGCCTACTCCCTTTGTTATAATAAATATCGTAGTTCTACCATCTGCCTCGTGTCTGCATTTGGGTCTCGCCTTGTGCCCTTATAGTAACGATAACTAGGCTATATACACGGGGTACCAGTACCAAGTCGACGTACAGGGGTACGAGGTAATTGAGGTAGACATGTACAAATAACTAGGAATAAAGTGACAGATAATAAACAGTAGCAGCACTATCTATAAAACTGGTACTTAATAAACGCTATGCTCAGTGAAAGCACTGCGTATTGAACCATAGGAAATGGTCCAAATCTCTGCTACTATGTATGAGTGCTCATTTCTAATCAAATCTGGTCCATTTCTAGCAACAGCTGATGTAAAACGTCAGATGGCCCGAGGAAGGCAATATGCTAGCACATCCCACGCAGGCCTCACTAAAGGAAGACGTTTGGGGGAGCGCAACACAATGCAGCTGTGAACAAGCTGTGTGGGGGTCTGAAGCAGTGTGGGGGTCTGAAGCAGTGTGGGGATCTGAAGCAGTGTGTGGGTCTGAAGCAGTGTGGGGGTCTGAAGCAATGTGTGGGTCTGAAGCAGTGCGGGGTCTGAAGCAGTGTGGGGGTCTGAAGCAGTGTGGGGGTCTGAAGCAGTGTGGGAGTCTGAAGCAGTGTGGGGGTCTGAAGCAGTGCGGGGTCTGAAGCAGTGTGTGGGTCTGAAGCAGTGTGGGGGTCTGAAGCAGTGTGGGGGTCTGAAGCAGTGTGGGGGTCTGAAGCAGTGCGGGGTCTGAAGCAGTGTGGGGGTCTGAAGCAGTGTGGGGGTCTGAAGTAACTTGTTTAATGTGAGAGGAGTAGAGGATGACAGGAAGAGGAAAGGAGAATACTAATTCACTCAAGAGAATATGATTCTCCATGCAGAAGAAAAGAGCATCCAGTCACCATGAGGAAGCCATTAAAGCCATTATAATTAACACAAATCTTAAAAGGAAAAATAAATGAGTGAAGGGCAGTGACCTAAAATGATACTGTGTGTTTCACCCAGATCGTTGGTCGACCCACACAACGATACAACAGTGTGAAGGAGATGAGATGAGGAAAGAAAAGAGTAAAAGAAAAACGGAAAAACATCACCCTGTCTGTCTGTCTGTCTGTCTGTCTGTCTGTCTGTCTGTCTGTCTGTCTGTCTGTCTGCCTGCCTGCCTGCCTGCCTGCCTGCCTGCCTGCCTGCCTGTCTGCCTGTCTGTCTGTCTGTCTGTCTGTCTGTCTGTCTGCCTGCCTGCCTGCCTGCCTGCCTGCCTGCCTGTCTGCCTGCCTGCCTGCCTGTCTGTCTGTCTGTCTGTCTGTCTGTCTGTCTGTCTGTCTGTCTGTCTGTCTGTCTGTCTGTCTGCCTGCCTGCCTGCCTGCCTGTCTGTCTGTCTGTCTGTCTGTCTGTCTGTCTGTCTGTCTGTCTGTCTGTCTGTCTGTCTGTCTGCCTGTCTTACCTGATCGATCCCTGGCTTGTGCATGGCCATATGTCTCTCCAGCAGTGTTCGGTGTGAGAAGGTCTCGCTGCACAGTGGGCAGGGTATGCTCTCCTCGTGCTTCTCATGGCGGTACTTGATGTGCTCCTTGAGCGATGTCAGACGCTTGTAGCCCCGGTCGCAGTAAGGACAGGTCAACAGTTGGGTGAAAGAATCTGGAGTCCCAGGTGACTGTTCTGTACAGGGGAAAGGAGGAGGAGTTGTCATAAGGTCAGCCAGTAGACCCTGATGGGTAGCATGCCCAGGTTGTAAACAGAGGAGGTGCAAAAAGCAACATGATTATCTCTGCTTCACAAAGACTCTATGTAGAGTCACCATCAGCTTACACTTGAACACAGACTACCCATAAAAGTCAGTCAGTAACACTATTGGGGACAAAGGCACAGAGGTGGAAGGCCTTAAATGCCGTTTCTGAGACTGCAAATAGTCAGAGATTTACTGTAAAATGGATTTTATGGATTCTCACCGTTTTCGTTTTCGTCTTGCCCAATGGTTTCGGGAGTTCCGAGTCGTGTCACTTCCTCTGGGGCTTCTGGGTAAATGATGGCGGTGTCGCCACGCTGGAGGTATTCAGCGATGCTGGCCGAGAGGCCGTCACTCTCCTCCAGTTTACTACACTTAGTGAAGTAGTTGTCAAGCTCTGACACCCCATTCATACCATTAACTGTATAAGATGAGGAGGAGGATGGAGAGGGGGAAAATGAGGAGGAGGAGAGGGGGAGGGGGAGGTAGAGAAGAAGAGAGAGGAAGACAAATGAGAACATTGGTCGGTCTCCATCCTCCTTCCCCCATTTTGAGATGTGCTGCACAGCTACATTATATTGGCCACACAGGGAAACAGACTGGTCTCTAAATGTGATGAAGGACACTGAGGGAGGGAAGCATTAAGCCACTACTTAGAGGGGAGTATACATTTAAGTTACCGTTAATGATGCCATGTAATGGCCTTGACAAAGAAAAATAAGAGATAAGTTCATCATTAAGTGATGTTCACAACCCATTTTAAAGCTTTTAGACATTTTAACTTAAACATTTCCTAGTGTAACGGGTAATTGGTTTAGGTTGCAATTAGATTTTCTGGTTTACAGATCTCACTTAGAATTCTCTCTCTACATAATGTAAAGCAGAGATTTGATTATGAGTAAGAAGATGTGAGGCTATATCTGCTAAACAGTCAGTGTAGGTGTAATGGTACATCAGGTGTCTAATGTATTCATCAGCTGATTTAACAAATCAGGGCAGTTAGTGTGGCTACATTTATTTGTCTTAGGAGCTGTGACACAGATTCTGTGTTTATATTTGTTGTTGAAAATATCCTTAAAACGAAGGACACTGAACTGTCCCCAAGAGGCTTGGATCCCTTGAAGTTACTTTAGGCAAGATTGTGTTGATAAAATGCTTAACTGCAAAGACATTATGATTCACTGCCAGGACAAACTACAATTTTAAACCAATTTGAAAGTACATGAATCAAACAAATGAGATTTAGGTCAAAATTCAATTTTGTAGCAAGATGTGATTTGTGCTGCACTCCCACTCAACCTGCAGATGTTTGCTTTCCCTCGCTTTGATGCACGAGGAGGGACATTATCTCTCATGGCCCTTGACTGTGTGTATGTGTTTCCTATTAGGTATATCACCTGCTGCAAGGGGTTATAATCATGTCTCTTCCTAGTGTGTTATATATATATATATTTTTTAGGTGGTAGATCAGTTTTAATATTGCAGATAGATTGTAGCTTTCATCAATGTATGTGTCTGCATCATTTCCAATCCCCCATATATTGTTTTGCAAATGTATATATGGGGCTCCTGAATGGCGCAGCGGTCTAAGGCACTGCATCTCAGTGCCAGAGATGTCACTACAGACCCTGGTTCGATTCCAGGCTGTATCACTACCGGCCTTGATTGGGAGTCCCATAGGGCAGCACACAATTGACCAGCGTTGTTAGGGTTTGCCGGGGTAGGCCGTCATTGTAAATAAGAATTTATTCTTAACTGACTTCTCTAGTTAAATAAAAGTTAAATAAAGAGGGTGGAAGTCACCTGTACCACTTCCTACAGAGTGAAGAGACTGCTCTGGCCCCAAGGGATCATATTCATCCTTCCTTTCATCTATGAAGGAGAGGAGAAAAAGGCTCAAAATCAGACAATCAACTGTGGCTAACACAGCACTCAATAAACTGAAGTATGACCATGGTTTAACACTCGAGGCAAAGTCAACTAGAATGCACATGCTACCCTGACAATTCAGTGAAGTACCTCTTTCCATTCAGCCACGGCTTGTAATATGAATGTATTTTCCTGATAATGAGGGACAGGCAGGCGAGGGGTGTACATATACTGTGCCCATTGTGTTTGTTCCCCCTGGCCACAGTCATGTGACTCCTCAACAGGAGTCACAAGAATCATACGCTTTCCCTCTTCAAAGGAGGGATATACAACACCCCTGCCTGCATGCTGCAGCAGAGGAGAGGGAGGGCGGGGGGGGGGAGGAGAACAGTCAGATTTTCTCCCCCCTCTTTCATTTACAGCAGGTTACTTTTCAAAACTTCCTTCCTCATGAGCAATGTGTCATACAGGAACTTGATGCTGTGCTTTTTTATACCAAAATAGTCTTGCTATGAGTCAAATGAGTCACAAGGTACTATACACAACCTATTGAGAACATGTCAACATAGGATCCATGTTGATAGTCGATTGGCAGCCTGATAGTCAATTGGACTTTGTTGAAGGTAGAATGTATGGGAATTAGCAGGTAGCTATCCTACTTAAATTTCTAAATATTGTGGATGAAACTATTTTCTTTCTCATAATTCCAAGATGAAATGTAATCAAGAAGCGAGGTCTCACACTTCTCCTTACAATGTTTCGCCCCTGCACCACGCAGATAAAATGGTGGTGCTGCATGTTTCAGAGAACAACTGCAAAAATGCATGCCTCTCCTGATGGGGAAAGCAAGTGTTGCTTCCCTTCGCCTCAACTTCAGAATCACTGCCAGACTTTACAGAATGAGTTTCATTCAGCCAACATGGGGCTTTTTGTGGGTTCCAGGCCTCAGAGTAAGGACAAAGACATGTGAGTACTGTCTGTGTCACTGTCGTAGAATCTAGACACTGTACTCAAGTTTCATTCTATTTTCAGTAGGCCCCTCCTTCACTACACTTACAGTACTACTTGCACTGTATTTGAAATCTGAAATATAAAATGGAGGCTCTTTGTGTTTTTCACTCAGTAGTCTTTTTTTTCCTAGAGAGGCAGAGGCAAGATGGCGTGTACAGTAAATTAGCATTTCTGTTATTTTTGTGGTAAATCTTGATTCGATCCTTTGTGCATTCTCGATGTGACTCAGTACCTTGAAGTGACACCCAAGTCTTTTACATCTGTTACCTGAGTGAAATGAATATAACAAATATGTGAGTTGTCTATCTCTCATCTTTCATCAGTTTACATATAAATGTCAAATGCCAGTTGAATTCAAATCAAACCACTCAGCAAATAGCTAGGTTAGCATTAGCTATAATGGACTGTTAGCAGATGTGCTAATCTGCCATTGATTTATTTTTACAGCTTTCTTATAATGATCATGATAATAATGATTCTATACACATATGCTCCCCATATCAAGGCTCTTTTCATTTACATTTCGTTTTGGACCGGGTTCAAATTTTCTAAAACTATTTCCCAGTCCCTCATATTTCCCAATTCAGCAGCGCAGCTCGCCACCAAGTCATTAACAGAGACGGATAGTCAACGCAGGTCCATTTAAAAAAAAAAACTGGGTGTCTCGCATGAGTTTTCTCTGCACTCTGTATCTGTCAGGCGGCCACAGAATGGTGGGCCTATTAAGCATGTAAATGGCCGTCATAAAGCTCCGAATTTCATTTAGGGATGTTAATGAGTTCTGCAAAAGCCTGGCTCCCTCTTTAACGATCCCGTTTGGCTTCTAATTAAAAGTATTTGTCTTTGCGGCCCTGGCGACACCAGTTGTCCTGTCACTGATGCAGATGAGTTGGAAGGGGAGGGGGGAATGGAGAGGGAGGAAAAGAGAAAGAGAGAGAGGGTGGGTTGACAGGTTATACATGCGCTACTTGGTTATCATTGGTAGCTCTGCCTGTATGTGGGAGTTAGAGGCTCCGTTGGTCACAGCCCACTAAACTGAGTCTAATTATAAGAGTTACAATTATGGGTCAATAGAATGAAAGGCTGGCTGTTTCACAGCGCTTCATATATTGAACTAAAATATTGTGACATTCTCCTCTGCCGAGACCTTGAGAATATTGAACTGTTTGGAGTTGACTTTATTCCTCGAATGTATGTGAAACCAATAAGGAGACAATGCTTTTACCGAGCCAAGACAACAGAGAGAGAAACATTGATGAGACAGTGCTTTTACAAAACCAAGACAAAAGAGAGAAGGAGAGCAAAGAGGGGACAGAGAACGGCGAGAGGTCAGAGGTCAGAGGTGCTAGAGGGTGTGAACAGTCATACAGAGATGAGTATGGGGGTGAGGGAGGTGGTTTTGCGATGTGAGCCTGTGAAGCAGCTAGAGTGCTGACTGTATTTCAGCAGCAACACGTCTCACTAGAATAGTGCACTGTGTTAATCTCTACAATCTCCTGTCAACCTCACAGAGATACGGAAATTGAAAAAATAGACAGAGTATAGAACAAAGCCATTTCCCAGGCTACAACTATTTTAGCAGAAACTGAAGAGGTGAATATACTGTATTATTATGAGTTCTGTAATTGATATACATAAGTGAAGTGTGTTGATTGATTTACTGTCAAAGCACTTTGTAAAAAAGGCTGATGTAAAAAAGGGTAATATAAATGCATTGGTTTGATATAGGCTACTAATTTATATTGTGCAGGTGTTGACCTGATCAGATCACTCACCAGTCCCATTGAGGTGTCTGTGTTGGTTGTCTCCCAGGCGGCAGGCGTGGTGGTGGCTCTGCCGCCCGTCCCTGCCCTCTGATCCCTCTGCTCCACCCCTGTAGGACAGCAGGGCGTGGCCCACCCTGGGTGATGCCTCCAGGTTAGGCACGCTGGCTCCGGCAGGGCTACCACCCTCCTCCCCATTGGTCAGGCCATTCTCCTCTGAGAGCAGCGTCTTGTCATCCTTGTCTGTCTCAGAGCTCATCTCCACCACATTCTCATAGGTCAGCACTGCAAGACACAAACAAAGAGACCCTGTTAGGTTTCTAAAACAACATCCGCCTAACTCGGCTCTGATGGTAGGAAGGAGAAAGTCGCATTCCTGCTTTGAATAGTTTGGGGAGCTTTATATACAGAGCAGACAACCTAGGAACCAAATGGACAGCTTATAATATTACATCCCTGAACCTTGATAAAAATGTGGTTCATTTTGATTCAGGCTGAACTCAAGGGCCTTCACGGTAACCTATAAATATGTCGACTTTGGTGTAGATGAAAAATACTCTGATAAAGGTGCATGAGAAAAGCAGACCTAGGCCCAAAAGAAAAAGAGGGAGGTGGGAACAAATAACATAACAAAATGTAAAAGCCATGACATCATGGGAACTAGGCGCAGGAAAGGGGGCCCTCGGGGATAGAAAATAGAGCCCAATTTTCAGGTTCATTTTGAGTTCTGTGTATGCCTAATAAAGCAATATTTCGCCAAGCTTTCATGCACGTTATCTCTGGAGGGCGCTGCCAACTCCATACAGCGAATGGGAAGTGGCTTAAAATTATGCGTTTTTGAAGTCAATTGCTTGTTTGGAGATATTATTTTGTTCCCCTCAACAGTTTTTGGAAACCATAAACCTTTACATCCCAACGGCATACCATTCCCATTCCCAACACACACGTTCCCATGGAAGAGAATAAAAAATACGTTTTTTTCACTTTTCCCCTTTGGGTACATGGAGATTAGGCATTGCATATCTGTTCATAATATGATCTTTGTCTGACTGTATGGTTCGGCACTTGCCTCCTGGACAACTGCACAACAGGTGCAAATTAAAAAGGGTAAGCACGGTGGGGTGGGCTGAAATCTGCTGACCCGGGCTGAATTCCAAGAGCAGCGGAGGGGGGTGTAGGGCGTGGGACAAAACCCTTTTTAATAAGAGGTGTGACCACAAGGATTTAGGGGGAGTTCAGACAGGGTAATGCCCTCTCCGATCAAAAAAGAAAAGAAAGAGAGATGGAGAGAAAGAAAAGGCTGAAAAGTGAGACGTGAAAACACGTTGTGTGGTCTAGGTATATGTTGGATATAATATGATTTCATTTAACGTCTTAACCCCGCGCTCACCCTCACACACCCTCCCCTCTTTAGTCCCGCCGCTACAGCAACAGCAGTGGATTTGCCTTTTCGCTGAATTCAATATCTGACCCTTTTTTTAAATGTATTCTGAGCTAAGAGCAGTTTGGGAAAGACCAGTGAAAAGACCAGCTAGCATCCTATCCACTTTAAGAAATGATGTTTTTGAGCGTGTTATTATGCCACAGAAGATAAGTAGGCACATTTACTTTAGGAAAGGATAGTATTCAACTCATTTCTTCCTGGAAAAAGAGAGAGAAAGATGCATGCTTCCCATTCCTAGAATAACTCACCAGCCGACAAAGATAAATGTTTGCGGGGAAAAACACGAAGACGACTGTTTGTTTGTTACTTTACTTATGTTGCTCAGATACTTGGCCAGTGTGTGGCTGTTTTGTATCTGTGTTGCGGTGGGTGGTAGGCGGTAGGCGGACGAAAAAAATTCAGTGACCTCCCAAACAAAAGCAATTCATTGAACTGTTTGTCTCCCCGGTCACATGGTCTAGTAGTGTGGCAGATGTTACAGGACTAAAGCTACAGGCTAAAGACTACAGAGCCTGGTTCCTCTCTAGGTTTCTTCCTAGGTTCCTGCCTTTCTAGGGAGTTTTTCCTAGCCACGTGCTTCTACATCTGCATTGCTTGCTGTTTGGGGTTTTAGGCTGGATTTCTCTATAGCACTTTGTGAAAAGGGCTTTATAAATACATTTGATTGATTGATACAGGCTGGGATCTCAGTTGCTGTGTGTCTCTAAATCAATAGTTCTGGTTGGAAATGACTTTAGACATGCTACCTATACGTACAAGCTGCCACTACTCTTGATGGTAGTTAGAAAACCGTTTTCTGTAGGTTTGAGTTAGGATAAAGCGAGTTGTAACAACTCTGCCACAGAGAGAGCCAGGGAGTGAGTGTGCTTTGTCTCCGGTGACATCTTTGATGGCGCACCACCCTTCGCTCCATCTTGTCGCACCTCCATTGTGTGTGGAACGCCGCCGTTCCGACCTGCTGAACTCACAGAGATCCATTGTCTCCGCCCGTCACCTATCCATCCATCGATTCATTGTGCTCATTCAAGGATCCCGAAACAAAGCAGCAACAACGCTTGCTACTTTCATCAGACCGCTTCTCACTGCCTCTCTCTCGCTCCCTCTGCTACTCTCTCTCCCTCTCTCTCTGCTGTTCTCTCTCTCCCTCTCTCTCTCTGCCTCTCTCTCTCCCCCTCTCTTTCTGCCTCTCTCTCCCTCTCTCTCCCTCTCCCTCTCTCTCTCTCCCTCTCCCTCCCTCTCTCTCTTCCTCTCTATGTCTGCCTCTCTGTCTGCCTCTCTCCCTCTCCCTCCCTCTCTCTCTCTCTTTTCTCTCCATCTTTCTCCCTCTCTGTGTCTGCCTCTCTCCCTCTCTCTCTCGACTCTCCCTCTCTCACTCTCCCTCTCTTGCTCAGCTCCCCTGAATGAGACATTAGCTCCGAGTCAAACGTTTGGGGGTCTCTAAATAATCTTAATTTAACCATTCACCTTTTTCTTTAAAAAGGCAGTGGTTATTATGAAAATAAAAGTACCTCCACCTCTCTATAATGGTTTAAAATTCTATAGAGAGGCGCTGTCCACTCAGTAGTGCTGAATTTCAGCCTCAGCTGAGCTCCCTTAAAAGCATAGCTTTTCCAAAATAGCCTATTAGTTTAATCCAATTCATTAGATTTATCCGTTATTTTATCATTGTTTGCTTTTCTCAGTCAGCTGTTTAGAGCGCTCATTTCTTTGTTTTTCAGGTGTGTGTGGGTATTGGTGTTCTCCGTGGCCACAAGAAGTCAACCATCTATTTAACTTTATTATTTTCTATCAAAATGTGTTTTCTTTCCTGGATCAGCTGATGATGGTCGACAATATCACTAGACAACTAGACATCAACGCGCTTCCAATCCATCCAGCTAGATTTTCGAGTTCCCAGTTGTTTTGTTACGCGAGATAAGCAGTTTTTTCTGAAACCTTGTGTGTGTTCATATTGTGTAAAATTGCCTCGGCTGTGATGGTAGGCTACCAGCAGTGGTGCAAGTCTAGTGGAGGGTAAATACAGGTAAACGCTGTTTACCCACCTTTTTCATAAATTTGCATTGAAAGTATAGGGAGCGTACATTTTTTTCACCACGACCCGCAATCAGAGTTTAGCCCCTTTATTTAACACACTAGGCTAGATCACTGGCTACAGGTAGGCCTATTTAAAGCTCATGGTAATACACACTGTAGCCTAGGCTAGTAAATTAACTGTGTGTTAGGGTGACTGAACATGACAGTTTGTCCTGTGACACTTCCGGCCTCATTTCATTTGTCCCGACTACAAAGACGGTCAATTTGTCAACAAGACGCAATCACCAAATGTCCTTAGGAACACTTTCTGGTGTTTTGTAAACAGATGTTTGGATGCTGGAGTTATTTCGGAGTGGACGAACATGCACAGGTAGCCTACATTTTTGAAGTTATTTTTTGACAGTCAGATAATATAAGGCCATTCATTTCTATTGTTACGTGACATCTTTACTATTTGTTCCATAAAAAAGAGACCCTCCCCCCAGTAAGCAGCGTTCCAAGCCGGGCTGTGTTGGCCGTCACAGACACACCTACGCCTGCTAACAGTTCCATCTGAAAATGATCACTGAGTCTCCATCAGAATATCATGTTCATGTTGCTGTCCGAATCATCTGTTGTATTTATCTCAACTCAAACATTATTTCCCCTGGCTTCCAGCCTAGCATTTAGTTTGGTACAGCAGGGGTTAATATAAGCCTAGAATTTAGTTTGGTACAGCGGGGTTAATATAATCCTAGCATTTAGTTTGGTACAGCAGGGGTTAATATAAGCCTAGCATTTAGTTTGGTACAGCGGTGGTTAATATAAGCCTAGCATTTAGTTTGGTACAGCGGGGGTTAATATAAGCATTTGGTTTGGTAGAGGGTGGTTAATATAAGCCTAGCATTTAGTTTGGTACAGCGAGGTTAATATAAGCCTAGCATTTAGTTTGGTACAGCGGCGGTTAATATAAGCCTAGCATTTAGTTTGGTACAGCGAGGGTTAATATACGCCTAGCATTTAGCTTGGTACAGCGGGGGTTAATATAAGCCTAGCATTTAGTTTGGTACAGCGGGGGTTAATATAAACCTACCATTTAGTTTGGTACGGCGGTGGTTAATATACGCCTAGCATTTAGTTTGGTACAGTGGTGGTTAATATAAGCCTAGCATTTAGTTTGGTACAGCGGGGGTTAATATAAACCTACCATTTAGTTTGGTACAGCGGTGGTTAATATATGCCTAGCATTTAGTTTGGTACAGCGGGGTTAATATACGCCTAGCATTTAGTTTGGTACAGCGGGGTTAATATAAGCCTAGCATTTAGTTTGGTACAGCGGGAGTTAAATATAAGCCTAGAATTTAGTTTGGTACAGTGGGGTTAATGTAAGCCTAGCATGTTGTGTGGTACAGCAAGGGTTAATATAAGCCTAGTATGTTGTGTGGTACAGCAGGGGTTAAGATAAACCCAGGATTTCGTTTGGGAAGTGGTTTGGTAAGCCTCGCTGTTCTGGGTGTCTGAACTCAGAAACAATGTTTCACTTTAGAAATTTGATCTCTGTAGTACCATACATAGAGTGAACGGTGCCCAAACGAGACAACTTTTTTTGAGCAAGTCGAAATCACGCATCAACGTCATTGTCATGGACATATCCATGATGTAAAAATCCCAATTGAATGAAAGCTCTAACAAACAAAAATGCAGCTAGGTTCATTGTTTGACGTGACTGAGTTAGCTGAAGTTGACGAGCTAGCTAGTAAGTGACACGAACCTTAGCTATCCAGCCTGCATAGCAACCAATTTGTTTAGAATGGACGACCAGAACTTTTGCATAGCAACTATGCAACAATAATTAATGACTGGCTCGCGTCTGTAGCAACATGACCAAAATAACTAATAACCAGATTTTTGTCCGGACTATATCTTCTGGTGGAAGAATTCAATTGTATGATTTGACTTATCAAATGAATGTTTTAATGAAAATATATCATTCATTGTTATTTTTAAATACCATGTCAGGCTGAACAACCCCATTTACCTGTGACTGTATTCATGATACAGCACAGCCTCTTGTGGCTTATTTAAGCAATGAGGCATGAGGGGGTGTGGTATATGGCCAATATACCACGGCTAAGGGCTGTTCTTATGCGTGACGCATCGCGGAGTGCCTGGACACAGCCCTTAGCCGTGGTATATTGACCATACACCACAAACCCCCGAGGTGCCTTATTGCTATTATAAACTGGTTATCAAAGTAATTAGAGCAGTAAAAATAAATGTTTTGTCATACCCGTGGTATACGGTCTGATTTACCACGGCTGTCAGCCAATCAGTATTCAGTGCTCTAACCACCAAGTTTAAAATACTTAAATAAACCCCATCATAATTTGAATATAGTACAAATCCACTAAATCCTATGAAACAGACATCCCAGTATCAAGACCATTAGCTACAACTGTTTGTTTCAATATGAGCTAACTGCCTTTGAGGAGCATATAAATGCGCTAACTAACAGGTGCATACCATACCTGTCACATATCATATTAATTCCATAAAAGACAACCCTGTCCACATCATCGCCTGTCCCACAGCGCGTCCTCAGGCTCTGCAGAGACCACACCTGCCCTCTCCTCTCCTGGGGGAGGCTTCCTTCCTCGTCGTCCATTTTAAACAGCCCCACAGTTCAACAGACACATCAGACAGAGCCCTTGCATATGCCACGAGGCGCTAGTATCTACTCCATACAGTCTCTTTCTCTCTATCTCTCTTCCTTTCTCTGTGCGGCTCTTCCATGAAAAAAGCCATATTTGATATGTGTTTGATATGATCATAAAAATAAATAGACATTTTTCAGGTCTACTGCTGGCTCCAGGTGATCCGCACGCTCTCCTGTCTCTCCTGTCTGCCGCTACCACTGCCTGGATAATGAGAGATGAGGTGGAAGCTACCAGAGGAAAACTGCTCTCTCTGTTCTACCTCTCTCTCTTTTCTCTCTCTCTCTCTCTCTCCCTCTGCCTGTGAGCGGTGCAGATCACCTGAGCGAACAACTGGAGGGGAAGGGGGAGGGGGAGGGGAAGTTGGAGGGGAAGGTGGAGGGGCAGGTGAGGGGGAGGGGGAGGGGCAGGGGAAGGTGAGGGGGAGGGGCAGGGGAAGGTGAGGGGGAGGGGAATGAGTAGGTCAGGAAGCGTGGTCTGAACACTGTGGAAATGAGGTGGCTGACTTAGCTACTGCAGGCTGGAAGTGGTCCAACATCCATCTAATGATAATCCCAGGCAGACAAGTAGGGATTTTCCACACACAGGGAGGTGGGAAATAAAAGTGTAATATTATTTCTTGAGAATATTACATGGAAATAGCCTACAGTATGATTGATTTGCCATAATACCACAACTACTCTCAGGGAGGTGAAATGTAGATGTTTCCCATACAGTAGCTGTTGCATTTTTTATCAGCTGGCAGAGTAGGCAGGAGGCTTTACAAGGTGTGTGTGTGTGTGTGTGTGTGTGTGTGTGTGCGTGTGCGTGTGCGTGTGCGCGTGCGCGTGCGCGTGTGCGTGTGTGCGTGCGTGTGTGTGTGTGTGTGTGTGTGTGTGAACGTCAGGGGTGTAACAGCCAGGAGGAAGTGTAACAGCCAGGAGGAATTTATCTAGGGGGTCCTGAGCTGGAATATATCTAGGGGGTTCTGAGCTGGAATTTATCTAGGGGGTTCTGAGCTGGAATGTATCTAGGGGGTTCTGAGCTGGAATATATGTAGGGGGTTCTGAGCTGGAGAAAAGGAGAGAGAAATAAGAAAGAGAGAGCAAGAGAAAGATTTACTCCGGCGCCCAGACGGCCCACCTTTCCCCTTACTCCCTCCCTGCTTTATTCTCTCCCTGCTTTACTCTCTCCCTCCTTTCCTCCCTCCCTCCTTTCCTCCCTCCTTCCTTTCCTCCCTCCTTCCTTTCCTCTATTCCTCCTTTCCTCCCTCCTTCCTTTCCTCCCTCCCTCCCTCCCTCCTTTCCTCCCTCCTTTCTTTCCTCCCTCCCTCCTTTCCTCCCTCCTTCCTCTACTGCCTCATTGCTTTACTCCCTCCCTCCCTCCCTCCCTCCCTCCTTTCCTCTCTCCTTGCCTCCTTTCCTCTCTCCCGCCCTGGTTTCCTCCCTCCCGTTACGCAGCCACCATCTGTGGCCTGCCTGAGCACATGTCAATCCTCTAGATAAATGTTCAAGGCCCCTACCGGCCCCCTACCAGCTCCCTACTGGCTCCCTACCGGATCCCTACCGGATCCGTACCGGCCCCCTCACACACACTTACACAAACAGTTTTAGACATGCATAGCGTACACACAAAAAGCCAAATAGTCTTCCTTTGGATAGCCTATTCACAAGACTGGAGGAAGTTAAAGATAGAAAACTCTCAAAATGGTTCCTTCACATGGTGGCTGAAGGAAAGCCAAAGCCTTTAGAAACAAAGGCCAAATCAGACAGAAGGGTGATGTCCTCACATGGAAAGGATTACAAGAAAAATACAAAGGAGTGACTGATGATCAACCCACATGAGCAGATGAAAGAGAAAATAAGAGGCTATGAGTACAGAGGGAGGATTTAGTTTGATCATTCTGTAGAGTCATGAACTACTGTAGATAGATATGTATTCCTGTTTGGAGTGAATACGGGTCAATTAATATGCAAATGTAGGAGCAGTTGTGCAGCAGTCAGCCGCCTCCTGTGTGATTCTATCTGGCCGGTCCGTCTCTAGCTGTATAGAACTGTTACAGAACCACAAACACACACAAACACAGCACAGGCTTTTCTCAGAACAAACAATGCTACCGGTTACAAACCTGGACTGAAACTAATGCCCTATGAAAGGCAGCCATTCTGAACATACACTTTACACCGTTGGGTCTTTAAACAATTCCTTTGTTCTGTAATAAACTGCCAAAATAACTGCCACGATCAATTTAGGCTTTTCATTTGCTCTGTGATGTTGACCTGAATACACTTAACTAGATGGATTTTGCTCTTGGCTGCAGGTTAGCCATCGATTTCACGCTAATGCTATTTTTAGGACGACGATGAGGTGCTCCATATTTTGCATTGATTTCAGAGGAATAACAAACCCAATAGGAAAAATTATCCTTGTTTTGAGTGCATCTATATATTAAATCGAGCCCAGACTCTCTCTCTCTATATCTATGAATCCAGCGCTCACTATATATATATATATATATATATATATATATATATATATATATATATATATATATATATATACCGTATATATACAGTACCAGTCAAAAGTTTGGACACACCTACTCAATCCAGAATTTTTCTTTATGTTTACTCTTTCCTACATTGTAGAATAATAGTGAAGACATCAAAACTATAAAATAACACAAATGGAATCATGTCGTAACCGAAAAAGTGTTAAACAAATCAAATCCTTATTTAGTTCAGTTCATTCTGTTTGTGCCTTTGTGAGGTGTTGTTCGTTTTGACTCTACTAAGCCTTTTCCTAGCTCGTTTGTGAGAACCAGTTATAGCCTTCAGTCCTCGTTTTGATTCACCTGCCTGTTTGCCTACCTGTGTATGACCATTGCCTGCCTGTGACCACGATTCCTGCCTTCTGTGAAGGCGAAATAAACACGTGTCGCGCTCTGCACCTGAATCTACACCTTTTTCTCCCTGAGTATTCATTATAGCTATGATGAAACTGGCTCTCATGAGGACCACCACAGGAAATGAAGACCCAGAGTTACCACTGCTGCAGAGGATAAGTTCATTAGAGTTAACTGCATCTCAGATTGCAGCCCAAATAAATGCTTCACAGAGTTCAAGTAACAGACATATCTCAACATCAACTGTTCAGAGGAGAATGTGTGAATCACGCCTTCATGGTCAAACTGCTGCAAAAAAATTATTACTTAAGTACACCAATAAGAAGAAGAGACTTGCTTGGGCAAAGAAACATGAGCAATGGATATTAGACCAGTGGAAATCTGTCCTTTGGTCTGTTGAGTCCAATTTTGAGATTGTTGGTTCCAACCACGGTGTTTTTGTGAGATGCAGAGTAGGTGAACGGATGATCTCCGGATATATGGTTCCCACCGTGAAGCAAGGAGGAGGAGGTGTGATGGTGTGGTGGTGCTTTGCTGGTGACACTGTCTGTCATTTATTTAGAATTCAAGGCACACTGACCCAGCATGGCTACCATCGCATTCTGCAGCGATACGCCATCCCACCTGGTTTGCGCTTAGTTGGACTATTATTTGTTCTTCAACAGGACAATGACACAAAACGCACCTCCAGGCTGTGTAAGTGCTCTTTGACCAATAAGGAGAGTGATGGAGTGCTGCTTCAGATGACCTGGCCTCCACAATCACCCAACCTCAACCCAATTGAGATGGTCTGGGATGAGTTGGACCGCAGAGTGAAGAAAAAGCAGCCAACAAATGCTCAGCATATGTGGGAACTCCTTCAAGACTGTTGGAAAAGCATTATTCATGAAGCTGGTTGAGAGAATGCAAAGAGTATGAAAAGCTGTCATCAAGGAAAAGGGTGGCTACTTTGAAGAATCTAATATATATATATTTTTTGATTTGTAAAAAAAAAAAAAACGTCCTACATGATTCCGTATGTGGTATTTCATAGTTTTGATGTCTTCACTGTCATTCTACAATGTAGAAAATAGTAAAAAATAAAGAAAAACCCATGTCCAAACTTTTGACTGGTACTGTATATATCTAGATTGTGACTTGCTACTTGTTCTTGTACTGAGGCTAAATGTGATTTTCACCTTTGTGGTGCAGATGGCACCAGAAGGAGCCATTAGAACATTAAGAGAGTTTTAAACCATGTTTCACAATCAGACAAACAGGTTGCTCATGACATTTTCAGGTGGAGGAAGGAGGAGTGGTAATTCTGCCTAATCTGACTTGCATGTCAAAACATAGCCCTGCTGTCAGAGTGGCAAGTCAAGACAAAATAACACACATAGGAGTCATCGCTCTACTCGCCTCTGCTCTGCTATCAATTTAGGTAGTCTTGTTTGTGCAAAGTTTAAATATCACAGAGACTCGTAAATATTGAGGAGCTGTTTAATTTAACATAACCCTTTTGGAATGTTGGAGCTGGGGTTAAATCCTACACAGAGCAATATTTTCACAAACCCTGGAAATTATGTTTGTTATCTCTCCTTTTAAATTATTTGTAGCCTAAATATTAGTAGCCTAATAAGAGAAGAGACCTATCCCTTCCACTCTCTCTTTACACGCACGCACACACACACACACACACACACACACACACACACACACACACACACACACACACACACACACACACACACACACACAGACACACACACAGACACACACACACACACACACACACACACACACACACACACACACACACACACACACACACACACACACACACACACACACACACACACACACACACACACACACAGGAAGCTGGTGACAGCAGCAATGCGTGTCTAACTTTGTGTTGCAGGTTGTGGTGATGGTCTGTGCCAGGTTGGTCCTGCTGCCTGTTCCAGCCTTTCAAGTCCTCACCATCTGCCTAGGGAGTCCTGTCACTCCATGGATTAACCAAGGTTCTTTTAACTGACAGGGGAACTCTGAACAACTGTCCTATCTCCTGCTGGGCCTCTGTTCAGACTCCACTTCTTTCCTGCCATCATCAATTGCAATCAATCGATCAAATGTATTTATAAATCCCTTTCTACATCAGCCAATAACTGTTATGGGGAGCTTTGTTGATCACACTCATGGGTTGTGTGTGTGTGTTTATTGGTGAGACACTGGAGTGGAAAATAAATTACCTGGGCTAAATATATGCACATTTGGATGAATACATGTAATCAGTGTGTAATGAATTTATCTGAAGCTGATTAGGAGCATTAATACATTTATCCGCAGTGCTGGTTCCATCTTATAGTGCCTTACTCTTCCTATCAGATCTATTAGGCTGCTACAATAACATAAGGTGCTGTTGTTATAGATTACTATTAGCTCTTTTGTTATCCTTCATGAAAAGCTAAGGAAAACCTAAATTGCAATTAATAAGTACTGCACCAGAGTACTTGGTAGCTGTTTTACATCTCATTGTGAGTGACGAGAGAGAGAGAGAAAGACAGAGAGAGAGATAAAGAGAGACAGAGAGACAGAGAGACAGAGAGACAGAGAGAGAGAGAGAGAGAGAGAGAGAGAGAGAGAGAGAGAGAGAGAGAGAGAGAGAGAGAAAACTAGGCATGAGGAGCATCTCTGGTCTGGTCTGTGGTAACTGCAGTCATACCATGCCAGTGACCAGCTGGCAGTGTAGGCAGCATTCATTCAAAGATGTCTGTGTGTGTGTGTTTGTCCGTGTGTGCTAGTTGTTAGTGGAGGTCCCACTGATAGTAACTGCCCACTATTGAGCAACAACAAATGAATCCCAGCAGCTCTTTCACATGTTGATGACAGTGTAAACCACATCTGCTCTCCTCCTCCTCGCACCCTCACACACATATACCATGCCAGGATCCATGTCACCTGAATAACATCCCCACAAGGTACAAAACAAGAAAGCAAGCGTCCCTTCTGTCCCCTAACCCCCTAGCAATCCCCAAAGGCTCTGTGGCCTATGAATTTTCTGAGTGGCTACATCCACTAGGCCACATCCACTAGGCTACATCCACTAGGCTACATCCACTAGGCCACATCCACTAGGCTACATCCACTAGGCTACATCCACTAGGCTACATCCACTAGGCCACATCCACTAGGCTACATCCACTAGGCCACATCCACTAGGCTACATCCACTAGGCCACATCCACTAGGCTACATCCACTAGGCTACATCCACTAGGCTACATCCACTAGGCCACATCCACTAGGCTACATCCACTAGGCCACATCCACTAGGCTACATCCACTAGGCTACATCCACTAGGCTACATCCACTAGGCCACATCCACTAGGCCACATCCACTAGGCTACATCCACTAGGCCACATCCACTAGGCCACATCCACTAGGCCACATCCACTAGGCTACATCCACTAGGCTACATCCACTAGGCCACATCCACTAGGCTACATCCACTAGGCTACATCCACTAGGCCACATCCACTAGGCTACATCCACTAGGCCACATCCACTAGGCTACATCCAGTAGGCTACATCCACTAGGCCACATCCACTAGGCCACATCCACTAGGCTACATCCACTAGGCTACATCCACTAGGCCACATCCACTAGGCTACATCCACTAGGCCACATCCACTAGGCTACATCCACTAGGCCACATCCACTAGGCTACATCCACTAGGCTACATCCACTAGGCTACATCCACTAGGCCACATCCACTAGGCCACATCCACTAGGCTACATCCACTAGGCTACATCCACTAGGCCACATCCACTAGGCTACATCCACTAGGCCACATCCACTAGGCCACATCCACTGGGCCACATCCACAGGTACACATCCACTGGTACACATCCACTAGGCCACATCCACTAGGCTACATCCACTAGGCTACATCCACTAGGCTACATCCACTAGGCCACATCCACTAGGCCACATCCACTAGGCCACATCCACTAGGCTACATCCACTAGGACACATCCACTAGGCCACATCCACTAGGCTACATCCACTGGGCCACATCCACTAGGCTACATCCACTAGTCTACATCCACTAGGCTACATCCACTAGGCCACATCCACTGGGCCACATCCACAGGTACACATCCACTGGTACACATCCACTAGGCCACATCCACTAGGCTACTTCCACTAGGCCACATCCACTAGGCTACATCCACTAGGCTACATCCACTAGGCTACATCCACTAGGCCACATCCACTAGGCTACATCCACTAGGCCACATCCACTAGGCCACATCCACTAGGCTACATCCACTAGGCTACATCCACTAGGCTACATCCACTAGGCCACATCCACTAGGCTACATCCACTAGGCTACATCCACTAGGCCACATCCACTAGGCTACATCCACTAGGCCACATCCACTAGGCCACATCCACTAGGCTACATCCACTAGTCTACATCCACTAGGCTACATCCACTAGGCCACATCCACTAGGCTACATCCACTAGGCCACATCCACTAGGCCACATCCACTAGGCCACATCCACTAGGCCACATCCACTAGGCCACATCCACTAGTCTACATCCACTAGGCTACATCCACTAGGCCACATCCACTAGGCTACATCCACTAGTCTACATCCACCAGGCTACATCCACTAGGCCACATCCACTAGGCTACATCCACTAGGCCCCACACTGTAATGTTATCTGTCAGTTAACCTGGCCAGGATATCTGTTGTCAAAGAGATACAACAGCTCACATCTATAACAAAAGGGATTTAGGGCATCTGTGAATGTCTTTTAGTCAGGGGCTGAATGAGTGTGTGTGAGTTCTTAGGATACCTGGAAAGGTGATAATTAGAGCAAGTGGATAATTAGGCTGCAGCTTACGCCACTCAAATAGGGATCTGGCTCGCACGCTGCTAAGCTATGGAATCCCCTTGTACCCTAAACACACACACACACACACACACACACACACACACACACACACACACACACACACACACACACACACACACACACACACACACACACACACACACACACACACACACACACACACACACACACACACACTGCTTGTACAAGCCATTAACAATGCTCCAGGACGGACGATTATGAGCTTAGCTCCAGTGCATATTTGAAGCACCATTGTTCCTGCCATTTTCTCTGGGAGACCATGAAGACTATAAAAACTAGCCTTTTCCACTTGGGTGTTCCTCAGGGGAGAGAGCCGCGGATCAAACTATCATCCCAGATAGAAGTCGTATCAACTCCGCCGACCCCGTAACTCAGGCATCATCATGAGCATGGCTACAGACTAGAGACCAAGGTGGGGGTTGGGGGGCGTTGTGGAATCACAGGACAGGGACATGCATTAACTACGACCTCTTCTGCTCTAATGTGAAGACATAAAGTAGATCGGTGAGCACTAGGAATCACTGAACATTCAGAAATACACTATAGAATGAACAGCGTGGCGGGGGACTTTTAGGGCTTGTCAACTACTGTGTATTTCTTAGTCAAAGATGACCCGGCTCTGCTGGAAACCTAACCTTGTGGAGATGTCTGGGCACGCTAAACCTGATAATTTCTCAACTATGCAGACGGAGAATCTAAGAATGGAGAAAATCTCTGCGGGCTTCAGGAGAGAGCAGGGCAGTAGCGATGCCGTTGGTTTCCATCGCCAGCCAACCTGTTGGCAGCTAGGGCTATCATTATGGCTGCCATACCCAGCCTTTCCCCGATGCGGTCCACCATTTTGAAAACAAAAAGGAGAGTCGCTCTGTAATTCAACCTGACTGGTTCTGTTTTCTTCAAATTCAACAGCCTGTGAACAGTCTTTCTGGGAATGGGGAGGTTTTGGGGTGCTGCTCTACACTTCAAACATGCAACAACAACAAAAATGTCTCAGAGCTCCCTATTAAAAGTGAGACCATGGCCGTGCTTTATCTTGTAGGTGGCTCCTTATTTCTGAGGAGAGCCCCTTTGAGTAACACTATACCTCACCAGGGTTTAGAGAGACTGACCGGCGCTGGTGGTCCTTTACAGTCTGACAAAGGCAACAAATTAGCCCCTCGCAGGAATAGGAGTGTGAAAACATCAGAGAGGAAAGAGAGAGAAAGAGAATTGTATTTATTTTGCCACACTGTTTTGTTATTTTCTGTTATGATCTATTTCTTGTACAGCCTAGTTTCACCCTGGTGTGTTTAGGTCTCTATGTGTGTGTTCTTGTCAGCCCTGCTGCCTGTGTGCAAGGTGTGAAAAAGTGAGTTCCTCTTTGAACATGTCACGGGACGACTGCTATGTAGCACAAAATACTTCTGAGGGGAGCTTAATCAGGTTTTGGCACCTTGAGCTGGGCTGGCTGTTCTAGAGGGAGCATTAACTGTGGTGCCCCTCGCCCCTTTGCTTCCTACCACCCCAACCAGCTAACACAATGCCCCTCACAATACATCAAACATTGAGGAGTAAAAAAACAACAACAACAAAACAACTGTTTTCAGAGTCTAGAATATGTTATTAGATATTACATAGTAATTATTCAATCTTACTGTAATGTGCTTTTAATGTGATATGATGTCATTATTTAATGAAGCCACGTGTTTTAAAGTTCATATCAGTTCTGTATGCATATGCCACGTAACAGTTCCAACAGCCAGTCCTCTCACCTCAAGGAGCCAGTAACATTTCTGCAACGGTGAGTCCCTGAGTCACTGCTGTGTCTGCCTGATAAGAGTCTCTGAGATGGATATCAAATGGGCACGGTGTGGGTGTGTGTTTGTTTCAAGTTTTAATGTCACACGCACAAGTACAGTGAAATGCCTTTCTGTCAAGCTCTACACCCAACAATGCAGTAAACAATGCAGTGTTAAAAACAGCATCAAGTCGAACAAAAACAAGAAACAAGAAATAAGAACACGAGTAAGAAGCTATATACAAGGTCAGTTCCAGGGTCAGTAGCTATATACAGGGTCAGTTCCAGGGTCAGTAGCTATATACAAGGTCAGTTCCAGGGTCAGTAGCTATATACAGGGTCAGTTCCAGGGTTAGTAGCTATATACAAGGTCAGTTCCAGGGTCAGTAGCTATATACAGGGTCAGTTCCAGGGTCAGTAGCTATATACAGGGTCAGTTCCAGGGTCAGTGGCTATATACAGGGTCAGTTCCAGGGTCAGTAGCTATATACAAGGTCAGTTCCAGGGTCAGTAGCTATATACAAGGTCAGTTCCAGGGTCAGTAGCTATATACAGGGTCAGTTCCAGGGTCAGTAGCTATATACAGGGTCAGTTCCAGGGTTAGTAGCTATATACAAGGTCAGTTCCAGGGTCAGTAGCTATATACAGGGTCAGTTCCAGGGTCAGTAGCTATATACAGGGTCAATTCCAGGGTCAGTAGCTATATACAGGGCAGTTCCAGGGTTAGAGCTTCTGGTCAGCGGGGTGGTGGCACTGGGATCCTCATCTCTCCCAAGTGGTCATTCTCTCTTTCTCCCCTTACCCATCTGTCTATCGCCTCCTTTGAATTCCATGCTGTCACAGTTACCAGCCCTTTCAAGCTTAACATCCTTATCATTTATCGCCCTCCAGGTTCCCTTGGAGAGTTCATCAATGAGCTTGATGCCTTGATAAGCTCCTTTCCTGAGGACGGCTCACCTCTCACAGTTCTGGGTGACTTTAACCTCCCCACGCCTACCTTTGACTTATTCCTCTCTGCCTCCTTCTTTCCACTCCTCTCCTCTTTTGACCTCACCCTCTCACCTTCCCCCCCTACTCACAAGGCAGGCAATACGCTTGACCTCATCTTTACTAGATGCTGTTCTTCCACTAACCTCATTGCAACTCCCCTCCTAGTCTCCGACCACTACCTTGTATCCTTTTCCCTCTCGCTCTCATCCAACACTCCCCACACTGCCCCTACTCGGATGGTATCGCGCCGTCCCAACCTTCGCTCTCTCTCCCCCGCTACTCTCTCCTCTTCCATCCTATCATCTCTTCCCTCTGCTCAAACCTTCTCCAACCTATCTCCTGATTCTGCCTCCTCAACCCTCCTCTCCTCCCTTTCTGCATCCTTTGACTCTCTATGTCCCCTATCCTCCAGGCCGGCTCGGTCCTCCCCTCCTGCTCCGTGGCTCGACGACTCATTGCGAGCTCACAGAACAGGGCTCCGGGCAGCCGAGCGGAAATGGAGGAAAACTCGCCTCCCTGCGGACCTGGCATCCTTTCACTCCCTCCTCTCTACATTTTCCTCTTCTGTCTCTGCTGCTAAAGCCACTTTCTACCACTCTAAATTCCAAGCATCTGCCTCTAACCCTAGGAAGCTCTTTGCCACCTTCTCCTCCCTCCTGAATCCTCCTCCCCCTCCCCCCCCTCCTCCCTCTCTGCAGATGACTTCGTCAACCATTTTGAAAAGAAGGTCGACGACATCCGATCCTCGTTTGCTAAGTCAAACGACACCGCTGGTTCTGCTCACACTGCCCTACCCTGTGCTCTGACCTCTTTCTCCCCTCTCTCTCCAGATGAAATCTCGCGTCTTGTGACGGCCGGCCGCCCAACAACCTGCCCGCTTGACCCCATCCCCTCCTCTCTTCTCCAGACCATTTCCGGAGACCTTCTCCCTTACCTCACCTCGCTCATCAACTCATCCTTGACCGCTGGCTACGTCCCTTCCGTCTTCAAGAGAGCGAGAGTTGCACCCCTTCTGAAAAAACCTACACTCGATCCCTCCGATGTCAACAACTACAGACCAGTATCCCTTCTTTCTTTTCTCTCCAAAACTCTTGAACGTGCCGTCCTTGGCCAGCTCTCCTGCTATCTCTCTCAGAATGACCTTCTTGACCCAAATCAGTCAGGTTTCAAGACTAGTCATTCAACTGAGACTGCTCTTCTCTGTGTCACGGAGGCGCTCCGCACTGCTAAAGCTAACTCTCTCTCCTCTGCTCTCATCCTTCTAGACCTATCGGCTGCCTTTGATACTGTGAACCATCAGATCCTCCTCTCCACCCTCTCCGAGTTGGGCATCTCCGGCGCGGCCCACGCTTGGATTGCGTCCTACCTGACAGGTCGCTCCTACCAGGTGGCGTGGCGAGAATCTGTCTCCGCACCACGTGCTCTCACCACTGGTGTCCCCCAGGGCTCTGTTCTAGGCCCTCTCCTATTCTCGCTATACACCAAGTCACTTGGCTCTGTCATATCCTCACATGGTCTCTCCTATCATTGCTATGCAGACGACACACAATTAATCTTCTCCTTTCCCCCTTCTGATAACCAGGTGGCGAATCGCATCTCTGCATGTCTGGCAGACATATCAGTGTGGATGACGGATCACCACCTCAAGCTGAACCTCGGCAAGACGGAGCTGCTCTTCCTTCCGGGGAAGGACTGCCCGTTCCATGATCTCGCCATCACGGTTGACAACTCCATTGTGTCCTCCTCCCAGAGCGCTAAGAACCTTGGCGTGATCCTGGACAACACCCTGTCGTTCTCAACTAACATCAAGGCGGTGACCCGTTCCTGTAGGTTCATGCTCTACAACATTCGCAGAGTACGACCCTGCCTCACACAGGAAGCGGCGCAGGTCCTAATCCAGGCACTTGTCATCTCCCGTCTGGATTACTGCAACTCGCTGTTGGCTGGGCTCCCTGCCTGTGCCATTAAACCCCTACAACTCATCCAGAACGCCGCAGCCCGTCTGGTGTTCAACCTTCCCAAGTTCTCTCACGTCACCCCGCTCCTCCGCTCTCTCCACTGGCTTCCAGTTGAAGCTCGCATCCGCTACAAGACCATGGTGCTTGCCTACGGAGCTGCGAGGGGAACGGCACCTCCGTACCTTCAGGCTCTGATCAGGCCCTACACCCAAACAAGGGCACTGCGTTCATCCACCTCTGGCCTGCTCGCCTCCCTACCTCTGAGGAAGTACAGTTCCCGCTCAGCCCAGTCAAAACTGTTCGCTGCTCTGGCACCCCAATGGTGGAACAAACTCCCTCACGACGCCAGGTCAGCGGAGTCAATCACCACCTTCCGGAGACACCTGAAACCCCACCTCTTTAAGGAATACCTAGGATAGGATAAAGTAATCCTTCTAACCCCCCCCCCCCCCCCCCCCTTAAAAGAGTTAGATGCACTATTGTAAAGTGGTTGTTCCACTGGATATCATAAGGTGAATGCACCAATTTGTAAGTCGCTCTGGATAAGAGCGTCTGCTAAATGACTTAAATGTAAATGTAAATGTACAGGGTCAATTCCAGGGTCAGTAGCTATATACAGGGTCAATTCCAGGGGCAGTAGATATATACAGGGTCAGTTCCAGGGTCAGTAGCTATATACAGGGTCAATTCTCTGGTCAGTAGCTATATTCAGGGTCAGTTCCACGGTTAGTTGCTATATACAGGGTCAATCCCAGGGTCAGTAGCTATATACAGGGTCAGTTCCAGGGTCAGTAGCTATATACAGGGCAGTTCCAGGGACAGTAGCTATATACAGGGTCAATTCCAGGGTCAGTAGCTATATACAGGGTCAGTTCCAGGGTTAGTAGCTATATACAGGGTCAGTTCCAGGGTTAGTAGCTATATACAAGGTCAGTTCCAGGGTCAGTAGCTATATACAGGGTCAGTTCCAGGGTTGGTAGCTATATACAGGGTCAGTTCCAGGGTTAGTAGCTATATACAGGGTCAGTTCCAGGGTCAGTAGCTATATACAAGGTCAGTTCCAGGGTCAGTATCTATATATAGGGTCAGTTCCAGGGTTAGTAGCTATATACTGGGTCAGTTCCAGGGTTAGTAGCTATATACAAGGTCAGTTCCAGGGTCAGTAGCTATATACAAGGTCAGTTCCAGGGTCAGTAGCTATATACAGGGTCAGTTCCAGGGTTAGTAGCTATATACAAGGTCAGTTCCAGGGTTAGTAGCTATATACAGGGTCAGTTCCAGGGTCAGTAGCTATATACAAGGTCAGTTCCAGGGTCAGTAGCTATATACAGGGTCAGTTCCAGGGTCAGTAGCTATATACAGGGTCAGTTCCAGGGTCAGTAGCTATATACAAGGTCAGTTCCAGGGTCAGTAGCTATATACAGGGTCAGTTCCAGGGTTAGTAGCTATATACAGGGTCAATTCCAGGGTCAGTAGCTATATACAGGGTCAATTCCAGGGTCGGTAGCTATATACAGGGTCAATCCCAGGGTCAGTAGCTATATACAGGGTCAGTTCCAGGGTCAGTAGCTATATACAGGGTCAGTTCCAGGGTCAGTAGCTATATACAGTGTCAGTTCCAGGGGCAGTAGCTATATACAGGGTCAGTTCCAGGGGCAGTAGCTATATACAGGGTCAATTCCAGGGTCAGTAGCTATATACAGGGTCAATTCCAGGGTCAGTAGATATATACAGGGTCAGTTCCAGGGTCAGTAGCTATATACAGGGTCAATTCTCTGGTCAGTAGCTATATTCAGGGTCAGTTCCACGGTTAGTAGCTATATACAGGGTCAATCCCAGGGTCAGTAGCTATATACAGGGTTAGTTCCAGGGTCAGTAGCTATATACAGGGCAGTTCCAGGGGCAGTAGCTATATACAGGGTCAATTCCAGGGTCAGTAGCTATATACAGGGTCAATTCCAGGGTCAGTAGCTAAATACAGGGTCAGTTACAGGGTCAGTAGCTATATACAGGGTCAATCCCAGGGTCAGTAGCTATATTCAGGGTCAGTTCCACGGTTAGTAGCTATATACAGGGTCAATTATCTGGTCAGTAGCTATATACAGGGTCAGTTCCAAGGTCAGTGCCAATACCATATTTACAACGTGCATGGATACTGGAGTGGTAGAGGTAGATATGTATAGGGGTAAGGTGACTAGGCATCAGGATATATGTTAAACAGGGTAGCAGCAGCATATATGATCGTTGTATGTGAGTGTGTGTGCGTGTGTGTGTGTGTGTGTGTGTGTGTGTGTGTGTGTGTGTGTGTGTGTGTGTGTGTGTGTGTGTGTGTGTGTGTGTGTGTGTGTGTATTGGAGTGTGTGTGTGTGTGTGTGTGTGTGTGTGTGTGTGTGTGTGTATTGGAGTGTCAGTGTGTGTGAGTGTTTAGAGTCCTGTGAGTGCATAGAGACAGTGCAAAAATAAAATACAACTCAGATAGTCCATGTACTGTAGCCATTTGGTTAACTATTTATAGTCACATGGCTTGAGGATAGAAGCTTTTCAGGAGTCTGTTGGTGTCAGACTTGATGCACAGGTACTGCGTGGAATCAGAGAGAACAGTCAATTGTTTGGGAGGTTGGAGTCTAACGATTTTGCAGGTCTTCACACCGTCTGGTATGGAGGTCCTGGATGGCAGGGAGCTCGGCCTCAGTGATGTACTGGGCTGTCCGCACCTCCCTCTGTAGCGCCATGTGATCGAGGGTTGCCATACCAAGCGGTGATGCTGCCAGTCAAGATGCTCTCAATGGTGTAGCTGTAGAACGTTTTAAGGATCTGAGGGCCCATGACAAATCTTTTCAGCCTCCTGAGGGGGAAGACTGCGTGCGTGTGGACCATTTTAAGGTCTTAGTGATTTGGACACCGAGGGACTTGAAGCTCTCGATCCACTCCACTGCAGTCCCATCAATCAGCTCCTTGGTCTTACTGACGTTGAGGGAGAGGTTGTTGTCTCGACACCACACTGCCAGGTCACTGACCTCCTCCCTATAGACTGTCTCATCATTGTCGGTGATCAGGACTACCACCGTCATGTCGTCAGCCAGCTTGATGATGGTGTTGGAGTTGTTTAAAAAAAAATGTATTTACCTTTATTTAACTAGACAAGTCAGTTAAGAACAAAATATTATTCACAATGACGGAGTACCCCGGCCAAACCCTAACCCGGACAACACTGGGCCAATTGTGCGGTGCCCTATGGGACTCCCAATCACGGCCGGTTGTGATACAGACTGAAATTGAACCAGGGTCTGTAGTAATGCCTCTAGCACTGAGATGCAGTGCCTTATACTGCTGCGCAACTCAGGAGCCCTGAAGTCATGGGTGAACAGGGAGTACAGGAGGGGACTAAGCACACACCCCTGTGGGGCCCCTGTGTTGAGGATCAGCGTTGTGGAGTTATTGTTGCCTACTCTCACCACCTGGAGTCGGCCCGTCAGGAAGTCCAGGATCCAGTTGCAGAGGGAGGTCTTACATTTACATTTTAGTCATTTAGCAGACGTTCTTATAAAGAGCAATTTACAGGAGCAAATAGGTTTAAGTGCCTTGCTCAAGGGCACATCGACATATTTTCTCGGAGATTCAAACCAGCAACATGTTGTTTACTGGCCCAATGCTCTTAACCGCTAGGCTACCTGCCACAGAGGGTCAGTCCCAGGGTCCTAAGCTTTGTGACGAGTTTGGAGGGGACAGTGGTGTTGAACTCTGTAGTCAATGAACAGCATTTTCACATACTGTAGATATTACTCTTATCTAGATGTGTGAGGGCAGTATGGAGTGCAATTGAGATTGTGCGATCTATTAGGGCAGTATGCAAATTGGAGTGGGTCTAGGGTGTCTGAGATGATGGAGTTGATGTGTGCCATAACCAGCCTTTCAAATCACTTCATTATTACAGATGTGTGCTACAGGACGGTAGTCAATGTGGCATGAAGCCTTAAGAGTTCTTGGGAACAGGAATGGTGGTAGTCAGCTTAAGACATGCTGATTACAGACTGGGATAAGGAGAGTTTGAAAATGACTGTGAATATGCCTGCCAGCTGTTCTGAGCATACTCTGAGAACGCGCACTGGAATATGGTCCAGCCCTTCGGCCCTGCGATTGTTGACATGATTAAAGACCTTACTCACGTCTGCCTCGGAGAGCGAAATCCCCCAGTCGTCTGGGTCGGTGACAGCCCTCACGCACGGCACGGTGTTGTTATTGTCGAAGCGTGCATAAAATGCATTAAGTTCGTCAGGTAGAGAGGCATCGTTGGACAGATCATGGCTGGGTCTTCCTTTGTTATCCGTAATGGACTGTAGCCCTTGCCAAATGTGGTGGGCCGCGGAGCATGTGGAGTATATTGTATTGTCCTTTTGCTCATTTGATGACTCTGCGGAGGTCATAGCTAGACTTATTGTACTTGTTCCTGTCCTCAGCCGTATCCTCAGGGTTGTCTGCGATAGCCCTGTGTGCGGGAGGTAGCCTGTCCTTTATCTTCGTGCCAACCTCAGTGTTAATCCAGGGCTTTTGATTGGGGAAGCAGCAAACCTTTACTGTTGGGACAACATCCTAATTAAGCCGGTGACAGAGGTGGTTACCTTGTGATGACATCGGCAGAGTCTCGGAACACATATATGCTACAGCAATCCTGTAGCATAATCTCTGATTCTGATTATAATTTCTCAATGGAGAGGTCACTTCCTGTTTGAGCTTCTGTTTGTAAACAGGAAGCAGGAACGTGGAGTCATGATCTGATTTGCCGAATAGAGGACGAGGGAGGGCCTTGTATGCTTGCTTGTGAGTAAAGTGAAAGTGGTCTAGGACTTCATTACCCCTAGTGGCGAAGGAGATGTGTTGACTGAAGTTGGGCCTCACGTGTCTTAATGACCCACAATTTAAATCGCCGGCAACAAGAAAAGCAGCCTCCGGGTGCAAATTTTCCTGCTTGTTTATAGCCTTGTACAGTTTGTTATTAAGTGCCAGTTTGCTGTGTGTGTGCGTATGGGTGGGTGTAAGTGGGTGAGTGAGTGTGCCCTTCAGCTATTTTTTAAGGGATTTTACAGTCATGCTAGGACCTCCGTTCCTAGCTACCCAGACTCCTTGTTCCGGCCAAACGCTAGGCCACACCCACGGATGTTAGTTTCTTCTCCACAATGATTCTGGATCTGAGTACCTCCCAGACCCTTCACCGAATGCGAACACATTCAGGCCGTCTGATTGGTCCAGAAACCGATGGGTTCGGCGAGAGCCAAAACATACGTGGGCAAAGCAGGGTTTGAAAATTGGCTTTGATACACTGATTGTTTAGAGGCGATCCAATCACCGATGACTTTGTTTTGTACAAAGCCCCCTTCACCACAAACAACAATGACGTCAGTCTCACACTAAAGTATGTAGCGAACGACAGAGCAGTCGGAATCATTTAGTGTGAGTCATCAGGCAAAGGAACTGCAGTTTGTGTATTTGTGCGTTTGCATGTCTATGTATGTGCATCTGTGTGTGTGTGAATGTGAAAACGAGAGATAGAACAAGTAATAAATAAATATGGAATTGAGCTTACCAAACCACAGAGAAGGTAAAAACTTCCCTTTGGAACTTCTGAACATGTGCTACATACAGTTGAAGCACAATGCATCTACGCATTCAATCAATCATCGACTAATGGAAAGAGAGGTTGGAAAGAGCTACATAGCCTCACCACGCTGGAATCTAGGTTGCCTAAGAGAAGACTGACTTAACTCAAGTTGAACTGAATAATGTATGTTTCAGGCTTTACAGGCAGCCCACCAGCCTCTCTGGAGGGACAGGGAAGGAGGCCTACTTCCAAAATGTCTGAATTATTCATCTTCCCAGGTGGAACTAGACTTAATCCTTGTTTCAATCATTTTTACAAAAGGAAGCAAAGGTTTTAATTTCAAATCCCTTTGATGAATACACCCGCCTTCCCCTTCCAAAAAGTAAAATTACAAATACAAAACAAGATCCATACAAGAATCAGCTCCTCAAAATGAAACTATGGAGCTGTTATAAAGTTCCCAAATTAAAGTTCCCAAAATAAATTTACTCAAGCATTTCACACCAAATCATTCAAGATTACAGGTGTAAAAAAATATGTATCTTAATGTTACCCTCAGAGTAGCGGCAAAAGACTAAGTGGATAGTTTTCCGACCTCTTCATTTTATACGTCTGTCTGCCTGTTTGGCTCCTAGGCGTCTCTCTTTATTGGCCCCTGTAGAATCATAATCGTCCGGCGGACCTAAATATGAAACATAATCTTGTTTGTAGATGATCTTATTTGTGAACCTTGGCTGATAGACATCTCCCTCAGGTGAGCCGAGTTTTATTCAGCACCCTTTAGTGGATTAGCACAGAGCTTTTTAGCAGGACGTTGAGGGTGGGTAGGGAAGGATTAGAGGACCCTAGAGAATGTTATTAGGTTTTTATTTGAGTTATTTTAGTATGGTGGGAGTGGAACAAGAGAGAGAAGAGGAGGAGGGATGGTGGGAAGGGTCATGAAGATTTCAAAATCAACATGACCCTTTCAGTTTTCGAAGCAAACAAAAAAAATACAATTTCTGTTTCAGGTCTTCATAAGGCTGTTTGAGATGTAAAATAACTCAGCTACATGAGACCTTTATGACACGCAAAAAAACTAAATCCCTCGTACACAGTGCCATAACAGGAATCATCTGTTTAGTAATAAGGGGAAGGAGAATAATAAGAGGCACTGTGAAGACAGTGGATGTGTCCCAAATGGGACCATTTGTCCCATAGGGCTCTGGTCAAACGGAGTGCACTATATAGGGAACAGGCCCATAGGGCTCTGGTCAAACGGAGTGCACTATATAGGGAACAGGGTGCCATTTCGGATGCAGACAGTATAAGGGATTTGAGGCGGGGGTGGTTACAGATGACTTGTATGACAGCATTTGCAATTATCCGGGGATGAATCATGACAAAGATAATACATGCACCCTGCCTAATGAATATTCTAGATTGGCCACTCCCTGATCCTAACGAGGGATCAGGCCTTTAATTACCACTGATGGCTTCAACTTCATCATCACACACTGCAACACGGGAGCGTACACACAAGGGTGCTCGCTCACACACAAACGGGCACACACACACACACACACACACACACACACACACACACACACACACACACACACACACACACACACACACACACACACACACACACACACACACACACACACACACACACACACACACACTGTGTATTGCTTCACATTCGACACGATAGTTCCTCTCCCTGTCGACCAGACAAACACCACATTTGGCATGTTGCGAAGCTGGTACATTTCCTGGAAAACACAGTTTGGAGTAATGAAACTGCTGCTTTTGCTGAGGGGGTCAGTCTGGCCAAACACTGCTCAAGCTTTACATGGTGGCATGACTACAGAGCAGGCCAAGGCAGCAGTCATACTTTCTGATCAGCAGTCATACTTTCTGATCAGCAGTCATACTTTCTGATCAGCAGTCATACTTTCTGATCAGCAGTCATACTTTCTGATCAGCAGTCATACTTTCCGACACCCTTCACTCACATAGGATGAAACAGTAGGTGCTTCAAGGCCTACTGTAAAGGGTGATTCATTATAACATCTCAAAGCTTCAAAAGGTTCGACCATGAAAAGTGCACAGAAATAAATACACTTGTTTTCTTTTCAGGTAAAATGTCAAGCTTGAAAGTGAGTTTGTATCTTGGCAGCCAGTCGTTTGACCCTCTGACACGCACGCACGCACGCACGCACGCACGCACGCACGCACGCACGCACGCACACACACACACACACACACACACACACACACACACACACGCGAGGGTATGTGGGTATGTTTTTCAGGGACTGAGAGGCTAGTCAGGATTGAGGAAAAGATGAAAGAAGCAAAGTACAGAGAGATCCTTGATGAAAACCTGCTCCAGAGAGCTCAGGACCTCAGACTACGGCGAATGTTCACCGTCTGACAGTACAACAACCCGAAGCACACAGCCAAGACAACGCAGGAGTGGCTTTGGGACAAGTCTCTGAATGTCCTTGAGTGGCCCAGCCAGAGTCCAGACTTGAACTTGATCTAACATCTCCGGAGAGACATGAAAATAGCTGTGCAGCAACACTACCCATCCAACTGGACAGAGCTTGAGAGTATCTGTAGAGCAGAATGGGAGAAACTCACCAAATACAGGTGTGGCAAGCTTGTAGCATCATACCCAAGAAGACTCGAGGTTGTAATCACTGCCAAAGGTGCTTCAACAAAGTACTGAGTAAAGGGTCTGAATACTTATATAAATGTCATATTTCAGTTTTTTTCTTTTTATGAATTTGCAAAAATGATGAGTATGACACCATAGAAATAACATTTACTGAAAACGTCAATAAGCCTCAAAGAGATAGACAGTCTGATACTAAACCCTGCTCTCCCCTTCTTTGTGACAGTAATAACCGGTAAATAAGGATGAAGGATAAACAGGAAATGAGGTACACGCTGTATGTCAATTCAAATGGATGTGGCCTGTCCTAGATCAGAGCACTTTGCCCTGCGGTGCCACCTTTGGAGTGACAGATGTGTGCATCCTCCATGTGACCTGGGAAAACGACCCCTTACTGTCACCGACCTCCGGGCCCAGTGTGGGTAATTTGTCCCCTGTTCCCATTCTACACCGTCGATGTCGCTAGCCAGGCTGAGGTGAGGGGAACTGACAAGCGTTCAGTCCCCAAGGCACAACTTTCCAGTCAAGTGGATCGGAAGGCTGGGGGATAAAACAAATCAAATAAATGACTTATGAATTGCCCCCCACTACCACTCCCAAACAATGTAGACTTATCCTGCTGGCTCTCCATCGCTCTCTCTCTCACAGCAAGCATCCAAATGTATTTTATTACCCTGATAGCATTTGACCTTAAAAATCATGTTTTGACATGATGCTTGACAAGGGTGCTAATATAATGACATGGTTAAGCACTGGAATTACTGCTGAACAGTAACCTAAGCAGAACATTTCACCTAACCTACACTTCCATTCTTTCAACTCCCCTTCCAACTCCCCTGTGCAATGTCCTCTGATTGTCATGGCAGAGCTGTAGCCTTAACAAGCTGAATAAGAGGAGAGGGGAGAGGAGAGGAGAGGAGAAGAGAGGAGAGAGGAAAGAGGAGAGAAGAAGAGAGAAGAGCGAAGAAGAGAGAAGAGAGAGTACTGCATCGTTCTTTGACAATAAGAGCTGGGGGGACATGGAGCGCGGTAAAGGGGATAGGGGAAAGATGAGTGGGTGTTGGTGGAGAGAGAAGGGGGTGTGGTGCAGGCACAATGAGCCCAGTGTTACTGTGATGTGCTCACCATTTGTGCCGCCCTCCTATGAGGTATCCCACTTCCGCCTAGGGCAGGAACCAAGCTACCCGTAGCTGCCTAGCTGTATGCCTGATATAGGCCAAGGACACAAAGACAGACGCACTGACTGAATGAATCACACTGGGCCAGATAACATTTAAAGACAAACTACTATAATAATCATAATCAAAAGATAGAAGGTGGATAAAGGTGGAGGATATTAGCAAGGTCTCTCTTGGGAAAGAGGTATTCTGACCTCAATGGGATTTCCTGGTTAAATCAAATACTGCCGATCCCAGTAATTCCAATATTTTCGAAAAGGCCCAAGCTGGATGATCTTGGCCCAGCTGTGTGATCCCAGATCCAGCGGTATCACTTCCTGTCTCACATCTAGGCCTACCACCTGATGCCAAAAGGATTTGTGACCAAAGTCTTACGTTGTGTCGAGCTGAGCTGCCAGAGAAGTCAGTGTAGAATTGAAATACCACACAATCTGATTCTGAAACAGTTGGACAAGGCCACTTAGAAAAAGTGAAAAGTGTCTGAATGAGTAAATGCGAGTTATTTGACCATGTCACAGGTGCGGAATTTAACAACTCATGCTTTTAGCATTTTTGTAGCCATTCCTTCTGGGTCACAGGTTGTCCTGTAAGCAAGGCAACATAGAGGAGAGCAACAGGACCCATGGTGGGAACACTATTCTTTAATTAACACTTGTTTTTTTATGTCCTTATTGTATTTGGGCCTGTGCCTACAGAACCCAGGTGGAGATCAATTCAAGGACAAGCTCCAAAAATGTGTTTTAACATCCAGCAAAGGACATGGGTGGCTAAGAACATGCAAGCTCTAAAATGGTAGCTCTTATATGCTGTATACAGGGCCTGTATACAGGGGCTGTATACAGGGGCACCATGCAAAAATAAAGATCTGGGAAGTACAGGAAATTGTGCACACACTAGAAAAGTAGCAACTCCTTGTATCACATGACCGATCCAACCTTCCTAGCCTCTTTCCTCCATGTCTCTTCAGATAGCTGGTTTCCACCAAGTTGTGGGTGTTTGAACCCACAATGATTAACATAACTGGTTTGGAACTAAAGACTACCCAATCGTAGTCTTTACCATTTCTATCAGTAAGTAAAATATAAATGAAATCAAAATACACTAGCTAAAGAAAAAGCTACTTCAAGTCACAACAAATAAACAGATATGAATACACTGAAAGTGAGTTTACCTGATTCTGTCTTAGTAACCCGCTACTCTACAAAGTTTAAACCTGACGGTCAGGTTCATCCTGAGGAAAAGATGGTCGGTCTGGGCTTCCTTGAACACAGCAGGGTCTGTTAATAAACACTGGTCCTTTTGTTCAGAGCACAGTTGGCAGACAATACAGGGCTTGAACTAACTCTGTCTATTAAGGGTCAGACACACCAAGACATCTGACTGCCGATAGGTACTTAGCACCTCTACCCAAAGTGTCGCCAGTTAACTTTTTGTTGTTCACAAGGAACAGTTTTTACCGATTTGTTTCGTTTAAATTCTCCGGGCCCAAGGTGGCAATAGCTTGTTTGGCTTGTGCCTGCAGTAGCTAATGTAAGACAACTAGCAAGCTGCTAGTTGTTGCTAGCTAGCTAGAATTTGAAGTAAGCCCTTGTTAATACTAACCGGCTGGGCACAACTAGACAACTAACATGGCTAGTAACATTATAATTAAATCCCGATGGATTTGTTTTTGAATGAAGCAGCTGCCTGTTAGCGGTTGAGAGTCGGTGGAGTAGTTGCTAGCTATGTTGTGCCAAATGGCACTGCAAATCATTTAGCTAGCATTAGCCAGCAAGCGAGCTGGCACTGGCAGTATGAAATAATGGAGATTGAATTACATTATTTCTTCATCATCTTGCTAGATAGCTAGTTTGGTAAAGCATTTATTGTTGTGTGCATTGTGCTGCACTTACCACCCCATTCATTTCATGAAGTGTGTGCGACTGCCTGGCTCAGTTAGCAAGCTAACATTAGCTAGCTAGCTAGCTAACTAATGAGCAGGTGTACATTATCAAACTGAACAAACTGAACAGAAATCATCCTTAATCTTGCAGAAAACCCCTTAGATAGATCTAAAAGATGTTAAAACTTGCTCTTGAGAAATAATATGTATTATGCAGCTTTATAGTTTTAGTTAGAACAAGTTTGATATAAAGGGGGTGAATTAGGCTACATCGGGAAAAGTGCCTAGTTTCAATTTTTGGGTCACTTCTGTTGGTTCCCCCCGCGTGGAGGTTTGTGCTCTCTGATCGGCTCAAAGTCATGTTCTTGGTCACTGACGAACATTGCGATTCTACAAGGAGACTACAAGGAAAAACGGCAGGTTGGTTGGTACACAGCAGGGACGTCGTTTGATCTAGTAAGAGAAGGAACGGCCTCCTACTGTACGTATCAGCAGTCAGATTCCTCGGTGTGTCTGTACCATTACAAAAACAGGGTGTTGTTAACGTTAAACACAAGGTGTAACCTTGTTGGTATTCTATCGAAATGCTGTGTGATTCTGGTTAGACAAAACAATAGCTTTGTTGTTCAATGTGCCTTGTCTTCAAATCATGTTTAATATTAACATCAAATGGCTTTCTTGTGATCGCTTTCTCATACATTTCACAGACAGACTTTACAGTATGTTGCCTGTAAAAAAAAACTGCCAATGTTTTTTAGAGCACAATTCATACAGTCACATTTTCACCACCTTCTTTTTTTAATATCTCCTGTGTAGGTGCTGGCACGTTTAAGAGTAGGAGTAGATGTGGGCCGATGTGCGTGGACGTCTATTTTAACAAATCCATTGAATACACACCATCACAAAGAAATCAGGCAGGTCCTAATTTTCCAAAGAATAGAATGGCAGATTTTGAGTTGAATTATGTTACTGTGAAGCCTATTATGCTACATGGCCTGCTCCATACACATTAAATCAATAGATATTTTGTTCATTAAACAAACAATAGACATGTAGGCTACCCTGATCACAGTCAACACACATATATTGTAAAGTAGGCTAGGAATATAATGAAATATAACAGAGTAAAATACAAATAATATGTTTCCAACACAACTTGCGTCACGGCAATGTGAGAAACTGCTCTTATATAGCCTAAAAAATGATATTTTTAAACCAAGACAAGCCATGCTGTTTTGATCCACGTTTCATCTCTTTCCTACCCTCACTCACCCAGTATCTTCATCATGATACCCATAGAAAATAATAGCAATCTATATTTTCAAAAGCATGTGAGTCTCGTGTTCACGTTTTACAACCTCCACAGGCTTTTGGAATAGCCTATACGGAAAAGAGCAAAATAATAATCCTACACTTGATTCAGGCTACATTATAGTATGCTAAATATTTATGATCGGTGATTCAGGCTACATTATAGCATGCTAAATATTTATGATCAGTGATTCAGGCTACATTATAGCATGCTAAATATTTATGATCGGTGATTCAGGCTACATTATAGCATGCTAAATATTTATGATCGGTGATTCAGGCTACATTATAGCATGCTAAATATTTATGATCAGTGATTCAGGCTACATTATAGCGTGCTAAATATTTATGATCAGTGATTTAGGCTACATTATAGCATGCTAAATATTTATGATCAGTGATTTAGGCTACATTGTAGCATGCTAAATGTTTATGATCAGTGATTTAGGCTACATTATAGCATGCTAAATGTTTATGATCAGTGATTTAGGCTACATTATTGCATGCTAAATGTTTCTGATCAGTCATTTAGGCTACATTATTGCATGCTAAATGTTTCTGATCAGTGATTTAGGCTACATTATTGCATGCTCAATGTTTCTGATCAGTGATTTAGGCTACATTATTGCATGCTAAATGTTTATGATCAGTGATTTAGGCTACATTATTGAATGCTAAATGTTTCTGATCAGTGATTTAGGCTACATTATTGCATGCTAAATGTTTATGATCAGTGATTCAGGCTACATTATTGCATGCTAAATGTTTATGATCAGTGATTTAGGCTACATTATTGCATGCTAAATGTTTATGATCAGTGATTCAGGCTACATTATTGCATGCTAAATGTTTATGATCAGTGATTTAGGCTAAATGTTTCTGATCAGTGATAGATGAGCCAACGAATAGATGAGCTATTCCACCTCCACTTATTTGCCAAGCAAAGGAAGCTGCCGAGGGGAAAACGGCTCATAATAATGGCCGGAACAGAGCAAATGGAATGGCATCAATGACCTGGAAACCATGTGTTTGATGTATTTATTACCGTTCCACTGATTCCGCTCCAGTCATTACCACGAGCCCGTTCTTCCCAATTAAGGGGCCACCAACCTCCTGTGTTGCCCAGCCAGAGAATTAGCCAAATATACAGACAGCCATTCAGTGAAAAAATATCACATTTATTGATTAAGACAAGTCAAAGGCTCTGGGTTGGGAGTAGGCCTAGGGTACTGAGCGACTGAGTGAAGAGCAAAATAATAAATTTGTTAAGCTACATAAAATGCTGGCAAAATGTTCTAATCAGAGATAATACATGATCAATCTAGACAAGATGATCGTGAGCAGCACTCACATCAACTTAGCTAACATTTCCACAGCCTAATTGTAGCATAATCAATATCCAAACGGAGATTCAATGAAAAGAAAAAACTGACATGATTGATTTATCAAGGCGAGTCCCCACGCTTGTCTCAAAGCAGCGTGAAGCAATGCTGAAATCATTGAACATGTGATGACTTTGGGAGTTTCAATAAGAAACAATTTGATGCCTTCAATTGCATTAGCCTACTTTATTCCAGTATTCTCGTCATTCAGTAATATTTATTCTCACGTTAATTCTGTATGGACACATCCAATTGTGGTTAAGAAATCAGTGCATGTGTTGGGCTACGCGACGTGATGGGTGAAGTGACATGCCTCGCCAAGTTTACAACTGGCAGGAGGATGGTTAATGGGCGTTGCCTAGCAACCGTCTTAGAGCTTAAGAGCATAGTGTGTGCTAATGCTGCCACAGCATTACGACAACATTTCATACCAAGCCTTAGGCAGAACTTTACCGCAATCGTGACTAGGTTGGTTGGTGGATATAAAAGTAGATGCTTTCTTGCCATCAATACCTTTCAGATATAAAGATAAGTCCGCAAAAACTTGTCAGGATGCTAAAGTTGGAAGAAAAAATGGCTCGGTTTGAAAGGTTTTATTAGAGTCAAATAGAATCATAACAACTTCAAGAATCTGCTTTGTTCACTTTGATCAATCAAGTTTTATGCCCTTGTCTTCCTCCATAAGATGAACCACCAGATGGGTGATAAGACGATGTTCCCAGTCAGTTCCTCGCAGGCTTAGACTCATCGCAGGGTTCTTCTCAAAACGACGGGCCGCATGGTTTCTGTTCTCCACGCTCCTCAGGCCTGACCCTAATCTGTGTTCGGCACCTCTGTGGGGGCCCCAGGTGTTGTTACAGCTGTGGTCACCCAGTGGGGAGGTGTGTGTGGGTGTGTGTGTGTCTGTGTTGGGGGGAGTTGTTGGGAGCCTGTTAAAGGCCCAGGGAAGTGGCCAGCTGATTAGAACCAGATGCCAGACAGATGGGACGAGGTGCGACACAAATAGAAGCACACTGTCGCCCATTCCTGACTCATGCAGGCATGGTTCCTCCTTTAGCCAGGCCCAACTTCACACCCCCATCTTTACACATGCTCTCATCTTCCCAGGGAACTTGTATGAATGTTACCTTGGGGTCAGAGAATGTGTGTGTGTGCGTGTGCGCGTGTGTGTGTGTGTGTGTGTGTGTGTGTGTGTGTGTGTGTGTGTGTGTGTGTGTGTGTGTGTGTGTGTGTGTGTGTGTGTGTGTGTGTGTGTGTGTGTGTGTGTGTGTGTGTGTGTGTATGACAGGCCAGGAGTAAATAGGCCAGTAAATGGTTCTATTACGACTAGATGACATTGAACTTCCCTCTCGCGTTCGCTGCCATTCAAAGATGTATCACTCATCAACTGAAAGCCCAGGAGGGCGAAGGGGGGACCACCTCGTCCCTGTCAGCAGCCCAGCCAGCGTGTAGGCCCGATACCACAGGGCCATTTTTAATCCTTTAATAGCAAGCCTTTAGTGTTCCCTCTTGAGCCACACTCTAGTTGCACTCCAAAATAAACGTGAGGAGGACCCTTATATTGTTCCTCTCTCGATGCTTCCTCAACCAATTAGTCATGAAGCAAACCGCTCAGATTGTTCAATATCACTGGCTTCAGTCCTTCCCTGGACTGATCCCTAGTATTCTAAGTGTGAAAAGGGGGGGCACTTCAACATAAATCTTAAAGGCTCAAGGAAAATGAAATTCTGTAAGTAGAGATCATAGTTGCTGTTGAAGAGGTGACAAGAAACTCTTGTTGACCATGGCTGTAGTATCAGACACACACTAGCCCGGAGTAACAGACCACAAAGTGTTTAACAATCACATTACTTCAACCAATTCACTCTACACAGGCAACAGACTGAGAGTAAAGAGTCCTACGACCCGCTACCTATTATCTAGAAGTCCTTGCTGATAGTGCTCTCAAACTAAACATAATGTCCCGTTCCTCCGTCAGAGCTGACTTCTCTTCTATCAGCACGTCTCTCAAATAGCCAGTCATGTCAGTTCTTGTGGCAACTTCACTTCCTCATATGTCAATAACTACCACGTTATGAGATATGGTAAATTAAACATGTTTCTTTATGGGGCTAGTTTCTAGATACTGTATTTCAACACAAAGTCTATATGATCACTTACAATTCAATTCTGTTTAATGTTGGAGCAGGGTAATCATTATCCTGCTCCCATAGGAATGCAGCATTATCATTTCTAGTTCTAGTCTGAAGTTCTGAACTCTGTTCCACCGCAACTAGGGAACAGATTCCAACATATTTATCGGGATGAATAATGAAAATCCCCAGAATTCTGTTTGTTAGAATGCATGCTTGGCCACGTTAATATCTAGGAGCGTGAGAGTAGGAGTGAGAGTGAGAGTGAGAGTGAGAGTGAGAGTGAGAGAGAGAGAGAGAGAGAGAGAGAGAGAGAGAGAGAGAGAGAGAGAGAGAGAGAGGTGAATATCTTTGCATTCCCTCAGGTGGAAGGATATATTGTTGCTCTGCTTGAGAGCACCAGCTAACGCAGGAGATTTTATTAGACTAGTTAAACATTCATGATGATCGAAAATATATATATATATATATTTTTAAATTTTATTTTGCTTTCAGGGCACCTCACTTTCTTTAACGGCAGAATAATTTATAACCAGTTGTCAATAAAATAATACGTTGTTCTACACTGTCTATGTACAGGTATATTCATTTAAGATAATACGAGGCAATTTATTCTGAAATAGCTATTCTTTCATTCAAACAAACTATTCTAAAATGGTGGTTAAAACAGTGAAGAGAAAAGTAGCCTTAGTGGATATACAGTATATACAGAATATTAAAAGGTTCAGAGGAGACAGTGCACTTTGAACAATCTGCTATGTTAGTAAATGTCTGTTCTGAGAAATGGAAACAGAACCTATAGCATAGTAACAAGGTCAACAAAACCCCCAAGAAATAAAGTGTCAGCAAATTGCTTGTAATCAAGTCTCAAGGACATCTCTTACTGTGAAAACCATCAACAGACAGTGGAAATGTGTGTGTGTGTGTGTGTGTGTGTGTGTGTGTGTGTGTGTGTGTGTGTGTGTGTGTGTGTGTGTGTGTGTGTGTGTGTGTGTGTGTGTGTGTGTGTGTGTGTGTGTGTGTGTGTGTGTGTGTGAGCGTGTGAGCGTGTGAGCGTGCGTGCATGCGTGCGTGCGTGTGTGTGTCTTATATCTCCTTACCTGCTTTTCACAGACCGTCAAAGCCGAAAAGAAAAAGACGCCCGGAAAAATAGAGCAATTTTTAAAAGAGTTTAATGATCCTATTTGGAGTTCATCATTTTTAATCATGTATTAACGATGTGCATTAGAATATTCACGATATGTTGACAAGACGATCATATTTGTAGGAGCTTTGTGCAAGAAGTTGAAAGACAAAGGCGATTAGAAAAACGGATTTCTGCCAAGGTAGCAGCTACTTTTCCTGGGGTCCGGCAAAATGAAGGCAGTTATACAATTTTAAAAACATTGCAATACACTCTTTACATAATTCACAACACACTAAGTGTGTGACCTTAGGCCCATACTCCACTACCACACATCTACAATGCAAAATCCATGTGTACGTGTTGGTATAGTGTGTATGTTATCATGTGTGTGTATGCATGTGTCTGCCTATGTGTGTGTTACTTCACAGTCCCCGCTGTTCCATAAGGTGTATTTTTACCTGCTTTTTAAATCTGATTCTACTGCTTGCATCCGTTACCTGATGTGGAATAGAGTTTCATGTAGTCATGGCTCTATGTAGTACTGTGCGCCTCCCATAGTCTGTTTTGGACTTGGGGACTGTGAAGAGACCTCTGGTGGCATGTCTTGTGGGGTATGCATGGGTGTCCGAGCTATGTGCTAGTATTTTAAACAGACAGCTCAGTACATTCAGCTTGTCAACACCTCTTACAAAAACAAGTAATGAGGAAGTCAATCTCTCTTCCACTTTCAGCCATGAGAGATTGACATGCATGTCATTAATGTTAGCTCTCCGTGTACTTTTAAGGGCCAGCCGTGCTGCCCTGTTCTGAGCCAACTGCAATTTTCCCAAGTCTCTCTGTGTGGCACCTGACCACACGACTGAACACTAGTCCAGGTGCAACAAAACCAGGGCCTGTAGGACCTGCCTTGTTGATAGTGTTGTTAAGAAGGCAGAGCAACGCTTTATTATGGACATTGTCCCCATCTTAGCTACTGTTGTATCAATATGTTTTGACCATGACAGTTTACAATCCAGGGTTACTCCAAGCAGTTTAGTCACCTCGGCTTGCTCAATTTCCGCATTATTCATTACGAAATGTATTTGAGGTTTCGGGTTTAGTGAATGATTTGCCCCAAATACAATGCTTTTAATTTTGGAAATATTTATGACTATCTTATTACATGCTACCTATTCCGAAACTAACTGCAGCTCTTTGTTAAGTGTTGCATTAATTTCAGTCGTTATAGTAGCTGTGTATGGTGTTGAGTCATCCGCATACATAGACATACTGGCCTTACTCAAAGTCAGTGGCATGTCGTTAGTAAAGATTGAAAAAAGCAAGGGGCCTAAACAGCTACCCTGGGGAATTCCTGCTTCTACCTGGATTATGTTTGAGAGGCTTCCATTAAAGAACACCCCTCTGTGTTCTGTTAGACAAGTATTTCTTAATCCACATTATAGCAGGGGGTGTAAAGCTTTAAAACATACATTTTTCCAGCAGCAGACTATGATCGATAATGTCAAGAGCTGCACTGACGTCTAACAAGACAGCCCCCACAATCATTTTTTTCATCAATTTCTCTCAGCCAATCATCAGTCATTTGTGTAAGTGCTGTGCTTGTTGAGTGTCCTTCCCTATATACGTGCTGAAAGTCTGTTGTCAATTTGTTTACTGTGAAATACTAGCATTGTATCTGGTCAAAATTGTATTCCCTTCAATACAAAATGAGAACAAGTATTGTTTTATTTAAGAGACGTCTTGTAAAGCTGTCTCCATTGTCATTTGAAACTGCCTCATATTGTTCTGTGACATGTCCTATAATATCTCAGTCTACGGGAAAATTCAGTTGCTTCTACATTTCCAGGTCTTTTATAATAAAAGGCCTTTGTGTGTGTTGTTGTTGTTGTACAGCAAGCAGAGAGGCTCAAATAATTACTTTCGTCTATTGACTTGAATGGTGACTGACTGGAGAGTCCACTCCACAGTAGACAGATCCAGGTCTTAATGAATTATCTTCTGGTCTAGTGCACATACACATAAAGTAACATTGTAATTAATGTCTGGTATCTCTGGGATCAATTTGCATTTAACCTAGATTTAAACTCAGAGTGAATTGTGGCGCATTGTTATCCACACATGCATATGACAGTGAAAGGGTGGCAGCAATTATCAATGTGGAGCAATATTGTAGCATCTCTTTCATTTGATTCAACATAAGCACATAGACAAGTAAACATCATATCATTAGCATTTACGCTAAGAAATCTTGAGGATATCATTTACACCTGATACAACAACACCACCTAAAGTAGAACCTCAAACGTCCCTATACAAACTAACCAACACCGTTCCACTTCCTTGCTTCTACTCCAAAATGCATGAACCAAGCCATATATCACCATCTTCACATTTCTACTCATGTCCCAGACGTGCAAACAAAGGAGCCTCCTGAGACGTGGGGCCCGACCTGCCCCCCTCTTCCTCCATCCCCTCCACCCCCACACCTCCCCACGGCAGGCAGGCCCTGCCCAGTGGGTCACCTAGTTCTGCACGGGGGCTTGCTTTCCCAGGCTCATTAACAGACAGGAGACAGGGGGCTGGGGGAGGGAAGGAGTCTTGCCGCATGGCCCTTCTGGGACGGGGACCATTACTTTCAGGTGAACTGGTTTACATGGGGGCCAAACTCCCTTTTCAGACATCTAGCCTGAGGAACCCCCCGGCCTGGCCTGCCCTACACCCCACTCCACCCCTCTACAACTCCACCCCTCTAACCCTCAACCCCTCTACCCTCCACCCCTCTACCCTCCACCCCTCTATCCCTCTACCCCTCTACCCCCTACCCTCTATCCCTCTACCCTCTATCCCTCTACCCTCTACCCTCTACCCTCCACCCCTCTACCCTCTACCCTCTATCCCTCTACCCTCTACCCTCTATCCCTCTACCCTCTATCCCTCTACCCCCTACCCTCTATCCCTCTATCCCTCTACCCTCTATCCCTCTACCCTCTACCCTCCACCCCTCTACCCTCTACCCTCTATCCCTCTATCCTCTACCCTCTATCCCTCTACCCTCTATCCCTCTACCCTCTACCCTCTACCCTCTACCCTCTATCCCTCTACCCTCTATCCCTCTATCCCTCTACCCTCTACCCTCTATCCCTCTACCCTCCACCCCTCTATCCCTCTACCCTCTATCCCTCTACCCTCTACCCTCTACCCTCCACCCTCTACCCTCTATCCCTCTACCCTCTACCCTCTATCCCTCTACCCTCCACCCCTCTATCCTTCTACCATCTATCCCTCTACCCTCTACCCCTCTACCCTCTATCCCTCCATCCTCTATCCCTCTACCCTCTACCCTCTATCCCTCTACCCTCCACCCCTCTACCCCTCCAACCCTCCACCCCTCCATCCCTCTACCCTCTATCCTCTACCCTCCACCCCTCTACCCTCTACCCTCTATCCCTCTACCCTCTACCCTCTATCCCTCTACCCTCTATCCCTCTACCCCCTACCCTCTATCCCTCTATCCCTCTACCCTCTATCCCTCTACCCTCTACCCTCCACCCCTCTACCCTCTACCCTCTATCCCTCTATCCTCTACCCTCTATCCCTCTACCCTCTATCCCTCTACCCTCTATCCCTCTACCCTCTACCCTCTACCCTCTATCCCTCTACCCTCTATCCCTCTATCCCTCTACCCTCTACCCTCTATCCCTCTACCCTCCACCCCTCTATCCCTCTACCCTCTACCCTCTATCCCTCTACCCTCTACCCTCTACCCTCCACCCTCTACCCTCTATCCCTCTACCCTCTACCCTCTATCCCTCTACCCTCCACCCCTCTATCCTTCTACCATCTATCCCTCTACCCTCTACCCCTCTACCCTCTATCCCTCCATCCTCTATCCCTCTACCCTCTACCCTCTATCCCTCTACCCTCCACCCCTCTACCCCTCCAACCCTCCACCCCTCCATCCCTCTACCCCTCCACCCCTCTACCCCTCCAACCCTCCACCCCTCCATTCCTCTACTCCTCCACCCCTCCAACCCTTCACCCCTCTATCCCTCTATCCCTCTACCCTCCACCCTTCTATCCCTCTACCCCTCCAACCCTCCACCTTCCACCCCTCTATACCTCTATTCCTCTACCCCTCCACCCACCAGCGTAGGCTAGGGCTATGCCCCCCCTCACACACACAAAGATGACAGACAGATGCATGACAAATACCCACAATCCTCTTCCTCAACTTAGTCCTTAGGTTTGGTGTGCTCATTAAAAACAATCGCTCCCAATCTAAGAAGCAGGATGATGGTGGCAGGGAAACATCAATTAACCTCGGTAACCTCAGTTGTATCTCAATGTATTTCAATCTATTTCTACAAGTAATTTAGATAATATAGTTGCCATTGCATTAATGGGGAAGATTCTGGACACCTCATATCTAGCCATAGCCATTGCTTAAAACATGAATGGAGATACAGTACATTGTACTGGTTAGTCTCCCGGGTGGCGCAGTGGTCTAGAGCACTGCATCGCAGTGCTAGCTGCGCCACCAGAGTCTCTGGGTTCGCGCCCAGGCTCTGTCGCAGCCGGCCGCGACCGGGAGGTCCGTGGGGCGACGCACAATTGGCTTAGCGTCGTCCGGGTCCGGGTTAGGGAGGGTTTGGCCGGTAGGGATATGTGGATATTGTAAAGTGTAAAGTGGATATTGTAAAGTGGTTGTTCCACTGGATATCATAAGGTGAATGCACCAATTTGTAAGTCGCTCTGGATAAGAGCGTCTGCTAAATGACTTAAATGTAAATGTAAATGTTGTAGATGTGCTACCTTGTTCCAACTGGTAATACAGAGAGAGAAAAAACACCTATCAATGTGCTGTGTTGAATAGAGAGAGGCACAAACAGCCAACGAGTGAATACAAAGGGAACCTTTCAAGTTCATCTTGGCTGATGTAATACAATTGACACATGGAGTCAGTGCTGGATTGTGGGGCTCTGTCACCTCCCTTCACTGTAAATGAATCAATTACAGCCCAACCTAATCCTGTTAGAGCGATGAAATGACTGCATACCTCCCCGTGGGCAGGTGCTGCGTGCCAGGCTCAAGGGCTCATTTAGACGCAGGCAAAATCAAATCAAACAGAGGCTTATATCATCAACATTATACAGAATAGACTGTCATCAGAAACCAGCGGTGTGCGTTATGTGTTTGTTCTTTTGTAATGAAATTCATTCAAAATGTAAGCTAGTTTTTTGAACAGAAACTTTGATTTCTGAATCTCATCGCACAACAAGCATGTTGATCTGAAACAGTCTGATGGATAGAACAAGTAGCATTTCCCACAACCAGAAACATCTCCCTAACCTCGACGTGTTCACTCTCTCTCTATTTCCTATTCCCTTCTTTCCTTTAGAGGAGGCATTGCTCATACTGGTTATTTTCAAACCTCGTCACTCCTTTATGCAAATCCTAACAAAAGGGAGAGCAGCTTGTAAACTCTAGTTTTACCGTCAGGTATAACTGTTCCTGTTAGTACTTTACAGGACAAATAAAGAGGGTATGAGGGGGGGGGGGGTAACTAACACTGTCTTATGGTTCCACTGTTCCACTGGTTGAGGGCCCTGGTTCTGCTACAGCACGCTAAGCTACAATCTGTCTAGCGGGGGCTCCCGGCATTCTGAAGCACCTTGTCAGCTATCGCCTGACCCACACACTGAGGAGTGCCTGGGGGGAAAATAACGGAACAAAACAATGACAGAGGGCTTGTGTGCAGCCAAGAGGAGAAACAGGAGGGAGGGAAAGAGAGAAACGTAGAAAGAGAACCCCCCCCTTCCCTCCACCATGGGTCGGCCCGCTCTCTGCTCTGCTCTGCTCATGTTAACCACGTTTGACGGGCCGCACAAAAAGGGACACCTCGGGTACCATGACGCAACCTGTACCCTTCCTCTGCTCTGCAGCCCACCTCCCCCTACCCCCACACTCCCCATCTCCACCCAGACATGAAATACAGGGGACAGTCCCACTGAAGCACCCGATGAAGTGCACAGAAAAGAGCGCAACAATTTGTCATTGGGATGTAAGGGCTTGGCGCTTTAGGAGTTGGAAAGACATGTTACATTGTAGGGAAGGGAGGGGCAGAGGTAGGCTTTTAGAAGTAACACATTTAATAATTCATATTATACAACAGTGGGTCAAATCCTGGATGCTGATTGGTTAAAACCACATTCCAGTCAGTGTCTATTCCACAAGTTACTACCGGCTAAGGCTATGATGTTGAAATACCTATTCACTATTCCATCTCACTGCGCAATCCACTATCTCATCAGCCCAGCCAGGCAATTTATAAACTTGATCTAAACTGTAAAAAGCATCTAGACATTATCTCCCATTTCTTTTAGACTAGCATTTGGTTTTCAACAGCCGAGATTTGTATTAACCTTGCTGTCTGCCTCTCCGACATTTGCCACATTGCTTCAATATCGACATTCGTTCCCATAGTAATAAACGTGTTGGGAGTCAGGACGAGACAGTCTGGCAGCTTTTCTCAGCCAGTCATAATCATGAATCAGTATAATTTGTCTGGATATACAGTACCAGTCAAAAGTTTGGACACACCTACTCATTCAAGGGTTTTTCTTTATTTTTACTATGTTCTACATTGTAGAATAATGATGAAACAGTATGAAAAAATTCATTAAAAAAATGTTTTAAAAACATGTCAATCATTATTTGAATATGTTGGTAACCCGTTGTATGAAAGTGATAATGAGTGAATACCCCTATAGGGCTAAACCCTTAGAATGCATTATCTACTAAGCTAACATATGAAATTGTTTTAAGACGGTCATAAAATGTATCATTTAGCCATTTGATTTATATTTTTAGGATCCCTGTAGGTATAGAAAAAACAATATGAAATATTGAATTTGGCCTTTACTACTATAGCCCATAGAAACACATTGAATAGCACATTCATAAAAACCATAACAGAAATTCAAAACAATGAATCATAAGGAACAAAGATTTGAAGTGTCTGTCCTATATCTGAGAGGTATAAGAAAACGTATTAAAAAAAAATGTTTGGACATCGGTCTGGACAGTCGGTTTTGTAAGAAGACCTCTTCGAAATATGGACATCTGCGACAGAAGGTTCAGCTGTAGCTCACACGGTTCGGGTATTACAGATGCATTTGTGACGATTTTCTTGACTGCATGTGTAGAAAAAGGCAGCTTTCACAAGCCGCATGTCATGTAATAGGTGGACACTTTATATTGGCGGAAAGAGGGGATTGAGTTGCAGCCACAACAATAAACGGTAAATCTCTAGCACAAACACACAGGGAGATATTCAATATTCAAATTGATGTCGCCGTGTGACGCACAGCAGCGTGAATCGACTCTAAGGTGGTATTAGCACATAAAATAGAAATGGAAAGAAATGGAATGTCTTTGTGCCAAACTCTTTTTCCATATGACTGTAAATGACAAATGAGTCGGTTTGGATGCATTGTCTCATTGAGGGCTCAGTTGGAGTCTTGATTTCTGTAACATACAGTATGATGATGTCCTATACTATAATGAGTCAAGTCCAATTACAGATCATTTGTCTAGACTAGAACCATCACACACAATGAAGAAAATAAAACGTTTAGATTTACTACCCATTAAACTGCATTAGTACACTATTAGAACAAACAGCTACTATTAACAAGGTCATAAAGGTAACATTGTCTTGGAGGACTACTCTTACAACACGGGAACAACAGCCTTAACACCAGGTATTTGTCACGTTGAAAATAAAATTGTAGTTGGTCAATGCAATCGCGTAGATGTAATGTAATACATCTGACTCTAAATAAATCGGATAGCGAGGCCTTTTAAAATGCATCCATCTCTACACCATATGTCCGTTTAGGAGAAATAAACTACGCTGAACTTGGGGAGTATAGCTATCACCCACAGCACCCACTCACAACTCAGCTGAGCCCCAAAGGGTGGGGGGCAAGGTGGCCTGTAGTACTACAATTTTCAGCTCTGTCACAGCTTTGACGCCTGGTAGGACACACAAAATCACCTGCCCCATCTCCAGAGTGTTGGACCCCACACCCCCACCCTTCTCTGACCAGCATTCCACACCATCAGGGGGTCCTCCCATGGCTACCTTTACCCGGTCACCCCATGCCCCCAAACCCCCGGACACCCTTAGCCCCCCCGAGCCCTCATACAACCCCCCCCCCCAGCCCTCGTAATCCCACTGCAAACACAGTTAGGCCTGTGCAAAGACAACGCACGAGACTTCTCACACACAGACAGGTCCCAGCTAAAGGTGAACAACTGATTAGGCCCCATTGCGTGGGAACTGGAAGAGAGAATCTGTGAAAGAAAAAAAACTCATTGAAATGCATATGGGGACTTTTCTCAAAATGAAAACCTGGCATATGACGTGTCATTTTGTATGAGAGAGGAGATTTCAAGGTTAACTGGTCTGTGAAACAAGCAAAGTAGGTTTTCGTCTGATGAGCACTAAAATCTTCCACTACAATATACAGTTGAAGTCGGAAGTTTACATACACCTCAGCCAAATACATTTAAACTCAGTTTTTCACAATTCCTGACATTTAATCCTAGTAAAGAATCCCTGTCTTAGGTCAGTTAAGATCACCACTTTATTTTAAGAATGTGAAATGTCAGAATAATAGTAGAGAGAATGATGCATTTCAGCTTTTATTTCTTTCATCACATTCCCAGTGGGTCAGAAGTTTACATACACTTAATTAGTATTTGGTAGCATTGCCTTTAAATTGTTTAACTTGGGTAAAATGCTTTGGGTAGCCTTCCACAAGCTTCCCACATGAAGTTGGGTGAATTCTGGCCCATTCCTCCTACCAGACTTGGTGTAACTGAGTCAGGTTTGTAGCCCTCCTTGCTCGCACACACTTTTTCAGTTCTGCCCACAAATTTTCTATGGGATTGAGGTCAGAGCTTTGTGATTGCCACTCCAATACCTTGACTTTGTTGTCCTTAAGCCATTTTGCCACAACTTTGGAAGTATGCTTGGGGTCATTGTCCATTTGGAAGACCCATTTGCGACCAAGCTTAAACTTCCTGACTGATGTCTTGAGATGTTGCTTCAATATATCCACATAATTTTCCTGCCTCATGATGCCATCTATTTTGTGAAGTGCACCAGTCCCATTTGAAGCAAAGCACCCCCACAACATGATGCTGCCACCCCCGTGCTTCACGGTTGGGATGGTGTTCTTTGGCTTGCAAGCCTCCCCCTCCTCCAAACATAACGATGGTCATTATAGCCAAACAGTTCTATTTTGGTTTCATCAGACCAGAGGACTTTTCTCCATGTGCAGTTGCAAACCGTACTCTGGCTTTTTTTATGGTGGTTTTGGAGCAGTGGCTTCTTCCTTGCTGAGCGGCCTTTCAGGTTATGTCGATATAGGACTCGTTTTACTGTGGATATAGATACTTTTGTACTTGTTTCCTCCAGCATCTTCACGAGGTCTTTTGCTGTTGTTCTGGGATTGATTTGCACTTTTCGCACCAAAGTACGTTCATCTCTAGGAGACAGAACGTGTCTCCTTCCTGAGCGGTATGACGGCTGCGTGGTCCCATGGTGTTTATACTTGCATACTATTGTTTGTATAGATGAACGTGGTACCTTCAGGCGTTTGGAAAGAAATACATCCACAGGTACACCTCCAATTGACTCAAATTATGTCAATTAGCCTATCAGAAGCTTCAAAAGCCATGACATTAGTTCTGGAATTTTCCAAGCTGTTCAAAGGCACAGTCAACTTAGTGTATGTTAACTTCTGACCCACTGGAATTGTGTGAATTATAAGTGAAATAATCTGTCTGTAAACAATTGTTGGAAAAATTACTTGTGTCATGCACAAAGTAGATGTCCTAACTGACTTGCCAAAACTATAGTTTGTTAATAAGAAATTTGTGGAGGGGTTGAAAAACGAGTTTTAATGACTCCAATCTAAGTGTATGTAATCTCCTGACTTCAACTGTATATGTTATTTTTATAAATGTGAAGAAAAAAATAATACAAATGGTTAAAACAATTTTCAAAACTAAGGAAAAAGAATCTGCTCCTAATAGGTACGTCTCATAGCAACAAGAATGCACTGTAGATTTCTGATGTAATGAATATGACCCTGCTAGAGCTGCGTTGCACCAACCCTAACAGTGACAACACTTATATCCACACAGACAATGTCATCCCAGCACCCCTCTTTTCCTTTGTTCCCGGCTTAACCAAACTCCGCCATCACGCCGCTTTAGCTCAGACCGTGGACAGCCCTAACCCCATCAGGCCCTGCCTGTCATATGCAAACCTGTGTGTGTGTGTGTGTGTGCGTGTGTGAGAGAGAGAGAGTGTGAGAGGGCAAGAAAAAATAAAAGAAAGAAATTGGTAATGTGTGGTTGATGCAATTGTCTCATGCTTAATCTGTGAATGTGCTGTGTTTGAACAGATGCTTAATGTCAGAACTTCACATTCAGAAAAAGAGAGATATAGAGATAAAGAAAGCTAAACATTGAAAGGTGTTTCATCATTGATCGACGCAAAAGATTATGCTGGACCTGGCTATGACGTCAGACTCTATTTTAACATAGAGAATAAATGTAATACATATTACCGTATAAGACCACTTCCTGTCTAGTTCAGGCATATACTCCCCCTGTGCCTTTTTTGTTGTTCAGGATAAAGATGAGAATTCAAGGGGAGGAGCATCGAATGTGTAACAACAAGCAACTCTCCCCTTTCCTACCCAATATGTACCTCCCTCCTCTACCTCCTATCCCCGCCCTGTGCTACAGCTGCTTGCCAGAGCAAAGCCCTAATTGCCAACATGCCATTCTGCCTCCATAATACAAACAGGGGCCAGGCTGCCTCCATAATACAAACAGGGGCCATGCTGCCTCCATAATACAAACAGGGGCCATGCTGCCTCCATAATACAAACAGGGGCCATGCTGCCTCCATAATACAAAGAGGGGCCATGCTGCCTCCATAATGCAAACAGGGGCCATGCTGCCCCCATAATACAAACAGGGGCCATGCTGCCTCCATAATACAAACAGGGGCCAGGCTGCCTCCATAATACAAACAGGGGCCATGCTGCCTCCATTATACAAACAGGGGCCATGCTGCCTTCATAATACAAACAGGGGCCATGCTGCCTCCATAATACAAACAGGGGCCATGCTGCCTCCATAATACAAACAGGGGCCATGCTGCCTCCATTATACAAACAGGGGCCATGCTGCCTTCATTATACAAACAGGGGCCATGCTGCCTTCATAATACAAACAGGGGCCATGCTGCCTCCATTATACAAACAGGGGCCATGCTGCCTCCATTATACAAACAGGGGCCATGCTGCCTCCATAATACAAACAGGGGCCATGCTGCCTCCATAATACAAACAGGGGCCAGGCTGCCTCCATAATACAAACAGGGGCCATGCTGCCTCCATTATACAAAAAGGGGCCATGCTGCCTTCATAATACAAACAGGGGCCATGCTGCCTCCATTATACAAACAGGGGCCATTTTGCCTCCATTATACAAACAGGGGCCATGCTGCCTCCATAATACAAACAGGGGCCATGCTGCCTCCATAATACAAACAGGGGCCATGCTGCCTCCATAATACAAAAAGGGGCCATGCTGCCTTCATAATAAAAACAGGGGCCATGCTGCCTTCATAATACAAACAGGGGCCATGCTGCCTCCATAATACGAACAGGGGCCATGCTGCCTCCATAATACAAACAGGGGCCATGCTGCCTCCATAATACAAACAGGGGCCATGCTGCCTCCATTATACAAACAGGGGCCATGCTGCCTCCATAATACAAACAGGGGCCATGCTGCCTCCATAATACAAACAGGGGCCATGCTGCCTCCATAATACAAACAGGGGCCATGCTGCCTCCATAATACAAACAGGGGCCATGCTGCCTCCATAATACAAACAGGGGCCATGCTGCCTCCATAATACAAACAGGGGCCATGCTGCCTCCATAATACAAACAGGGGCCATGCTGCCTCCATTATACAAACAGGGGCCATGCTGCCTCCATAATACAAACAGGGGCCATGCTGCCTCCATAATACAAACAGGGGCCATGCTGCCTCCATTATACAAACAGTGGCCATGCTGCCCCCATAATACAAACAGGGGCCATGCTGCCTTCATAATACAAACAGGGGCCATGCTGCCTCCATTATACAAACAGGGGCCATGCTGCCTCCATTATACAAACAGGGGGTGCATTAAGCGGCGCGCTCATTTGCGAGGAGGACGGCTGAGAAGGTGCCACACATGAATATTTCATTAAGTCTAATTGCGCAGGATCACTCCTTTATGGTAAAACCAGAGAGATGGCAAGTCATTAGGAATGCAGTCGTCTGTACTGTAAAACTCCAAACATTAAGATGCCCTGTGATTTTGTCTGCTTAGACGGTACGATAAGAAGACGTGCCGTCTGGATGAGTGGCACACACCTCGCAGTGCCAAGTCTCTTTGGTACAGTATACAACAATACACCAGCTATCTCAGTGATGGAAGAACCACATCGGTTGGATCACGCCTGAAATGACACATAGAATTAAAGACGTCTGATCTGAAACTGTCACGCAACTGGCCTTTTTACAAATCTTTTAACTCACTTCTGAAGACAGAGTTCCCCAACCATACTACAATCCAACCCCACAGCAGGGAGAAAAAAGTGCTCACATTTCCTTCAAATAAAACTGTATGTGTCCTCTTCGACAGGAATGTCAGTTCCAATACCCCTGAGTGGGGGGACTAACACTAGGAAGGGGATCATTTAGCTGTGGAATAGAAAGACAGGACACCCTCTGAGATAGGACACAAGCAGCCCACGCCTGAGGTTGTGACTGAGCAGATCAGATTGAGGATCTATTGGGAGGGAGGGAGGACTGGCTCGGAAGTCAGCAGTCAGCATCATCGCGGTGGCTGAGGCCCAGCTCAGGCCTGGCTTCCATGAGCACTGCACATCCTCATTACTTTAATTGCTAGATCTGTGACCAGGAAGTTGTGTCCTTTCATCCCTGACTGGAACCCCTGCTGATGTACCCTCAGGAGCATTACGGACGATCCAATAGGAGGACAGGACAGTGAATTGGTAGTGTTAACCTAACGCTGCAGAGAGAGAGAACCCCTGCATGGGAAACAAAGGATGTCTCCAAACCAACCAGGACAGATTCCAAAACAAGAGAGGGGATCGGAAACAAGGGACGAGAACAGGAGGCGCTGGCTGGGGCCTGTCTGGCTGGGGCCTGTCTGGCTGGGGCCTGTCTGGCTGGGGGATGAGGATGGAAGAAGCAGGATGGAGAATGGGTGCTGTCACCATGACTAATCCCATCACCCTGTTGGTTGTGTTTGTCACCTGGGAGGTGTCTGGGTGACATTTGGTAGTGACAGCACCGGGAACAGCTACGGCTCAGAGGAGCCTGGGCCCCAGTCAGAACCTATTAGAGGACCAATTTTACCTCTCCAGATGTCTCTTTAGCCACCTCATTGTCACAGCACTACAAACTAGCAACCGTGCCCAAAAGCTGATCATCAAGGGAATTAAAGTACATGGTGTTGCTGTTTTTTTTGTCCCGGTAGCTTCATGTAAATGGCCAGATCTGTCTGGGTGGTGAGGTTTCACATCCACACTATTCATGCCGGGTTATAGGTTCAGCGAATGATTATAAAGCAACACTAATGCAATTCCAGTGACGGCAGTATTTGAGATCTTTCGGTTGCTATACAGATGTCGGATCTCAATTTGATCATCCTGTTGCTTTCCTGCAATGCAAGACATTTAAAACTTGTTGAGTATTTGAGGTTTTAAAAGGCCTCTGAAGTTTGTAATATCCTCTTTGAAATTTCAGTCTTGATTTTCCCTTATGAGAAATGTATCAACCCCTTTCCAAAAACTGACCATTAATTCTAATCCACATAATTGTTCACATTTCCTGTTGCTGCAGGATTATTTTCCTGCTGTAGAAAACTGGCAGTAGAGGTCCTAAAGCATACTGATCTAGTTCAGATGAGGGCTAACAGAACAGGACTAACAGAAGAGGACTAACAGAAGAGGGCTAACAGAAGAGGGCTAACAGAAGAGGACTAACAGAAGAGGGCTAACAGAAGAGGACTAACAGAAGAGAGGGACTGCAGACATCCAGAGACTAATCTCCAAAGAACAGTACTATTACTTCTACACGGAACAGTAGATCTCTATTACTTCTACATGGAACAGTATATCTCTATTACTTCTACATGGAACAGTATATCTCTATTACTTCTACATGGAACAGTAGATCTCTATTACTTCTACATGGAACAGTAGATCTCTATTACTTCTACATGGAACAGTAGATCTCTATTACTTCTACATGGAACAGTAGATCTATATTACTTCTACACGGAACAGTATATCTCTATTACTTCTACACGGAACAGTAGATCTCTATTACTTCTACATGGAACAGTAGATCTCTATTACTTCTACATGGAACAGTAGATCTCTATTACTTCTACATGGAACAGTAGATCTCTATTACTTCTACATGGAACAGTATAGCTCTATTACTTCTACATGGAACAGTATATCTCTATTACTTCTACATGGAACAGTATATCTCTATTACTTCTACATGGAACAGTATATCTCTATTACATCTACATGGAACAGTATATCTCTATTACTTCTACATGGAACAGTATATCTCTATTACTTCTACATGGAACAGTAGATCTCTATTACTTCTACATGGAACAGTATATCTCTATTACTTCTACATGGAACAGTAGATCTCTATTACTTCTACATGGAACAGTAGATCTCTATTACTTCTACATGGAACAGTATATCTCTATTACTTCTACATGGAACAGTATATCTCTATTACTTCTACATGGAACAGTAGATCTCTATTACTTCTACATAGTAGTACCGACGATGTGCCAACTTCTGTCTGTAGTGTCCGAACCATTTGGGCTACAAACTAATATGACCCCACTATGGAAAGATGAGACTCTCACGAACACGATGGTGTTCCGTTTCCCTCTACGACTCGTCTGAAGGTCACCGGGTACCGGACTCGTCTGAAGGTCACCGGGTATAACCGGTACCGGTAAAAAAAAATTATGGAAGTATGGAGGTAGTTTTATGTGTTCAAAACTCAAAAATATTTCCTGAGCATTCTTATATCTCCTAGATATAGGACAGACACTTTAAAACTTTATTCCTTATTTGACATTTTTGGACTGTCTGTTTTGCCATTTATGAATGTGTTATTGAATGTGTTTCTATGGGATATAGTAGTAAAAGACTAATTCAATATTTAATCAAATAATACCTACATGGGTCCTAAAATTCAAAATCAAATATATAAATGATCCATGATATGACCATCTTACAACAAGTAAGTCCTGGTTGTATAGATCAGACTGGAACACTCGCTGACTGACAAAAAGAGCTCTCTGTGGGAGTGATTCACTCATACCCGAAAGGTCATGACACCTTAATCCACCGATCCGTTATTGATTGTTCCATGTGTGTGTGACCTTGCCCTGGGCACCACACCACACAAATCAAGCCCACATATCCATGTTAAGGGATGGCCCATAGGTGTGTGTGCAAATGTTGTGATCTGGCTCAACCATGTTCAGTCAAAATATATACAGCCCTCGCTTAGAGACCACCTTATGCTCACTTTATGACTCATAATAGTGATAACATGCCAAAGAAAGATCAAGGAACACTAGAATGAATTAACATGACACAATATCCAAGAATATATTTTCTGACAGAAAATTAATTCCAACAAACAACTTCTAAAGCTGCTCAATTTAAAATAACTGAATAGTTTTTGTACTTGTACAGTATGGTTGTCATAAGGTTGTCATACAGAGCCCTGGTCCCCCCCCCCCCCCCCCCCCCCCCACACACACACACCACTAATAGTTGCACTGAACCTTATTCCCATTCGTTATAACTGGGGCTGTTGTTTCGGTAGCCTGCAGTGACATACCTCATTACTGACCTTGGTAAATCCTAGCTGTTTAGGCTAAAGGCGATGTGGCCCCACAAAATGTCACGGGGGTACTCTGTATTCACTCATGAAGAAAATGTGCACATGGTTACAGAGAGAGACATATACAATAACCCATGTCAGTCACCTTGAAATACACACACAGTGCCAGGCACACAAACAACCAGCACAATGTGACTCTTAAGCAGCCATTTGTATCCCTCAACGTTGGTCAGTGCAGTGCAACCCCGTAGTACTAACTTCAGCAGGCAACACTCTCTCTATCACCACCGTTCCAGTCAGCAGCGTGAGGGAGGCGGAGGTGTTCTGAAGCTGTCGAAGCAGGCTCTCTGTTCTGAAGATTTCTGTACTTCTGACACAGTGATGAGTTTTGTTTGCACAGTTAGACGTCTTGGCATTTACAAGCAGGCAGGCAGGGTCCATGCATCTCAGGAAATGTATTAAATAACAGGGTGAGTGAGTGAGTGAGTGAGTGAGTGAGTGAGTGAGTGAGTGAGTGAGTGAGTGAGTGAGTGAGTGAGTGAGTGAGTGAGTGAGTGAGTGAGTGAGTGAGTGAGTGAGTGAGTGAGTGAGTGAGTGAGTGAGTGAGTGAGTGAGTGAGTGAGTGAGTGAGTGAGTGAGTGAGAGTGACTGACTGACTGACTGAGTGACTGAGTGACTGAGTGACTGAGTGAGTGAACGGCAGGCAGGCAGGCTACACAACGAGAGGGGTGGAGGAGGTGTAGTTTTGTTGTGATTTAGTCAAGCAGGACATACAGTAGGGTACAAACACACTGCTCAATAATTCCATAGCTCTCCTCGCGACACACATTTCAATAACATGATCAAAACTCATGTTTAAACAAAAGTATAAAACTGTACAGCCATGCTTAACACCTTGACCTTGGTTATTTGCCCTGTGAATGTATAAATATGAGAGAGTGTATGTTATTGTTTGTGAGTGTATAGCTACATATGTAGGAGACAGCAGTCATTGGGGCCAACTGAAGTCAGAGAAAGAGGTTTGAGCATGAAGCCAGTCAGCCCATCTGTCCCTGTATAAGAAGTGAGGAGGGGGCTGTGGCTGCATAGAAACTTAACACGGCTCGCTCCCCGGGCCACCAGCACACTGGTTAATATAATGGGCCTGCCTCTAACTGGCTGCCTGGTGAAGTATTATCTCTCTTGCACCTCTCTGAGCAAATCCCCTCTTTTTCCCAAAGCACGCCTGTCTCCTCCCCAATGTCCAAAGGTGTTTGGTGAAGTAAATCTGCCTAAATCCCTCACAGCTTGGGCTCGCAAAGGGAGAGAGGGGTGTTGAATGAAGGTGAATAAAGATAATCTCCTTTTCTTAACAAAAAAAAAGAGTTCTGGGGGTGGTGGGAAGGAACAGAGAAATTAGGAATTCATATCACATGGTGCATTTTAAAGTTGCAGCACCCCACCCCATCTCTCTCTCTCTCTCTCTCTCTCTCTCTCTCTCTCTCTCTCTCTCTCTCTCTCTCTCTCTCTCTCTCTCTCTCTCTCTCTCTCTCTCTCTCTCTCTCTCTCTCTCTCTCTCTCTCTCTCTCTCTTTCTCTCTCACTCTCTCTCACTCTCTCTCTCTCTCTCCTTCTCTCTCTTTCTGTCTGCCTCTGTGGATGCGTGATTCCTGACCTCTGAAGCAGGAGAAAAGAGGAGAGGCCTACCACAATGACGTCTGTCTCTCTGGACAGCACTGCAAGACACGTGTTTTGCCTCTGACTTGGGCTTTACGGAAGCTCAAATTGCATGCACTGTATTTGAAATGAACAGATATAGACATAACACACTGTAGGAAGGTAGTTTGTTGTGAGGGGTTGAGGGATGGATGGGGCGGAGTGTGTAATGTTATACAACACACGATGTGACTAGCACATCCAATCCAGAAGGGAAAACAAAAACTAATCACACCTGCCCCCAACTCTGTCATGCTGATTAAAATGGAATCTGAAAAGTCTCAAGCACTCGCAAGATTTATTTTAGAGCCATTAAGCAATCTGTTGCGTTCCCTCCCTCACTCGCCCTACCAACCCTGCTCTCTCTATCCATACCCCTCACCTCTCCCTTTCTCTTTCCCTCTCTAGCCTCTCTCTCACTTTCTCCCTGCTTACCATTCACCTCGCTCCCTCTGTCTCCCTACACCACTCATCCCTCTCTCTCTGTCTCCCTACACCACTCATCCCTCTCTCTCTCTCTGTCTCCCTACACCACTCATCCCCCTCTCTCTCTCTGTCTCCCCAACACACTCATCCCTCTCACTCTATGTCTCCCTACACTACTCATCCCTCTCTCTCTCTCTCTCTGTCTCCCTACACCACTCATCCCTCTCTCTCTGTCTCCCTACACCACTCATCCCTCTCTCTGTCTCTCTGTCTCCCTACACCACTCATCCCCCTCTCTCTGTCTGTCTCCCCAACCCACTCATCCCTCTCACTCTCTGTCTCTCTCCCTATACCACTCTTCCCTCTCTCTCCGTCTCACTACACCACTTATTCCTCACTCTCTGTCTCCCTACACCACTCATCCCTCACTCTCTGTCTCCCTACACCACTCATCCCTCTCTCTCTCTATGGTTCCCTAGAACCACTTATCCCGCTCTCTCTGTCTCCCTACACCCCTCATCCCTCTCTCTGTCTCCCTACACCCCTCATCCCTCTCTCTGTCTCCCTACACCACTCATCCCTCTCTTTCTCCCTCTTACTCCTATTATTCAGCTGTGAATAGTCCAGGAATGGCATCCCGTAACCCTATCTGTCCACCAATAGTGCCCAGCCCTTGGGCGGAGTGAGAAGGAGGCTATATAGGGCACGTAACCAGGGGAGGCCTGACAAACAGCCAAAGACACCTAAGTTATTTCGCTCAGTCACTACCCACTTTCTGTTCCTCTTTTCTATAATCTCTCTTTTTCATTCCCCCTCTCACTCACTCTCACTCAGTCTGCTTTCCATTTTTCTGAGCTCTTTTCATCTCAGGCTTTGGGATGCTGAATGCGAGAGCGGCCTGGCGGCGGTGAAAGGCCTGAATTGTGATTAAGAATGAGGAGAGAGGGAGGGAGGAGGAGAGGAGCTCCTTTTCTTTGTTCTGCCCTCTGGGGTGTTTACTGAGGGGGTGGGGGGGGGGGGGGGATTGGAAGAGGGGACAGAGGGGGGAGGGGAGGGAGTGCATAAGACATGGCGGAGCAGATATGAAAGGCATTCAGGTCAGCGCTGATGTGAGCAAGAGTGGTAATCATACCAAAGGCGTTCTGAAGGACCACCGTAGCAGTACCAAAGAGCTCCAGGACAGAAGGTGTGTGTCTGTGTGTGTGTGTATTTGTGTGTGAATGCGTAGACGTGAACACATATGAGTGTGCTCATATTATACCATTAGCCATAATAAGCTGGCAGACTGTTACGCGGAGTGGAACAGGGGAACCCAAGAGCAGACTCAGACGAGGAGACTGGGATGAAGTAACCAAGGTATTTATTAAAACACAGGGGGAAGATGGAGTGCAGGCCAGGGGAAGCTCGTGTGGGTTGCAGGAAACCAGGTGCGGAGGCTGGGGCTAGAGAGAGAGGGGTTGGGACAGGGTAAGCAGGTCCGGAGGGGAATCCAAGAGAATAGTAGAGTGGGGCATCCAGGACAGAGTAGCAGGATGACAAGACGTGGAACTGGAGACAGGGACCAGAGTCAGAGCGGGCGGAACTGTAGCGGAGAGGAAAACAGCGTCAGGCAAGGAACACAGGCACAACAGGATAACAGGATCTAACAGTAATAAACGGCTAGAAGCGTAGGCTGACTGAGCAGAGATTATGATCTGACAGCATGGAAGTGGCAGGGTTGAGTATTTGTAGAGGTCTTGATTATGGAACAGGTTGCAGCTGGTAGGGATCTGCTCTTACTCCAGCACACCTGTCTCCGCCCACAAAATCACACAGAGAGAGAGAGAGGGAGAGGGTACTGGGGGAGTGGCGGCAGGTCAAGTAGACACAGGATGAGCAATAGAGGGCATGGCAGGAGCAGATGTAACAGTACCCAATCCCTCTACGGGCACCCAACCAGGCTTATCTGGGTGTGAGGTATAGAAATCACGTAAGAGGGAGCGGTCCAGAATGTGACGGCGGGGCACCCAACAGTGCTCCTCAGGCCCGTATCCTTCCCAGTCCATCAGGTACTGCCAGCCGCGACCCCGACGGCGCACATCCAAAAGTCGCCGGACGGTATAGGCAGGATGGTCATAGATGAGCCGAGGGGGTGGAGGAGCCGCTGCAGCAGGAGACTGGGGACTGGAGCAGACAGGTTTAATCAGGGATACATGAAAGGTAGGATGGATCCTGATAGAGGCTGGGAGTTTCAGGCGCACAGCAGAGGGGTTAATGACATGGTCAATTTCAAAGGGACCAATGAATCGGGGGGAAAGTTTCTTCGATCCCACTTTCAATGGCAGGTCCTTCGATGAGATCCATACCTTTTGACCTGGGTGTAGACTGGAGCTGAGGCCCAGCGACGTTTGGCTTGGGACTGGGTCCTGTGAGAGGCACGAAAAAGGGCAGCCCGGGCCTTCCTCCAGGTACAGTGACAACGGCGCAGATGGTCTTGGACAGAGGGAACCGCAACCTCTTGGGCGGGGAACAAGGGGGATTGGTAACTCAGAGCACACTTGAAGGGTGACATACCTGACGAGGCGTTGGTGAGGGAGTTGTGGGCATTTTCAACCCAGGGTAGCTGAGCACTCCAGGAGGAAGGGTTAGCAGAAGTCATGCAGCGTAGGGCAGTCTCCATCTCTTGGTTGGTCCGTTCGGTCTGGGGGTGAAATCCAGAAGAAAGACTGACATTGATACCAAGAGCTGAACAGAAGGATCTCCATACCTGGGAGGTAAACTGGGGTCCTCTGTCGGAAACGATGTCAGTGGGAATTTGCATGCAGACAAAACACATGGGATACTAACAGGTCCGCAGTGTCCCTGGAGGACAGGAGCTTGGAGAGGGGAATGAAGTTAGCCACTTTGGAAAACCTGTCAATAACGTTGAGGATGACAGAGTTACCGTTAGATGGGGGAGGGCCCGTGACGATGTCCAGAGCTATGTGTGACCAGGGGCGACTCGGTATGGGAAGAGGGCGAAGCAGACCGGAAGTGGGTTTAGTGGAGGTTTTATTCCGGGCACAAACCGAACAGGCTGAGACAAACTCCCGGACATCTCACTCCATGGTGGGCCACCAAAAGCGCTGACGCAGGAAGGCAAGGGTCCAGTTCATACCAGGGTGACAGGTGAGGTGGGTAGAATGGCCCCACTGAAGAACATCAGAGCAAACACAATCTGGAACAAACAGAGCATTACTGGGATTGTTACCTGGGTCAGGCTGGTTCTGCTGAGCCTGGCGGATACGGGACTCGATCTCCCAGGCGACAGCGGCAACGATGCAGGTGGATGGCACAATGGCTCCTGGCTCGGTACCCGTGTTGTCGGTGGTGAACTGGTGAGAGAGGGCATCAAGCTTGGTATTCTTCAAACCGGGGCTATAAGTGAGTGTGAAATTGAATCTACCGAAGAACAAGGCCCAGTTGGCTTTCCGGGAGTTCAGACGTTAGGCAATCTGTATGTAGGACAGGTTTTTATGGTCAGTCCACACGATGTAGGGGGGTACAGAGCCCTCCAGCCAATGACGCCATTCTTCATGAGCCAGCTTAACTGCCAGGAGTTCCCGGGTTCCGATGTCAAAATTCCTCTCTGCAGGTGAGAGCTTACGGGAAAAGAATGCACATGGGTGGACCTTCTGATCAGAGGGGGAACGTTGAGACAGAACAGCACCTATCCCGGTGTCAGAGGTGTCAAGCTCCACAATGAACTGGAGTTCTGGGTCGGGCTGAGTAAGGACCGGAGCGGAGGTGAAGCGAAGCTTGAGTTCCAGGAATGCTGCCTCTGCCTCAGGAGTCCAGTGGAACGGAGTGGAGGTGGAGGTGAGAGTGGTGAGAGGTGCTGCCAGATGGCTGTAGTTGCGGATGAAACGTCTGTAAAAATGTGCAAACCCCAGGAAACGCTGTAGCTGCTTCAGGTTGGAGGGCGCAGGCCAATCTTTGACTGCCATGACCTTGGTGGGGTCCATACGTAACTTTCCCTGTGCAATAATATAACCCAGGAAAGACACTGAGGCAGCATGGAACTCACATTCTTCAGCTTTAACTTCTCTAGGGTAGGGGGCAGCATTCGGAATTTTGGATGAAATGCATGCCCAAATTAAACTGCCTGCTTCTCGGGCCCAGAAGATATAATATGCATATAACTGGTAGATTTGGATCGAAAACACTCTGAAGTTTCCAAAACTGTTAAAATAGTGTCTGTGAGTATAACAGAACTGATTTGGCAGGCGAAAACCTGAGAAAAATTCTTCAGGAAGTAGTTTTTTGTGGGGGTTTGTAGTTTTCTATTCAATGCCATTACAGTATCCATTGACTTAGGACTCAAATTGCAGTTTCTATGCCTTCCACTAGATGTCATCAGTCTTTAGAAATTGTTTCAGGCTTGTATTCTGAAAAATGAAGAAGTAAGAGCAGTCTCAATGAGTCGACCCTAAAGTGTCACAGAGCTTTTTCATGCGCAAGACGAACAAGTGCGTTTCTTGTTTACCTTTAAAATTGACGACGTTATTGTCCGGTTTAAATATTATTGATTATTTAGGCTAAAAACAACCTGAGGTTTGAATATAAACATCGTTTGACATGTTTCTATGAACTTTACGGATACAATTTGGATTTTTTTGTCTTCCTGTTTTGACTGCGTTTGAGCCTGTGGATTACTGAAGAAAACGCGCGAATAAAACTGAGGTTTTTGGATATAAAGAGACTTTATTGAACAAAAGGAACATTTATTGACTAAATTAATGTCTGCTGAGTGCAACCATATGAAGATCATCAAAGGTAAGGGATTAATTTTATCTCTATTTCTGACTTGTGTAACTGTTCTACTTGGCTGGTTACTGTTTGTAATGAATTGTCTAGTGGGCTATGTTCTCAAATAATCGTAAGGTATGCTTTCGCCGTAAAGCATTTTTTAAATCTGACACCGTGGTTGGATTCACAAGAAGTTCATCTTTAAACCTATGTAAAATATGTTTTGTTTTCTGAATTTTTATAATGAGTATTTCTGTATTTGAATTTGGCGACCAGCAGTTTCACTGGCTGTTGAAGAGGTGGGACGCTAACGTCTCACGTACCCAAGAGAGGTTAACAGAAAGCTTATTCTCCAACAGCCGTTAAGAACTTGGCCCATGTGTTGGGGGGTCCTTGAAAAAAATCAGGATGTCATCTAAATAGACAAAAACAAAGCATCCAATCACATCCCTCAGCACATCATTGACTAAGTTCTGGAAAACAGCAGGGGCATTAGTAAGACCAAAAGGCATGACCAAATATTCAAACTGACCAAGTGGTGTGTTGAATGCAGTCTTCCACTCGTCCCCCTCTCTTAAGCGAACAAGGTGGTAGGCATTCCAGAGGTCAAATTTGGTTAACACCGTGGCACCATGGAGGGGAGAAAAAGCAGAGCTGATGAGTGGCAAGGGGTACTTGTTCTTTACTGTGATATTATTCAGCCCACGAAGACTATGCACGGCCTCAGTGACCCATCCTTCTTCACAAAGAAAAACTCAGCACCCACCGGGGAGGAAGATGGCTTGATAAGTACTGCAGCTAGAGAATCCTGGATGTACCTCTCCACAGCCTCTTGCTCGGGGCGAGAGAGGTTAAACAACCGGCTACTGGGGAGAGGAGCTCCAGGCTGAAGTTCAATGGTGCAGTCGTACAGCCGATGAGGCGGCAGCGTACGATGCTTGCTGAACACAGAAGCTAGATCGTGATAATGGGGAGGAACTGATGACAAGTCTGGAGGTTCTGGAATGACCTTGGGCACAGACAAGGCAGAGGGGATGGTAGAATGTAGACAATTAGAGTGACAAAATGAACTCCAAGTGGTTACCTTTCAGGCGGTCCAGTCAATCTGTGGGTTGTGTAGCTTTAACCATGGATGGCCAAGAACCAGGGGAGAGTAAGGACAGTCGATTATGTGGAAACTGATCTTTTCCTGGTGATTTCCAGAGAGACGTAGGATGACAGGGACGGTTCTCACAGACACGGGCGAGGAGCTTTCCATTGAGAGCGTTAGCATAGAGCGGTGAATCGAGTGGGACAGTGTCCAGGCCCAACTGGGTATTGACACCTCAGTCCAGGAAGCTCTTGTCGGTGCCCGAATCGATGAGAACAGACAGAGGAAAAGCCTGGCTCTGCCACACAAGATTGCCTTCAAGCAGGGGTCTGGGGGAAGATGGGCAGGCGATTTGGCTAAACAGTATATCCCCCACTACTGCCGAGCCCCCTCTTTTGCTGGATGCAGGGAACAAGTGAAGACAAAGTGACCAACCTGGCCACAGTATAGGCAGATCCTAGCGCTGATTCGTCATTGCCTCTCCTCTGGAGAGAGACGGGCCCGGCCGAGCTGCATGTGTTCAGGATCTGGAATAGCCTTGGAATGGGATGCAGTCGGAGAAGGAGGACAAGGCACTGAAGCAGATGTTATGGTGCATGCAACCCTACCTACCCTCTCCCTCCGACGCTCACGGAGACAGTTGTTGATGTGGATAGCGAGAGAGATGAGTTCATGAAGTCCATCAGGCTCATCCCTGGACACCAACTAGTCATTGAGGGTCTCCGTGAGCGCATTCTGAAATGCTCCCTGAAGGTCCTCCTCATTCCAGCTGCTCTCATCAGCGAGGGCGCGAAACTCACATGCCATCTCAACAACACTATAGGGGCATTGACGGAGGGACAGGAGTCGTTTAGCGGCATCATTACCGCAGACCGGGTGGTCAAAGACTTTCTTCATTATCTCCATGGCTCTGGAGTAGGAGTAGCAGATGGGGGACTGTCTCTCTCACACTGTCGTGAGCCAGGAGAGTGCTGCTCCATGGAGGCAGCAAATCAGAAAGGAAATCTTGGCCTGTTCGCTAGCATAAGAATAGGGCTGTTGCTCAAATAGTAGTAAGCATTGTACCAAAACGGCTCTGCAAGCTCCGAGGTTGCCATCGTAACGGATTCGGAACGGCTCCCGGAGCGGAGAAGAATGACTTGGAACTGGTGGTGAGCTCTGGGCAAAGAGTATGCCCTGTAGGTCAGACAGGCTCTGTGAAAACTCATTGATGTGCTCCAGAAGGGTCTTTAGGGCTTGGTCATGTTGCTTGAGCAGGGTACCTTGGCCAGCGAGGGTTTGGTGGAGAGTATCAGAGTCTGCTGGGTTCATCTCTTTGGCCAGATCGTACTGTTACGCAGAGTGCAACAGGGGAACCCAAGAGAAGACTCAGACGAGGAGACTGGGATGAAGTAACCAAGTTATTTATTAAAACACAGGGGGGAAGATGGAGTGCAGGCCAGCGGAAGCTCGGGTGGGTTGCAGGAAACCAGGTGCGGAGGCTGAGACTGGAGCGAGAGGGGTTGGGACAGGGTAAGCAGGTCTGGAGGGGAATCCAAGGGAGTAGTAGAGTGGGGAATCCAGGACAGAGTAGAAGGATGACGAGACGTGGAACTGGAGACAGGGACCAGAGTCAGAGCGGGCGGAACTGTAGCGGAGTGGAAAACAGCGTCAGGCAAGGATAAGAGGCACAACAGGATAACAGGATCTAACAGTAACAAACGGCTAGAAGCGTAGGCTGACTGAGCAGAGATTACGATCTGGCAGCTTGGAAGTGGCAGGGCTGAGTATTTGTAGAGGTCTTGATTATGGAACAGGTTGCAGCTGGTGGGGATCTGCTCTGACTCCAGCACACCTGTCTCCGCCCACACAATCACACACACACAGAGGGAGAGGGAGAAAGTACTGGGGGAGTGGCGGCAGGTCAAGGAGACACAGGATGAGCAGTAGAGGGTGTTTCGGGAGCAGATGTAACACGGACACATGTCTCCAGCAGCAAGAACAATGGCATGTTTGTGAGAAATGTAGCATGAATGGTACAGCAGGCACCCTGACACTGCTCACTGCTGATGATAGGAGCACACTTCCATTGAAACCCCATTGTCTTGAGACAGTTATGGACCCACTAGCATACTGGCCATGACAGCCATGCCTTCATTTGAATGTTGTGATAATCCTGAGATGAACCCATATATTAAATGTCTTATAACTCTGACTATATAAGGGTTGCAAGACAATAACAAGACACTGCTGGTGCCTAGGCTCTTCTGATTTAATCGAACATGTCCAGTTTATTACGTGTTTGATCAGTCTTATTTATATTTACCTCACACACTTTAGTACACCAATTGTGGCTTTGAAAGCAAAAATAGTGAAATAAAATAATAATAATTAATAAAATTAAAATATATAATAATAATGAAAGAAAGAGTATTTTAAGGCGAGGTTAATGGAGCGCTTTTGACAGCTGCGTTCACACAACTGAACGACCCCTCACAGCTGGATGTGACGTATCACGGAGGGGGGGGGGGGGGGGCTGCGAACTGCAACAAAGTTGTGCAGGCTGAGCATATCGAGTTGCACAGGGCCTAATGTGACCTCCGATTGGGACCAGGGAGTCACGGAGTTAAGATGAGGTGGGGGGGGGGGGGGGCAAACATCCCAAGAAGAGAAGTATAGGCCTAACCACAAGGTACTGTAGGTCTGTATGCAACAAGCCATACGGACAATTTGTAGGCCTACTCTATAAATAGTGAATTTCATTTACATAATAAATCGCATATTTCGAATATGAGGATTATGGAGAAACAAATAAACACAGATATCAACAGTTCTGGTTCTGCGTTCCTCTGCGATAATAAAATGCACGTGGTCCTCCAGACCTTATATAGCAGATATCCCTATGGGAATACTGCATCGGAGTGAAAGTTGTCCACAAGCAAAAAAGGATATTCAGACTGGCAAAAGTTCTAGTTCACAAGCAAAGGTATTTCGTAGTAGACTTTCAGTCTGAATGACTATATCCATTCTGAATAACACATATTTACACCAGACCACAACTGAGGGGACACATGTTTTTCTGTTGTTGCCTTATTAACCCTACCATTAATGTCTTGCATCGACAGTATGCCTAGATGCATATTTTCAGGCAAATACAAGCGAAAAATAACAAATTGCATATTAAAATATAGACCTAGGAGGCTATGCAATTCTCCCACAGGGAAGAAGGAATCCGTTTAAATGGGGGATGGAAACAAACATTTCCACATTAAAATGATCAATAATAAAAGTGGCCACCTGGGACAAACAACAGTAGCAGCAGTCCTCCGTTATAGCCTCTGACAAAACAATATTGTCAACATTATTTTTCTCTTCATTTTTGCCCACATTGACATTGGCTGAATGGTCTTAAAAATTTAAACAAAACCATTGCAATTCGAAAAATCACTTCTCATCTTGGTTTTTATAAAAAAACGATGTGCGGTTAAAAGGAGCTGCAATACTTCCGTATCATCTGTATTGCTCAGAAACGTGCTCGACAGCAGTAAAGATCCTGAACAACATACTGAGTTCACTGAATCAATAAACAAATAAAAACTAGTAAACAAAATAAGTCGAATGAAAATGTTTGATATTAAAAAAAACTATATAATTTAAATGCAAAGATTGTTTCAAAAATACACGTTTAGCTACAATAGTGCTATCAAACAAAATGAAAATTAAACAAACTACTGTGACATCAGTTTTACATCAAACATGTAATACCATGGGATATTAAAGTAACAAGAAAAAACAAGTCAGTTCAACATTGACATGAATTAAATATAACTTTGCATAACACACATGGCTGAGGCGTCAAAAGGGATGCCCCCTCGTAAAATCCCTATCACTCCCAACACAACTCCTACACAAAAGTCAGGAGTTTTCTATATATCCTCTAAACGTTGTAGGTTAACACATAACTCAAGTAACGTTTCAGAAATACCAGAAATGCACTCGGATACTTTTGGTCAGTCTGTGAGCTTGCCTATACGAGGTGTGTTGTGTTTAGTGCTGTAGCCTTTGTGCAGCACCAGATCCGAACAAAAACGGACACATTCAGAAACTGTGTCCTATTGTCATGGCCATTTTAAGACCTTTAACTCCGAGTTGACAGACTATATATAATAACTAAGACGTGGTAAAGGTCTTTAAAGGCACCAAGTCACTTATGAATGGCAATTATAGCACAACACTTCACAATACCCACAACACAACACAATTCACACGACAATGAAACTGTGTTGAATAATCGTGAGGCACATTTACGTCACAATCACACAAAAGTTACCAAAGCAATTCAGTTTCTACCTAATCCACAGGTTTTTCCGATTTATCCAATTCATAGGAGAAGCGCTATAGGCCTACCCAAATAACGGTTTTCCTGCCTGCTAGAAAGTAGCACTCTCTCGCTGAACCGCATTCGAGCCTCATTCTGACATCCCTTTCTTACACAGTCCGCTCGAGACTTTGATGGTTTACTTTAACGCTCATAATCTCATTCAAAAGGTAAACATGAAAATGCTTTTCATAGTGATTAAGTTCAAAACTACAACAAAATGTAGTGTACTTTTACCCAACCACCCCATTCTCAGTGCCTACACTGAATATGAACTATAATCGAACTGTGAAAGGCGACAAGGCGCGGGAGGTCCCGCAAATTACTGCTGGCAAAACTTACAAATGTTCCCAAACATTCATTTTATTTAACTTAAAACATGTTCTTACCGTTCTTTCTCTGTGGGTTGGACTGTTTTCGCCTCTTACACCGGGGACCCTCTGCCATGATCTCCTGCTTCATTGATAAGAGTTTAGGCTAGATCAGATGGCTTACAGTCCGCATGGGTTCCTTCAGTCAGCAGCACAGGCAGGCTCCGGTTGATATCTAATAACCAAACAAAACGGCGACAAATGTTGGGACAAGATGACTGTATGGATCCCGTTCAACCAAAGGGGCACGAAATAAAACGTTTTAATTCACTCTAAAGTCTTCAACGAAACTCCATATGGGTTAAAGTCCAGGAGAGGGAGTTTGAACAAGACCGTACTGCGTCCGCCGTCGCCTGGTCTTTTGATGTGTCTCCTAATCGGGCAGATTGTCAATGAATCGGAGCAGAAGGAGGAGGAGGACGGACAGGCAGACACATTCAATAGCTTACAAGGATGACTGAAAGAAAGCAAGGCATACATTTCCAATAATGTCGATTATTGTATGAAACCTCAAATTAAAAGGTGGATGTTTCTGTGCAAGTTTCTAATTTAACTTATACATCAACTTCTGAGACTTGTTGATGTCTTTGATATTGAAGGTTTGTTATGGCTGTCCCTACTGTCAGTCTTAGGCAACTTTGCTGTCATCATCAAATGTATCACACTCGAGAAACATTGATTCAGTTTTAATCTATAACAAAATATATTAATAGGCCACAGCCTACTATCTGAAATCCTTTTTTTCGTCTGTCTCAATCAAGTTAAGCAAAGTGTTCGATTCAACTAAATAGTCTCGTCTCAAATCCTGTCAGTCATTTCGAGTATATTTTAAATTTTTCCAAACTGTGTTTATGAGTGTATCTGCGAAAGACCTAATCATTTTGATAGACTATACACATGATGTAAGGATGTTGGACACATTCACCAAGAAAAAAAACGTGTCAAATGTTGCAATATGTGGGGAAATAGACTAACTTCCCCTTTATAGTAATGATATGTTCAAATGTATTTAATCTACCATTCAAACTGATTGGTAAAAATTAAAGCAGCATCAGACCCGATTTTAAATGTTGTTTCAAATGTAGGGACGTGGTGTCCGTGGAGTTTGTATTAAAAGGGTAGCGAACCGTAACAGAAGAAAACAAACACAAAAACACTCATAAACATTTACACGACAACAAACGGAAAAGCTTAATATTATACACAGGAAAGTCAATTGAAATAGAATGATAGAAGCATAGCCCAAACGAGGGTCTTCTAGTTTAGAGACTTACATTTGGAAATGTTTGCCACCGAATCATATTGCTTTTTTTTTCACAAGGCTTTGGCATTTGCACAAGCAGTGAACACACACATAGCCTACAACACACACAACAGTGCAGATGTTAGTGGTCACTGCCCAAACCCCAGCTACACATAATATGAGCTGTCCACAAATTTAGAATGTGGATAAAAAACAGTGTCTGTTGATCTGTCTAATAGAAGGCTATACGTAAAATGAACAAATACAATGGATGGCAAACCAACGCGAATAGCCTACGCCCGTTTCTACTCGGACAGCTCAAAAGGAATAGGAACGAATAACATCGAATACAATTTGATTTCCCGGAAAGGATACAGGGAATATAGGAGAGCATCAGACCACAGTTGATGCAGGTAGGCCTATATAGCGCTCTATCCACTGCTGCAGCAGCGCGCACCTTTCTCACCTGAGCAGGTAGGCTGTCCAACTTTGATGATTGCGCAACGGCGCACGGATACCTGAAGTACCTGCATGGCAAATCTACCTCAATCACATAGATATTGACGTTTCATTCACATAAACTGATGTCAAAATAGCAATATGTTAAAATACACGTACCGGTGTCAGTGTGATCCTCTAAACAGCTGGTTGGAAGACAGAACGTCACAGAGAGATGATAAAGGGGTGCGTCGTGGATCCAAAGAAAATAACTGGTAATAAGCCTTGAAAATAGCTTGATGATGAGGGACCGTTATTCCTGATGGGCAGGTTAGGACTGGTCTCTTTCAGCCACTTCACGAAACAGACCTGGGAACGCGCACTGACGGGTTACGCCTCTTCTAATGACATTTTTTCGCTCTTTTTCTTTTCCTGCAATATAGAGGCGCGAGACATCCTTAACACGCCACCTATCTTCACGCGCAGGGATAATTGAGGAGTATGTGTGCGCGTTGTTGTGGAGAGGGAGATCGTGATCAAGTTGTTGTCTCCCATGAGATTGTATTTGATCAGTTGTAGGCTGTGCTTTGAGTCAAATGTGAGAGGAATTACCCACGCATCAGATTTCCAATAGCGACTTCATAAAATAAACAAAACAGCAATGTATTGGAGTGAGAGAGAAGGTATTTATAATGCGGTGACAACTACTCTCCAAACTGGCATATGAAAGGAGCGCCAAGGTACCTGATTGGAGCGCACAGGTAGTTTACCTGCACGCAAATGGCTGCCTTCCGGCATGTATTAAAAGGCACCACAGCGGATACCTCTGCCTTTTTATCTTGACTGAGTGAGTGTATATTCTCATTGAAATTGTTCTGTGCCATTCCACACTGTAATTTTTGTATAAAAACGAAAGAGGGAAGATGCAGCATATTTTCCTACGGGGCTGTCACTGGCATTAACGAAACACGTTACGGTAAAGGCGTAAATTATAGTCTGCAAATATGTGTATAATTCTGTAGAGTGGCTTTTTTTTAATAGTGTTAAATGTTTAGCACAGTTCGTTTTCATTTACATCATCACTTGAACAGCAACATAATGTCTAGCGGAGAGTTACACCCATGGTTTGTGGTTGTTAAAGTATTCTCTGTGTCTATGCATTTTCTGCATGGATGATACGCTCACCAATGAATGGAATATGATCAGTCTACTCATAGCCAACTGGATTAGACTGGAGATCATACCAGAACAGGAATATGGGAACTGGATGTTATGTTATCAGGTAATTTTGAGCTCTACAGTAATCTTTTAAAGTTATTAACAATAATAACGTTGTAACGTTATTATTATTATCAAATGTCATAAGCATGTATATATTGTAGCCTACTTTTCATGTATTTATTCATATGGATTTGGGGACCACTTTTTCCAAGGCCTCACTATATCACAATACTTGCATGGATGCTAAAGTAAAGTATCTAATATGTCTGTAAATAAGCCCTGTAATATGAATCACGACAGGGATACGTGTTAAATAATCATAAGGGTTATCTAGAAGTTCACAGAGGACACGTGTTTAATAACCATAAGGGTTATCTAGAAGTGCACAGAGGACACGTGTTATATAATCATAAGGGTTATCTAGAAGTGCACAGAGGACACATGTTTAATAACCATAAGGGTTATCTAGAAGTTCACAGAGGACACGTGTTTAATAACCATAAGGGTTATCTAGAAGTTCACAGAGGACACGTGTTTAATAACCATAAGGGTTATCTAGAAGTTCACAGAGGACACATGTTTAATAACCATAAGGGTTATCTAGAAGTGCACAGAGGACACGTGTTTAATAACCATAAGGGTTATCTAGAAGTGCACAGAGGACACATGTTTAATAACCATAAGGGTTATCTAGAAGTGCACAGAGGACACGTGTTTAATAACCATAAGGGTTATCTAGAAGTGCACAGAGGACACATGTTTAATAACCATAAGGGTTATCTAGAAGTGCACAGAGGACACGTGTTATATAATCATAAGGGTTATCTAGAAGTGCACAGAGGACACATGTTTAATAACCATAAGGGTTATCTAGAAGTGCACAGAGGACACATGTTTAATAACCATAAGGGTTATCTAGAAGTGCACAGAGGACACGTGTTTAATAACCATAAGGGTTATCTAGAAGTGCACAGAGGACACGTGTTATATAATCATAAGGGTTATCTAGAAGTGCACAGAGGACACATGTTTAATAACCATAAGGGTTATCTAGAAGTGCACAGAGGACACGTGTTATATAATCATAAGGGTTATCTAGAAGTGCACAGAGGACACATGTTTAATAACCATAAGGGTTATCTAGAAGTGCACAAAGGACACGTGTTTAATAACCATAAGGGTTATCTAGAAGTGCACAGAGGACACATGTTTAATAACCATAAGGGTTATCTAGAAGTGCACAGAGGACACGTGTTTAATAACCATAAGGGTTATCTAGAAGTGCACAGAGGACACGTGTTATATAATCATAAGGGTTATCTAGAAGTGCACAGAGGACACATGTTTAATAACCATAAGGGTTATCTAGAAGTGCACAGAGGACACGTGTTTAATATCCATAAGGGTTATCTAGAAGTGCACAGAGGACACGTGTTTAATATCCATAAGGGTTATCTAGAAGTGCACAGAGGACACGTGTTTAATAACCATAAGGGTTATCTAGAAGTGCACAGAGGACACGTGTTTAATAACCATAAGGGTTATCTAGAAGTGCACAGAGGACACATGTTTAATAACCATAAGGGTTATCTAGAAGTGCACAAAGGACACGTGTTTAATATCCATAAGGGTTATCTAGAAGTGCACAGAGGACACATGTTTAATAACCATAAGGGTTATCTAGAAGTGCACAGAGGACACGTGTTTAATAACCATAAGGGTTATCTAGAAGTGCACAGAGGACACGTGTTTAATAACCATAAGGGTTATCTAGAAGTGCACAGAGGACACATGTTTAATAACCATAAGGGTTATCTAGAAGTGCACAGAGGACACGTGTTATATAATCATAAGGGTTATCTAGAAGTGCACAGAGGACACATGTTTAATAACCATAAGGGTTATCTAGAAGTGCACAGAGGACACATGTTTAATAACCATAAGGGTTATCTAGAAGTGCACAGAGGACACGTGTTTAATAACCATAAGGGTTATCTAGAAGTGCACAGAGGACACGTGTTATATAATCATAAGGGTTATCTAGAAGTGCACAGAGGACACATGTTTAATAACCATAAGGGTTATCTAGAAGTGCACAGAGGACACGTGTTATATAATCATAAGGGTTATCTAGAAGTGCACAGAGGACACATGTTTAATAACCATAAGGGTTATCTAGAAGTGCACAAAGGACACGTGTTTAATAACCATAAGGGTTATCTAGAAGTGCACAGAGGACACATGTTTAATAACCATAAGGGTTATCTAGAAGTGCACAGAGGACACGTGTTTAATAACCATAAGGGTTATCTAGAAGTGCACAGAGGACACGTGTTATATAATCATAAGGGTTATCTAGAAGTGCACAGAGGACACATGTTTAATAACCATAAGGGTTATCTAGAAGTGCACAGAGGACACGTGTTTAATATCCATAAGGGTTATCTAGAAGTGCACAGAGGACACGTGTTTAATATCCATAAGGGTTATCTAGAAGTGCACAGAGGACACGTGTTTAATAACCATAAGGGTTATCTAGAAGTGCACAGAGGACACGTGTTTAATAACCATAAGGGTTATCTAGAAGTGCACAGAGGACACATGTTTAATAACCATAAGGGTTATCTAGAAGTGCACAAAGGACACGTGTTTAATATCCATAAGGGTTATCTAGAAGTGCACAGAGGACACATGTTTAATAACCATAAGGGTTATCTAGAAGTGCACAGAGGACACGTGTTTAATAACCATAAGGGTTATCTAGAAGTGCACAGAGGACACATGTTTAATAACCATAAGGGTTATCTAGAAGTTCACAGAGGACACATGTTTAATAACCATAAGGGTTATCTAGAAGTTCACAGAGGACACGTGTTATATAATCATAAGGGTTATCTAGAAGTGCACAGAGGACACGTGTTTAAAGTAACTCTCTCTTGTTGGTGTCTCTGTTGGTTCTTCAAATGACATAACATTTGATTAGACTTCGATGCCCGAGTGCCGCTCTTTATGATCAAGACATCTTTACGACATCTCCTGTAAGTTGTGCATCCTCTCGTCTCTTCTAGAAGAAAAGCGTTTTAAGAACATTTGTCCTGACTACGAGTTTGACCAAGTATATATATATATATATCATAGTTCCGTAATTGCCTAAATCCTCTAATTAGCTTTTGATCATGAAGAATTGTATATACTGCCATTATATAAATGACATTCCCACCCAATGGGCACACACTGAAATTACGTTGAACCAATGTGGACTAAAGGCTGAATTGACGTCTCTGCCCAGTGGGCACTAACGTGGTTGATTTGGAAAATGGACCCACATTTTTTTTTGAAACCATACTTACTGTCACGCCCTGGCCTTAGTTATCTTAGTTTTCTTTATTATTTTAGTTAGGTCAGGGTGTGACATGGGGGATGTAGGTGTTTTTGTCATGTCTAGGGTTTTGTATGTTTATGGGGTTTTGTCTAGTCTAGGTGTTTGTATGTCTATGGCTGCCTAGATTGGTTCTCAATCAGAGGCAGCTGTTTATCATTGTCTCTGATTGGGAACCATATTTAGGCAGCCATATTCATTGGGTATGTCGTGGGTGATTGTCTATGTCATTATGTAAGTTGCCTGCGTCTGCACTTGTCGTAGTATAGCTTCACGGTAGTTTGTTGTTTTGTAAGTCTGTTTAAGTATTCTTCGTTACGTTATAATAAATAGAAGAATGTATTTATATCACGCTGCGCCTTGGTCCTCCTCTCTTCAAAGTTACGACGATCGTGACACTTACCTCAATGTGATTAAAACAGTTGTGTTGAAAAAATGTATCTGCAGTTTTATGAAAAAGTTTGGATTTTTTTTTAAAGTACATTTATACTGAACGTTTTGTCCCTGCTAGTAGATGGCTTTTGGGGAGAAAATAACAAATGGAAAAATAAAAATATATATTTTATAACATGAGATGTATAAAGCTGTGGCATATTTGGTGTGGCCCGTAGATCTATGTGTTAAAACCACCTGTTAAGTTCTAGGAACAACAACAAGAGAAGTGACAGTGTCAGTCACCTCAAAAACCTGAGGAGAGGGTTGTCATGCCCTGCACACACACACACACACACACACACACACACACACACACACACACACACACACACACACACACACACACACACACACACACACACACACACACACACACACACACACACACACACACACACACACACACACACACAGGGAGTAGATTAGAGTCAAATAGAGAACTTTCTACTGTAGTGGGCTAAATCAGGATCACACACAGTGTTTCTTGGTAGTCTTAAACACATCTACTTTGAAACAAAAGTATACACCTCACACACATGGTTATGGCCTTAAAAAAGAAGACTCCTGTATGACGTCAGATATAGAGTTGACATTGTTTACATTTTGAGTTTGCATCCCAAAATGAGACTTTATATTCAGTACTAGTCAAAAGTTTGGACAAACCTACTCATTCAAGGGATTTTCTTTATTTGTACTATTTTCTACATTGTAGAATAATAGTGAAGACATTAAAACTATGAAATAACACACATGGAATCATGTATTGTTAAACAAATCAAAATATATTTGAGATTCTTCAAAGTAGATTTTTGCACACTCTTGGCATTCTCTCAACCAGCTTCCATTCACCTGGAATGCATTTCTATTAAAGTAAATTTGTGTAATTTCTTTCCTTCTTAATGTGTTTGAGCAGATGATACAGAAGATAGCCCTATTTGGTAAAAGACCAAGTCCATATTATGGCACGAACAGCTCAAATGCCTCTCTAAAGTCAAACAAACTTCTCCCACTTTGATTATTTTGAACAATGTGGTAAAGCAAGATTTACTCACCTTATGTTTTCCACTCTTTTGTGGATTATATGTAAATTGAACTTGTCACCTCAAAATACCAGTAGCACATTGAACACCCACAGGGCAGTTCTCTCTGATGTGGTTTGGCATCGGAATGTTGCCCACTGGCATCCAACAAAAAACAACTTCAATCAACAACAAAACTAATTTAGTCTGATATCCTTGCCGTTTGCAGTTTGCTATGCAACTATCACCATTGAAGTTTATGGACAATGAATCCTGTTTTTTTTTATTGACATAATGTACTCAATATCCCACTGGCCCTCCACTCCTCTGCTCACGAGGACTGTGTGCTCTCATTCGCCATGCCCTACGTGAGAAAGTCATTTAAGCGAGTCAACCCTCGCAAGGTTCGGCGTTGGGCACTGATGTTGGCCGATTTTACGTGGCTCGCAGTCGGCGTTCCAATTTCGCCTATAGGCGTTCGATGGGGTTGAGGTCAGGGCTCTGTGCAGGCCAGTCAAGTTCTTCCACACAGCTCTCGACAAACCACTTCTGTATGGACCTCGCTTTGTGCATGGGGGCATTGTCATGCCTAAACAAGAAAGGGCCTTCCCCAAACTATTGCCACAAAGTTGGAAGCACAGAATTGTCTAGAATGTAACTGAATTGTCTAGAATGTCATTAAGATGTCCCTTCACTGGAACTAAGTGGCCTAGCCCAAACCATGAAAAACAGCCCCAGTCCATTATTCCTCCTCCACCAAATTTGACAGTTGACACTATGTATTCGGGAAGGTAGTGATTTTTATGCGCTACTCGCTTCAGCACTCAGCGGTCCCGTTCTGTGAGCTTGTGTGGCCTACCTTTTCACGGCTGAGCACTTGTTGCACCTAGATGTTTCCACTTTACAATAACAGCACTTACAGTTGACCGGGGCAGCTTTAGCAGGGCAGACATTTGACAAACTGACTTGTTGGAAAGATGGCATCCTATGAAAGTCACTGAGCTCTTCAGTAAGGCCATTCTACTGCCAATGTTTGTCTATGGAGATTACATGGCTCTGTGCTCAATTTTATACTGTCAGCAATGAGTGTGGCTGAAATAGCCGAATCCACTAATTTGAAAGGGTGTTTACATACTGTTGTATTACAGTGTAATAACGCAGCTCAGCCTTCAACACCATAGTGCCCTCCAAGCTCATCACTAAGTTCAGGGCCCTGGGTCTGAAACCCTTCTTGTAAAACTGGGTCCTGGACATCCTGACGGGCTGACCCCAAATGGTGGAGGTAGGCAACAACACCTCCTCAATGCTGATCATCAACATGGGGGCCCCACAGGGGTGCATGCTCAGCCCCCTCCTGTACTCCCTGTTTACCCATGACTGTGTGGCCACGCACATCTCCAACTCTATCATCAAATTTGCTGACGACACAACAGTGGATATTACTTGTCAGATATTGCTGCACTGTCGGAACTAGAAGCACAAGCATTTCTCTACACTCGCAATAACATCTGCTAACCATGAGTATGTCACCAATAACATTTGATTTGATTGGATTTGGTAGGCCTGATTACCAACAACGATGAGACAGCCTACAGAAAGGAGGTGAGAGCCCTGGCAGAGTGGAGTTAGGGCACTCTAACGTCTACAGGAGACAGCAGAGAGAACATGTCCCCATCCACATCCATGGGGCAGCAGTGGAGAGGGTCAAAAAACTTCAAGTTAATCTACGTGCACGTCATTGACAGAATGCTGAATAAATTAGGCTTGGCCCCTAAGACCCTCACAAACTTCTACAGAAGCATCATTCAGAGCATCCTGTCGGCTGTATCACCGCCTGGTACTTCAATTGCACCGCCTGCAAATGCAGGGCTCTCCAGAGGGTGGTGAGGTCAGCCCAACGCATCACCAGGGCACACCGCCTGCCCTCCAGGACATCTACAGCACCCAGTGTCACAGGAAGGCCAAGATGATCATCAAGGACCTCAGCCACCTGACCCACGGCCTGTTCACCCCGCTACCATATAGAACGCGGAGACAGTACAGGTGCATCAAGGCAAATCTCCAGGCCATCAGACTGAATTTTAGTTACTGTTCTAGCCAGCTACCACCAGATACTCTACCCTGCACCTTAGAGACTGCTGCCCTATGTACATAGAGTCATTGAACAATGGTGACTTTAACCTTATACTGCAGTGGGCTAAATCAGGGTCACACAGAGTGATTCTTGGCAGTCTTAAACACATCTACTGTGAAACAAAAGTATATACCTCACACACAACAATATGGGCTTAAAATAAAGAAGACACCTGTACCATGTCAGATATAGAGTTGAAATGTATTACATTTTAAGTTTGCATCCCAATATTACCCTTTATACACACCTCAAAAGATTGAAATATAACATAACTGTTTGACATAGAAACACCGGATTTTCTGCAAGTTTTTTCAAAAATCTTTATTAATTATGACATTATGAAAAATATGACTAACATTCCACCCATGAGGCAAAGGGGTCATTGACTGCAGGAAAGGGATACTCATGTATACATACTGTTTCACTCACTTTATACACTGAATGTACAAAACATTAAAAAATAATAATAATTAGGAACACCTGCTCTTTTCATGACATAGAGCCAGGTGACTCCAGGTGAAAGCTATGAACCCTTATTGATGTTACCTGTTAAAAATTCAATCAGTGTAGATGAATGTGGAGGAGACAGGTTAAATAAGGATTTTTAAGCCTTGAGACAATTGAGGATTGTGTATGTGTGCTATTCAGAGGGTGAACAGGGTATGGTAGTAGGTGCCAGGCACACCGGTTTGAGTGTGTCAAGAACTGCAGCGCTGCAGGGTTTTTCTTGCTCAAGAGTTTCCTGTGTGTATCAAGAACGGTCCACCACCCAAGGGAAATCTTGACACAACTGTGCGAAACATTGGAGTCAGCATGGGCCACTGTGGAACACTTTCAACACCTCATCCCCTTCTCCCCTCTCCCCTCTCCCCTCCTCTCCTATCTCCACATCCCCACCTAACCTCCTCCCCTCCTCTTCTATGACCCTCCTCCCTTTTATTTATTTTATTGTATTTTTACATGTAACCTTTATTTAACTAGGCAAGTCAGTTAAGAACAAATTCTTAGTTACAATGACAGCCTACCAAAAGGCAAAATACTTCCTGCTGGGATTTAAAAAAATTAAAATACAAATAAATATAGGACAAAACACACACCATGACAAGAGAGACAACACAACACTACATAAAGAGAGACCTAAGACAACAGCAAGGCAGCAACACATGACAACACAGCATGGTAGCAACAAAAAATGACAACAACATAGTAGCAACACAACATTTGTAATTATTTTAATAAATTTTTATTTCACCTTTATTTAACCAGGTAGGCTAGTTGAGAACAAGTTTTCATTTACAACTGCGACCTGGCCAAGATAAAGCAAAGCAGAGTGACATAAACAACCACACAGAGTTACATATGGAATAAACAAACATACAGTCAATAATGCAATTGGGAAAGTCTATATACAGTGTGTGCAAATGAGGTAGGATAAGGGGGGAGGCAATAAATAGGCCATAGTGGTGAAATTATTACAGTATGGCAAATTAAACACTGGGGTGATAGATGTGCAGAAGATGAGTGTTCAAGTACCAGTACTGAGGTGCAAAGGACAAAATAAATAAAATAAATAACAATATGGTGATGAGGTAGTTGGATGGGTTGGATGGGCTATTTACCGATTGGCTATGTACAGGTGAAGTGATCTGTGAGCTGCTCTGACAGCTGGTCCTTAAAGCTAGTGAGGGAGATATGAGTCTACAGCTTCAGTGATTGTTGCAGTTTGTTCCAGTCATTGGCAGCAGAGACTGGAAGGAAAGGCGGCCGTTGGAGGAATTGGCTTTGGGGGTGACCAGTGAAATATACCTGCTGGAGCGTGTGCTGCGGGTGGGTGCTGCTATGGTGACCAGTGAGCTGAGATAAGGCGGGGCTTTACCTAGCAACGACTTATAGATGACCTGGAGCCAGTGGGTTTGTCGACAGATATGAAGCGAGGGCCAGCCAACGAGAGCATACAGGTCGCAGTGGTGGGTAGTATATGAGGCTTTGGCGACAAAATGGATGGCACTGTGATAGACTGCATCCAATTTGCTGAGTAGAGTATTGGAGGCTATTTTGTAAATGACATCGCCGAAGTCAAGGATAGTCAGTTTTACAAGGGTATGTTTAGCAGCATGAGTGAAGGATGCTTTGTTGTGAAATAGGAAGCCGATTCTAGATTTAATTTTGGATTGGAGATGCTTAATGTGAGTCTGGAAGGAGAGTTTAAGAGCAGTTGGAGGCCATGGAAGGAGAGTTGTATGGCATTGAAGCTCGTCTGGAGGTTAGTTAACACAGTGTCCAAAGAAGGGCCAGAAGTATATAGAATGGTGTCATCTGCGTAGAGGTTGATCAGAGAATCACCAGCAGCAAGAGCGACGTCATTGATGTATACAGAGAAAAGAGTCGGCCCGAGGATTGAACCCTGTGGCACCCGCATAGAGACTGCCAGAGGTCCGGACAACAGGCCCTCCAATTTGACACACTGAACTCTGTCAGATAAGTAGTTGGTGAACCAGGCGAGGCAGTCATTAGAGAAACCAAGGCTGTTGAGTCTGCCGATAAGACTGTGGTGATTGACAGAGTCGAAAGCCTTGGCCAGGTCGATGAAGACAGCTGCACGATGGCAGTTATGATGTCGTTTAGGACCTTGAGCGTGGCTGAGGTGCACCCATGACCAGCTCGGAAACCAGATTGCATAGCGTAGAAGGTACGGTGGTTTCAAAATGGTCGGTGATCTGTTTGTTAACTTGGCTTTCGAAGACCTTAGAAAGGCAGGGTAGGATGGATATAGGTCTGTCGCAGTTTGGGTCTAGAGTGTCTCACCCTTTGAAGAGAGGGATGAGCGGGGCAGCTTTCCAATCTTTGGGGATCTCAGACGTTACGAAAGAAAGGTTGAACAAGCTAGTAATAGGGGTTGCAACAATTTCGGCAGATAATTTTAGGAAGAGAGGGTCCAGATTGTCTAGCCCTGCTGATTTGTAGGGGTCCAGATTTTGCCGCTCTTTCAGAACATCAGCTATCTGGATTTGGGTGAAGGAGAAATGGGGGAGGCTTGGGCAAATTGCAGTGAGGGGTGCAGGGCTGTTGACCGGGGTAGGGGTAGCCAGGTGGAAAGCACGGCCAGCCGTAGAAAAATGCTTATTGAAACTCTCAATTATCGCAGATTTATCTGTGGTGACAGTGTTTCCTAGCCTCAGTGCAGTGGGCAGCTGGGAGGAGGTGCTCTTATTCTCCATGGACTTTACAGTGTCCCATAACTTTTTGGAGTTAGTGCTACAGCATGCACATTTCTGTTTGAAAAAGCTAGCCATTGCTTTCCTAACTGCCTGTGTATATTGGTTCCTAACTTCCCAGAAAAGTTGCAGATTTTCGAAGCTAATGCAGTATGCCACAGGATGTTTTTGTGCTGGTCAAGGGCAGTCAGGTCTGGAGTGAACCAAGGGCTATATCTGTTCCTGGTTCAACATTTTTTGAATGGGGCATGCTTATTTAAGATGGTTAGGAAAGCACTTTTAAGGAATAACCAGGCATCCTCTACTGATTGAATGAGGTCAATATCATTCCAGGATACCCGGGCCAGGTCGAATAGAAAGGCCTGCTCACTGAAGTATTTTAGGGAGCGTTTCACAGTGATGAGGGGGGGTCGCACACCCATTACGGACGCAGGCAATGAGGCAGTGATCGCTGAGATCCTGTTTGAAGACAGCAGAGGTGTATTTGGAGGGCAGGTTGGTTAGGATGATATCTATGAGGGTGCCCGTGTTTACGGATTTGGGGTTGTCCCTGGTGGGTTCATTGATAATTTGTGTGAGATTGAGAGCATCAAGCTTAGATTGTAGGATGGCCGGGGTGTTAAGCATGTCCCAGTTTAGGTCACCTAACAGCACGAGCTCTGGAGATAGATGGGGGGCAATCAATTCGCATATGGTGTCCAGGGCACAGCTGGTGACAGAAGGTGGTCTATAGCAAGCGGCAACGGTAAGAGACTTGTTTCTGGAGAGGTGGATTTTTAAAAGTAGAAGCTCAAATTGTTTGGGCACAGACCTGGATAGTATGACAGAACTCTGCAGGCTATCTATGCAGTAGATTGCAACTCCGCACCCTATGGCAGTTCTATCTTGTCGGAAAATGTTATAGTTAGGGATGGAAATTTCTGGGTTTTGGTGGTCTTCCTAAGCCAGGATTCAGACACGGCTTAGACATCCGGGTTGGCAGAGTGTGCTAGGGCAGTGAATAGAACAAACTTAGGGAGGAGGCTTCTAAAGTTAACATGCATGAACCCAAGGCTTTTACGGTTACAGAAGTCAACAAATGAGAGTGCCTGGGGAATGGGAGTGGAGCTAGGCACTGCAGGACCTGGATTAACCTCCACATCACCAGATGAACAGAGGAGGAGTAGGATAAGGGTACGGCTAAAGGCTAAAAGAACTGGCCGTCTAGTACGTTCAGAACAGAGAGTAAAAGGAGCAGATTTCTGGGCACGGTAGAATAGATTCAAGGCATATGGTTCTTACAGACAAAGGTATGGTAGGATGTGAATACAGTGTGGGTAAACCTGTGCATAGAGTGACGATGAAAGAGATATTGTCTCTAGAAATATCATTTAAACCAGGTGATGTCACCGCATGTGTGGGAGGTGGAACAAAAGTATTAACTAAGGCGTATTGAGCAGGGCTAGAGGCTCTACAGTGAAATAAGGCAATAATTCCTAACCAAAACAGCAATGGACAAGGCATATTGACGTTAGGGAGAGGCATGTGTAGCCAAGTGATCATAGGAGTCCAGTGAGTGGCTTCAGGCAGCTAGCGGGCTGGGGCTAGCAAGATAGCAGAAGGGCCTTTGAGGGACGTTGCGACGGAAGAAAGTCTGTTGTGGCCCCCTCGTGCTGTGACGTCGGCAGACAGATCAGCAGGGCTCCGTGTGATAAATCAGGCCAATTGGCAAAATAGGTATAGTGGTCAAAGAATTTGTCCAATGGGCCTCTTAAGCTAACAGTCCGATGTGCTCTAGATAGCTAGCGGGCCGCGGCTAGCAGGCTAGCAGATGGGCTTGGCAAGGCTAGCTCCAGGCTAATTGGTTCTTGCTTCGGGACAAAGACGTTAGCCAGGAGTGGCCACTCGGATAGCAGCTAGCTAGCTGCGATGATCCAGGTGAGGGAAGAAAAAAAAAAGTTCAGAGCTTGCGGTAGGAATCCGGAGATATGGGGAAAATTAGTCAGATTTGCTCTGGTTTGAGTCGCGCTGTGCAGACTGGCGAGAGTTGTCCGGGCTAAAGGTAGCTGATGACCGCTAGCAGTGGCTAGCTGACTACTAGCTAGTAGCTAGTTAGCTGGCTAGCTGCTGTTGGGGGGCTCCGGTTCAGAGGACGGATCAGCAGGGTAGTCCAGTCGTGATGGGTCGGCGGGGGTCCAGGTATTGTAGCCCAAGGAGTGGCAGATGGGCCTCTTCGGCTTGCCGGGAGATGGGCCTAGCAGATAGGCCTAGCAATGGCTAACTGACTACTAGCTAGTAACCAGTCAGCTGGCTAATTTTGATGGGGGTTCCGGTTCTTAAGTATAAAAAATAGCAGATCCGTACCACATTGGGTGAGGCGGATTGTAGCAGAGTATATTCAGTCCGTAGATGGAAAGTGATATTAAAATATATACGAAATATATACGAAAAAAACAAGGACAAACTATACTTACATGGGTCAAGACAAAACATACGTCCGACTGCTACGCCATCTTGGTTAGTCAACCAACATGGTAGCAGCACAAAACATGGTACAAACATTATTGGGCACAGACAACAGGACACAGACAATTGTTAAAGCGATGAAAGTATATACTATACTAAAAGGATTTTAGGATATTGTTTTGGTAAATTATAGTTCTGCCCTGTGCAGTTTTTTTGTTGAGGTAATCAAAATCCCAAGGGGTCAGATAAACCAGGCTTTTTGTTGTCCCATTCTCCCTCTACCCACTCGGTCATCTCTCTCTGCCTTTCCTGGCCCGTTCATTAAGCCCTGTCCAAAGAAATTGTTTATTGTGTCCCTACCAGTATCACAGAAAAGTCCGGGTTGATCTCCTGCCAAGCTTTGCATGGTCCATGGACCCTGGTGCCTCGTGTTAGAGGCCTTCTTTATTTTTTCAAGGGGATGGAACTCTGCAGCAATTACTGATGACAAGCAGGTTTCAAATAGGCAACTGTGGCACAAATCAAGTGACTTATTTTTAAGATGTGTTATTTGATTCGATTTTTAACATGGAACGGAAAGCTCTACTACTTGATAGACTTCAAATGATATTGTTTTTTGTGGCAGTTTAGTGACCATTTGTTTTGTGTATCTTAAGTCATTTTTAAAGATGCTCGAAAGCTCTAAATTGTTGGTGTGATAATGCCCTTAAAACTATAGAGGCATAGATCTGTCTCGACTAGACAATCCTGTCCTCAGCGATTAGCTGTGGCTCTTCAGTCTCTCATTACCAAAATATTTGTCAAAGCCGAGACTTTGGTGGCCTTGAAAAACCTGCCACTGCCCTAAGAGAGGAATTTCTCAATTCCATTTACAACTTTATTTATCCCTCAGGGGCAAGGGCCCTTTCTTATGACCCTGAATCCATGTATTCTTTATAAACCTGTATTTACAGATTAGAACCTGTTAGGTATTGTCACGATCGTCGTATTGTGGAAGAGAGGAGGACCAAGGCGCAGCGTGATAACAATACATCTTCTTTAATTGAAGACGAAAGCGAAACGAAGAACACTAATACAAACTAAACAAAACAACAAACCGACGAACGTGAAGCTATATAAACAATAAGTGCAGACACAGGCAACTTAGACATAGACAATCACCCACGAACTACCTAATGAATATGGCTGCCTAAATATGGTTCCCAATCAGAGACAACGATAGACAGCTGTCTCTAATTGAGAACCAATCCAGGCAACAATAGACATGCATACACCTAGACTAGACACTTATACCAACTAAACCACAGCACCCATAAACATACAAAAAAAAACTAGAAAATACAAAACACATACATCCCCCATGTCACACCCTGACCTAACTAAAATAATACAGAAAACAAAGAAAACTAAGGCCAGGGTGTGACAGTACCCCCCCCCCCCCCAAAGGTGCGGACTCCGGCCGCAAAACCTGACACAGAAGGGGAGGGTCCGGATGGGCCTTCTCATGGCGGCGGCTCGGGTGCGGGACGCGGGTCTGGCAGCTCCTGACGGGCGGGCGGGTCTGGCAGCTCCTGACTGGCGGGCGGTTCTGGCAGCTCCTGACTGGCGGGCGGTTCTGGCAGCTCCTGACTGGCGGGCGGCTCTGGCAGCTCCTGACTGGCGGGCGGCTCTGGCAGCTCCTGACTGACGGACGGCTCTAGCGGCTCCTGACTGACAGACGGCTCTAGCGGCTCCTGACTGACGGACGGCTCTGAAGGCTCAGGACAGACGGGCGGCTTTGAAGGCTCAGGACAGACGGGCAGCTCAGATGGCGCTGGGCAGACGGGCTGCTCAGACGGCGCTGGGCAGACGGGCAGCGCAGACGGCGCTGGGCAGACGGGCAGCGCAGGCGGCGCTGGGCAGACGGGCAGCGCAGGCGGCGCTGGGCAGACGGGCAGCGCAGGCGGCGCTGGGCAGACGGGCAGCGCAGGCGGCAGCTCAGACGGCGCTGGGCAGACGGGCAGCGCAGGTGGCGCTGGGCAGACAGCAGATTCTGGCCTGCTGAGGCGCACAGTAAGCCTGGTGCGTGGTGCCGGAACTGGTGGTACCGGGCTGGAGACACGCACCACAGGGCGAGTGCGTGGAGGAGGAACAGGGCTCTGGAGACGCACTGGAAGCCTGGTGCGTGGTGTTGGCACTGGTGGTAATGGGCTGGGGCGAGGAGGTGGCACCGGATAGACCGGACCGTGAAGGCGTACTGGAGCTTTTGAGCACCGATCCTGCCCAACCTTACCTGGTTGAATGCTCCCCGTAGCCAGGCCAGTGCGGCGAGGTGGAATAGCCCGCACTGGGCTGTGCTGGCGAACCGGGGACACCATGCGTAAGGCTGGTGCCATGTACGCCGGCCCGAGGAGACGCACTGGAGACCAGATGCGTTGAGCCGGCTTCATGGCACCTGGCTCGATGCCCACTCTAGCCCGGCCAATATGAGGAGCTGGGATGTACCGCACCGGGCTATGTACACGTACAGGAGACACCGTGCGCTCTTCCGCATAACACGGTGTCTGCCCGTACTCCCGCTCTCCACGGTAAGCACGAGGAGTTGGCGCAGGTTTCCTACCTGACTTTGCCACACTCCCCGAGAGCCCCCCCCCCCCAAGAAATTTTTGGGGCTGCTTCTCTGGCTTCCAGGCGCGCTTCCATGCTGCCTCCTCATACCACCGCCTCTCGGCTTTAGCTGCCTCCAGCTCTTCACGAGGGCAGCAATATTCTCCAGGTTGTGCCCAGGGTCCTCCGCCGTCCAGAATTTCCTCCCAATTCCAATAGTCCTGCGATCGCTGCTGCTGCCTTGTATCACGCTGCTTGGTCCGGGTTTGGTGGGTGATTCTGTCACGATCGTCGTATTGTGGAGAGAGGAGGACCAAGGTGCAGCGTGGTAACAATACATCTTCTTTTATTGAAGACGAAAGCGAAACGAAGAACACTAATACAAACAACAAACCGACGAACGTGAAGCTATATAAACAATAAGTGCAGACACAGGCAACTTAGACATAGACAATCACCCACGAACTACCTAATGAATATGGCTGCCTAAATATGGTTCCCAATCAGAGACAACGACAGACAGCTGTCTCTAATTGAGAACCAATCCAGGCAACCATAGACATGCATACACCTAGACTAGACACTTAAACTAACTAAACCACAGCACCCATAAACATACAAAAAAAACCTAGACATTACAAAACACATACATCCCCCATGTCACACCCTGACCTAACTAAAATAATACAGAAAACAAAGAAAACTAAGGCCAGGGTGTGACAGGTATTTACAGGTAATTAGAACCTGTTAGGTATTTACAGGTAAGGTATGTATTTACAGGTAATTAGAACCTGTTAAATATTTACAGGAAATTAGAACATGTTAGGTTTTTACAGGTAATTAGATCCTGTTCAGTATTTACAGGTAATTAGAACCTGTTAGGTATTTACAGGTAATTAGAACCTGTTAGGTATTTACAGGTAATACGAACCTGTTAGGTATTTACAGGTAATTAGATCCTGTTAGGTATTTACAGGTAATTAGAACCTGTTATTTATTTACAGGTAATTAGAACATGTTAGGTATTCGCAAGTAATTAGAACCTGTTAGGTATTTACAGGTTATTACTCTCAACCCCCTGCCTCCCCACCCCTAAATCATTGCTACCCAATGCCATCCCTCACCCTCTCCTGTAGACCCTTCCCTCCACCACTGCAGCCTTCTTTCCCTCTCTTTTTAAAATTACGACCTTGCAGTGAAGTGAGTATTCCTACCTTGCATGTGTAGTGAGTATTTTCCTACCTTTCGGTGTAGTGAGTATTCCTGCCTTGCAGTGTATTGAGTATTCCTACCTTGCAGTGTAGTGAGTATTCCTACCTTGCAGTGTAGCGAGTATTCCTACCTTGCAGTGTAGTGAGTATTCCTACCTTGCAGTGTAGTGAGTATTCCTACCTTGCAGTGTAGTGAGTTTTCCTACCTTGCGGTGTAGTGAGTATTCCTACCTTGCAGTGTAGTGAGTATTCCTACCTTGCAGTGTATTGAGTATTGCTACCTTGTAGTGTAGTGAGTTTTCCTACCTTGCAGTGTAGTGAGTTGTTCTACCTTGCTGTGTATTGAGTATTCCTACCTTGCAGTGTATTGAGTATTCCTACCTTGCGGTGCAGTGAGTATTCCTACCTTGCAGTGTAGTGAGTTGTTCTACCTTGCAGTGTAGTGAGTTGTTCTACGTTGCAGTGTAGTGAGTATTCCTACCTTGCAGTGCAATGAGTATTCCTACCTTGCTGTGTAGTGAGTTTTCCTACCTTGCAGTGTAATGCTTTTTCCTACCTTGCATGTGTAATGAGTTTTCCTACCTTGCATGTGTAATGAGTTTTCCTACCTTGCGGTGTAATGAGTTTTCCTACCTTACAGTGTAGTGAGTATTCCTACCTTGCATGTGTAATTCGTTTTCCTACCTTGCGATGTAATGAGTTTTCCTACCTTGCAGTGTAGTGAGTATTCCTACCTTGCACTGTAGTGAGTATTCCTACCTTGCGGTGTAATGAGTTTTCCTACCATGCGGTGTAGTGAGTTTTCCTACCTTGCAGTGTAATGAGTTTTCCTACCTTGCGGTGTAGTGAGAATTCCTACCTTGCGGTGTAGTGCGTTTTCCTACCTTGCAGTGTAATGAGTTTTCCTACCTTGCAGTGTAACGAGTTTTCCTACCTTGCGGTGTAACGAGTTTTCCTACCTTGCGGTGTAGTGAGAATTCCTACCTTGCATGTGTAGTGAGTTTTCCTACCTTGCTGTGTAATGAGTTTTCCTACCTTGCTGTGTAATGAGTTTTCCTACCTTGCGGTGTAGTGAGTATTCCTACCTTGCGGTGTAGTGAGTTTTCCTACCTTGCGGTGAATTGAGTATTCCTACCTTGCGGTGTAGTGAGTATTCCTACCTTGCAGTGTAGTGAGTATTCCTACCTTGCGGTGTAGTGAGTTTTCCTACCTTGCGGTGTAGTGAATATTCCTACCTTGCGGTGTAGTGAGTTTTCCTACCTTGCGGTGTAATGAGTTTTCCTACCTTGCGGTGTAGTGCATTTTCCTACCTTGCAGTGTAGTGAGTTTTCCTACCTTGCAGTGTAATGAGTTTTCCTACCTTGCGGTGTAACGAGTTTTCCTACCTTGCGGTGTAGTGAGTATTCCTACCTTGCGGTGTAGTGAGTTTTCCTACCTTGCGGTGAATTGAGTTTTCCTACCTTGCGGTGTAGTGAGTATTCCTACCTTGCAGTGTAGTGAGTACTCCTACCTTGCAGTGTAGTGAGTATTCCTACCTTGCGGTGTAGTGAGTATTCCTACCTTGCAGTGTAGTGAGTATTCCTACCTTGCGGTGTAGTGAGTTTTTCTACCTTGCGGTGTAGTGAATATTCCTACCTTGCGGTGTAGTGAGTTTTCCTACCTTGCGGTGTAATGAGTTTTACTACCTTGCGGTGTAGTGCATTTTCCTACCTTGCAGTGTAGTGAGTTTTCCTACCTTGCAGTGTAATGAGTTTTCCTACCTTGCGGTGTAACGAGTTTTCCTACCTTGCGGTGTAGTGAGAATTCCTACCTTGCGGTGTAGTGCGTTTTCCTACCTTGCATGTGTAGTGAGTTTTCCTACCTTGCGGTGTAACGAGTTTTCCTACCTTGCGGTGTAGTGAGTATTCCTAACTTGCGGTGTAGTGAGTTTTCCTACCTTGCAGTGTAGTGAGTATTCCTACCTTGCAGTGTAGTGAGTATTCCTACCTTGCAGTGTAGTGAGTATTCCTACCTTGCAGTGTAGTGAGTAATCCTACCTTGGTGTAGTGAGTTTTCCTACCTTGCAGTGTATTGAGTATTCCTACCTTGCCAAATGCTAAACCAAATGTAATCTTCAGATATTACCTATACAGCCATTATAATCTACAGCTGATTATAATCTACAGCTGTCTGTCTGGGTGGTGGTCACAGAGATCCATTGGCTCAGTGACTTAAAGCAATGTAATTTTGAAAGTAGAGCTCACGAGCAAAAACTGATCCCCGATAATGTTTGTTTTTTTGCAATTCATATGATATGTTATGAATTTGTACTTAAGATCCTGGACTGCATCTTTAAGTCACAGTAATGGGTAATGTAGGTCGGACATGAACTATTAACTGCAGCACCTGTTAGGATAGGTTATCGTCTAGGCAGGTCTGGCATGCCTGTCAGGATAGGTTATCATCTGGGCAGGTCTGACGTGCCTGTCAGGATAGGTTATCGTTTGGGCAGGTCTGGCGTGCCTGTCAGCATAGGTTATCGTCTGGGCAGGTCTGGCGTGCCTGTTAGGATAGGTTATCGACTAGGTAGGTGTGGCGTGCCTGTAAGGATAGGTTATCGTCTAGGCAGGTCTGGCGTGCCTGTCAGGATAGGTTATCGTCTAGGCAGGTCTGGCGTGCCTGTCAGTATAGGTTATCGTCTAGGCAGGTCTGGCGTGCCTGTCAGGATAGGTTATCATCTAGGCAGGTCTGGCGTGCCTGTCAGGATAGGATATCGTCTAGGCAGGTCTGGTGTGCCTGTTAGGATAGGTTATCGTCTAGGCAGGTCTGGCGTGCCTGTTAGGATAGGTTATCGTCTAGGTAGGTGTGGCGTACCTGTTTTTTATATTTTTATTTTTTATTTTTATTTTTATTTTTATTTTTTTGGGGGGTGGATCAGCTTAATATTGCGGAAAGAATGTTGCTTTCAATGTAATTGTCTGCATCATTTCCAATCCCCCATATTTTTTTGGGGTAAATATATATATCCATTCACGTATGCATACATATACACATATATACATACACATACCTACATAGACATACATACTTTTTTTAAAGATTATACCTTTATTATTATTCCCCGCAAACCCTACCACCGATCCCCCAATTGGAGTAAACTGATAAACATTTCTGTTTTTACCTTCAATTTATACATCTTATACACATTTTACAGACACAGTCTACTTTATAATAGTTCTCTCTTGTTTGTTCTTAGTCCTTCCTCTATTTCTGTTGTCCATCCAGTTTGATTTCCACTTGTAACTGTGCTATTTCACAATAGCTCCGCACCTATACACATTTCACAGATCCCGTATGCCCTACATTGTTTATCTTGTTATTAGTCCCACCCTTCAGCTCCACTCAACCTTTCCCATCTATCTTCCAACATCATCCATTTCTGATTTTTATTTGCCATATATTTTTCAACTGTGCTGTGATGCTTCACAAAAGATTTGAATCTTCCTATTCTCATAGCTTCCACGGATTGTAAATTAAAAATAAACATTTTTGCTAAAATAATTATTATATTATTGATTGATTGACTATGGCTTTTCAAATCCCCCAGTATTGCTATCTGTAGCGTTAGTTCTACGCAAATGTTGCAATTCTTCAACCATTCCTGGACCTGTGACCAAAAACGAGCTACATGCGGACAATACCAAAATAAATGGTCTAATGACTCTGCCTCCTCACAGCAGAATCTACAGAGCTGGGAAGATTGTATCCCCCATATATATAACATTCTATTAGTTGCAAGAATTTTGTACAATAATTTAAATTGAAAAATTCGAAGTTTTGAATCCGGCGTTGTTTTGCGTATCAATTCATAAACCATGTGCCATGGAATGGGTACATCGAAAATCTCTTCCCAACTATTTTGCAATTTATATGGCACAGCTGTAAGTTTTTTGGTCCTTAAATGAAATTGGTATATGTTTTTATTTATCACACTTTTCTTTAACCATTTATGTTCTTTAATATAAGGCCGACATACAAGTTCCTTACTTTTATCCCCTTCTACCTGCCTCTTCCATTTTTGTGGTAATGCTGCAATTAATTGGTTGTAATTTTGGGTAGAGCAGACATTTCCATATGTCTGTGTTAGCTGCATGTGTGACATTACTCCACCAGTCCTATGTATGATATCATTCACAAAAATTATACCTTTTTTAAAAATTTCTTCGATAAATACAGTTTTTTTTATCAATTACTATATTTGAATTTAACCACAAGATTTGTTGTACTATTTGTTCCGTCCTTTCAGGTGGATTAAACTGAAATTGCAACCAACTTTCTAAGGCTTGTTTAAAAAATAAAGATATTTTGGAGATTATTTCCTTTTCAAGCAACCGAAAGTGAGCAGGTGTAATCTGAATAAAGGGAAAAAGGCCCTTCTTGAACATAGGATGAGACATTCGTACCAATCTACTAGAGAACCAGTTTGGATTTAAGTATAACTTTTGTATGACTGATGCCTTTAGTGAGAGGTCTAATGCTTTAATATTTAATAATTTCTGCCCTCCGAATTCATATTCGTTATATAAATAGGCCCTTTTAATTTTATCTGGCTTGCCGTTCCAAATAAAATTGAATATTTTTTGTTCATATAATTTAAAAAGCAGGTCACTAGGTGTAGGCAAAACCATAAGCAAATAGGTAAACTGTGATATGATTAAAGAGTTAATCAGGGTGATTTTCCCACAAATAGACAGGTATTTTCCTTTCCATGGTAGCAAGATCTTATCTATTTTTGCTAACTTTCTATAAAAATTTATTGGAGTGAGATCATTTCTTTCTTTTGGGATTTGTATACCGAGTATGTCCACATCTCCGTCAGACCATTTAATTGGTAAACTACATGGCAATGTAAAATGTGTATTTTTTAGTGATCCAATACGTAATATGGTACATTTATCATAATTTGGTTTTAATCCAGAGAGGATAGCAAATGTATCTAGATCCTCTAAGAGGCTGTGGAGAGATTCTAGTTGTGGTTTTAAAAGAAAACATGAATCATCAGCGTACAATGACACCTTAGTTTTTAGGCCCTGGATTTCTAATCCCTTAATATTAATGTTTGATCTAATTTTAACAGCTAACATTTCGATGGCAATAATAAATAGATATGCCGATAGTGGGCAACCTTGTTTTACTCCTCTAGATAGTTTAAAACTTTCTGAGATGTAGCCATTATTTACTATTTTACACCTAGGGTTACTATACATAATTTTTACCCATTTTATAAGAGATTCCCCAAAATTGAAATATTCTAGGCATTTATATATAAACTCCAGTCGTACTTTATCAAAAGCCTTTTCAAAATCAGCTATGAAAACCAGGCCTGGTGTCCCCGATATTTCATAGTGTTCTATTGTTTCCAGTACTTGCCTTATATTATCTCCAATGTATCGTCCATGTAAAAAACCTGTCTGATTAGGATGAATAATATCTGACAAAACTTTTTTTATTCTATGCGCCAAGCATTTTGCTAGGATTTTTGCATCACAACACTGAAGTGTAAGAGGTCTCCAATTTTTTAAATGGACTGGATCTTTATATATACCACTTGGGTCCTGTTTCAGTAATAATGATATCACACCTTCTTGTTGCGTGTCTGATAATCTATCATTTATATAGGAGTGGTTTTAACAAGCTAATAATGGTCCTTTGAGTATATCAAAAAAATGATGCACACCTGTTACAGTTTTATCATCGGGGAAGCCCCTTTGATCAATGCTAGGTGATCTCATTCAGGTGTGCACGCAAGCATGTACGGACACACACACAGGCACGCACGCGCACGCAAACATTCACACACACAAACACCTCCCATCAGCCTTAGCAGCTAATCCTGCCTCCAACACCTAGCTAGTGTAGTTGATATAGATGACAACAGGGACAATAATGAGCAATGGAGCTGAAGAGCTGTGTGACTAGTCAGACAGGCAATGGTGATGATGGCTTTGATGAGATACTAGAGTATGAGCCTGATTCCGAACAAGACAGCTTTTTACTGAATGAGCTATCAGTCCAAGGTAGGCGTGACGCCACCCATGGAAAGTCTCTGAAACGCTGAAACATGAAATGATCTCATCATGCAGAAAACTTCTATATAAGAAGATGTGGGTCCTGTGTGGCTCAGTTGGTAGAGCAACGCTGGGGTTGTGGGTTTGATTCTCACGGTGGACCAGTGTGAAAATGTGTAAACTCACTACTGTATGTTGCTCTGGATAAGGGTGTCTGCTAAATGATGTAAATGTAAAAATGAGTATGGAAGGAGTTATATGTTGCTCCACAGCAATGTAGCCTTGCCTCAGTATACTCCTGGTCCTGCCTTCTTGGAATATAGATGATCTGTGGTGGTCTGTGAACTAGTCTGTGGAATATAGACAATCTGTGCTATACAGACGATCTGTGCACTACTCTGTGGAATATAGATGGTTTGTGAACTAGTCTGTGGAATATAGATGATCTGTGAACTAGTCTGTGGAATATAGATGATCTGTGAACTAGTCTGTGGAATATAGATGATCTGTGTCTGAAACTTTGAGAAATAAACACAGAAAAGAGGAGATGAAAGAGGGAAAAAAATAGATCAATACACTTTGCTCTTGGGGAGTCTGAGACACATGAGACACAGGCGTTAGTCCTCTCAAACTCACACCAGTCCACTATGAGACACAGGCGTTAGTCCTCTCAAACTCACACCAGTCCACTATGAGACACAGGCGTTAGTCCTCTCAAACTCACACCAGTCCACTATGAGACACAGGCGTTAGTCCTCTCAAACTCACACCAGTCCACTATGAGACACAGGCGTTAGTCCTCTCAAACTCACACCCTTGTCTGGAAGGTATTAATTTCCAATTACCACAAATCCTATTTAACCCAGTGTGTAGTGCGTTAAATATGCATGTGAACTTTGCACATACCGTAAGTCAGCCCTTGTATTAGGAAATAAATCTTCAATAACAAAATTGGAATCTGAAACATTTGTCTCATACTCAGTGTCATTTTCTTCAAACAATTTCAAGAAAGGAGACCACAATGTCCGGGTGTCTTAGTAGCGACAGCTGCCCCAAACTGATGTTATTAAAACAAGGCCCTATATGAGTCTGTGCATGGTCATTATACAAGGGGTGGGACTTAGTCCTGTCAACTATCTTAGGGCTGTCATGTCTGGGCTAAATTTACTCCTGGGGTGGTTGCCACTTCCTTTTGGCTGTCATGATTCCCTGTCATGAAGAACACTGGACATGTCAACTCTGATAGAACAGAAACTGTGGCTAGGGTGTGTGTGTGTGTGTGTGTGTGTGTGTGTGTGTGTGTGTGTGTGTGTGTGTGTGTGTGTGTGTGTGTGTGTGTGTGTGTGTGTGTGTGTGTGTGTGTGTGTGTGTGTGTGTGTGTGTGTGTGTGTGTGTGTGTGTGTGTGTGAGTATGTTATGTGAGTGTGTGTGTGTGTGTGAGTATGTTATGTGAGTGTGTGTGTGTGTGCCATTTATTTGTGGCAGACACTTTAAAAGCAGGCAAGACACACCTGATAGTCAGTAGATGTTATAGAGAGCAGAAAGACACACCTGATATTTATTAGATGTTATACTGAGCAGAAAGACACACCTGATATTCAGTAGATGTTATACAGAGCAGAAAGACACACACCTGATATTCAGTAGATGTTATATTGAGCAGAAAGACACACCTGATATTCATTAGATGTTATACTGAGCAGAAAGACACACCTGATATTCAGTAGATGTTATACTGAGCAGAAAGACACACACCTGATATTCAGTAGATGTTATACTGAGCAGAAAGACACACTTGATATTCAGTAGATGTTATACTGAGCAGAAAGACACACACCTGATATTCAGTAGATGTTATATTGAGCAGATAGAGCTAGCTCCAGAAAGACTCAGCCAAGGACAGGAAGTGGACAGGGAGAACTAATCTTGGGGATGAAGTAGTGGGGTGATACCTGAAGAGGACAGGAGGAGGATGTGACTGGTTAGTGATTACTGTACACACAACTGTCAACCCCCTCAGTTGACACAGTTTGTGTGTGTGAGTATGTGAGTGCGTGTGTGTGTGTGTGCGCTCGTGTGTGTGTGTGTTTGAGTATGTGAGAGTGTGTGTGTGTGTGTGTGTTTGTTTGTTTGTTTGTTTGTTTGTTTGTTTGTTTGTTTGTTTGTTTGTTTGTTTGTTTGTTTGTGTGTGTGTGTGTGTGTGTGTGTGTGTGTGTGTGTGTGTGTGTGTGTGTGTGTGTGTGTGTGTGTGTGTGTGTGTGTGTGTGTGTGTGTGTGTGTGTGTGTGTCAGTGACTGTGTGAGGGACGGCATCAGGAGGTAGAGGCTGTTATCAGACAGGCTCCCTCAAAGAGGAAGTGAATGAATGTGTTGAAATGTGTGGACCAGAGTTAAGCAGCTCGGTCTCCGCCCCATTGTCTGTCCAGCTCTCCAGTAGTGAAGCATGCATGTGCATTTCCAAACATCTGAAAAGCTGTCTATAAGCTACACACACCTTACACAGCCCGACACATAACACTACCAGGACCTCCACATGCTCAATATTGTACACACTGACCTGATTCACAAAGGTATAAATAAATTCACCACCACCAATCCCTGAAAAGTCCACATCAAATCAGGCATTGATCATACACATGGTTTTACAACACGGAAACACAATTTAAACACTGCAGCATCCATGTGCAGAGTAAGTCTGACCTGCCTTGCTATTGAAGGGAGGATGGGGAGGTCCATCACCTTCCTTCTATAGAATAACATCCAGGCGTTTTTTTTTAATCAACAAACAGCAGCCACACAAAAAAAAAGATTTGACTTTCGATGTGTGTGAGCTGCTGGATCGGAGTGTGTATCCCCCAGAGGGAGGATTAGCGATACCTGTGAAAGGCCTGTCAGGTAGATGCACAGGAAGCCATGATAAGAAGAGGAGTGAGAGGGAGGAGAGGGGGAGGAAGAATTCCATTTCTTCTCTGTAATACAGACCCTTGCAGGACGCCTGCAGAGCAAGGCTTTCCAACCGTCTGTGCTGTGTGTTATGTCTCCCTGCTAAGGAAAGATGGCAGGAAGGAGGAAGAGCAGATACTATTGAAAGTGCAAAAGAAGGGGAAGATGGCTGAATTTGTGGATCGATGTGTAAAATGTTGCAGAACATCTTCATCTTTCAAACATAACCTTACTGGACAAATTAGGAACATTGATCACTGTTTTTGCACATTATTCTAGATATATACATAGTGTAACACTTATAGTGTTGATTAGGCATTAAATGAACTCTGTAAGACTCATTGGTGTCAAAGAAACCCAGTGTTCGTGTTAATAACCAGTGCTAAACCAGAACCACGCCCATCATTATAATATTTCCCAGCATGCTGTATTGGAGTTAGTTTTTTTTTGTTATTGTTTGTTTCAATATGTATGTTTTTGCATGTACATTGATTGATTAATTAATGTTATGCTACTCAAATATACATTCCATACATTTTTCTAAACTAATCCAATCTGTTACTTAAATTATTGTTGTGGTTTAGATGCTTTAGACAGTCTCATATCTATGTTTTCCCAACCCAGCAGTCATTCTGAATGCAGGTTGCGAGTGAATAAAAACATGAATTGTTGGATACACCCACGCCGGCTGGATTCCAATACAAATTATAATGTTATTTGTCACCTGCGCTGAATACAACTGGTGTAGACTTTACCGAAAAATGCTTGCTTTCCCAACAATGCAGAGACTAAAAATAAAAAATTAAATAGTAACACAAGGAATAAAATAAAATACACAAGAATGGATCTATATACAGGAAGTACTAGTACCAGATCAATGTGCAGCTATATACAGGAAGTACTAGTACCAGATCAATGTGGAGCTATATACAGGAAGTACTAGTACCAGATCAATGTGGAGCTATATACAGGAAGTACTAGTACCAGATCAATGTGGAGCTATATACAAGAAGTACTAGTACCAGATCAATGTGGAGCTATATACAGGAAGTACCAGTACCAGATCAATGTGGAACTATATACAGGAAGTACTAGTACCAGATCAATGTGGAGCTATATACAGGGAGTACCAGTACCAGATCAATGTGGAGCTATATACAGGAAGTACCAGTATCAGATCAATGTGGAGCTATATACAGGGAGTACCAGTACCAGATCAATGTGGAGCTATATACAGGGAGTACCAGTACCAGATCAATGTGGAGCTATATACAGGGAGTACCAGTACCATATCAATGTGGAGCTATATACAGGAAGTACCAGTACCATATCAATGTGGAGCTATATACAGGGAGTACCAGTACCAGATCAATGTGGAGCTATATACAGGGAGTACCAGTACCAGATCAATGTGGAGCTATATACAGGGAGTACCAGTATCAGATCAATGTGGAGCTATATACAGGGAGTACCAGTACCAGAACAATGTGGAGCTATATACAGGAAGTACCAGTACCAGATCAATGTGCAGTGGTACGAGGTATTTGAGGTAGATGTATACATGAAGGCAGGGTAAAGCGGCTAGGCATCAGGATAGATAATAATAAGGTATTTGAGGTAGAAATGTACAAGAAGGCAGGTAAAGTGATTAGGCATCAGGAGAGATGATAATAAGGTATTTGAGGTAGATATGTACATGAAGGCAGTGAAAAGTGACTAGGCATCAGGATAGATATAATACTGTATTTGAGGTAGATATGTACATGAAGACAGGGTAAAGTGACTAGACATCAGGATAGATAATAATAATGTATTTGAGGTAGACATGTACATGAAGGCAGGGTAAAGTGATTAGGCATCAGGATAGATAATAAGGTATTTGAGGTAGACGTGTACATGAAGGAAGGGTAAAGTGACTAGGCATCAGGATAGATAATAATAAGGTATTGGAGGTAGACATGTACATGAAGGCAGGGTAAAGTGACTAGGCATCAGGATAGATAATAATAAGGTATTTGAGGTAGACGTGTACATGAAGGAAGGGTAAAGTGACTAGACATCAGGATAGATAATAATAAGGTATTTGAGGTAGACATGTACATGAAGGCAGGGTAAAGTGACTAGACATCAGGATAGATGATAATAAGGTATTTGAGGTAGACGTGTACATGAAGGAAGGGTAAAGTGACTAGGCATCAGGATAGATAATAAGGTATTTGAGGTAGACATGTACATGAAGGCAGGGTAAAGTGACTAGACATCAGGATAGATGATAATAAGGTATTTGAGGTAGACATGTACATGAAGGCAGGGTAAAGTGACTAGACATCAGGATAGATGATAATAAGGTATTTGAGGTAGACGTGTACATGAAGGAAGGGTAAAGTGACTAGGCATCAGGATAGATAATAAGGTATTTGAGGTAGACGTGTACATGAAGGAAGGGTAAAGTGACTAGGCATCAGGATAGATAATAAGGTATTTGAGGTAGACATGCACATGAAGGCAGGGTAAAGTGACTAGGCATCAGGATAGATAATAAGGTATTTGAGGTAGACATGTACATGAAGGAAGGGTAAAGTGACTAGGCATCAGGATAGATAATAATAAGGTATTTGAGGTAGACATGTACATGAAGGAAGGGTAAAGTGACTAGGCATCAGGATAGATAATAATAAGGTATTTGAGGTAGATATGTACATGAAGGCAGGGTAAAGTGACTAGGCATCAGGATAGATAATAATAAGGTATTTGAGGTAGACATGTACATGAAGGAAGGGTAAAGTGACTAGGCATCAGGATAGATAATAATAAGGTATTTGAGGTAGACATGCACATGAAGGAAGGGTAAAGTGACTAGGCATCAGGATAGATAATAATAAGGTATTTGAGGTAGATATGTACATGAAGGCAGGGTAAAGTGACTAGGCATCAGGATAGATAATAATAAGGTATTTGAGGTAGACATGCACATGAAGGAAGGGTAAAGTGACTAGGCATCAGGATAGATAATAATAAGGTATTTGAGGTAGATATGTACATGAAGGAAGGGTAAAGTGACTAGGCATCAGGATAGATAATAATAAGGTATTTGAGGTAGATATGTACATGAAGGCAGGGTAAAGTGACTAGACATCAGGATAGATAATAATAAGAGTAAAATAAAGAACAGAGCAGCAGCAAGTGATGAGTGTAAAAGTGTGTGTGAGTGTGTGTGTGTGTGTGTGTGTGTGTGTGTGTGTGTGTGTGTGTGTGTGTGTGTGTGTGTGTGTGTGTGTGTGTGTGTAATGTGTGTGTGTGTATGTGTGTTTGTGTTGTGTTGGTCTGCATGTGTGTTATGTGTATATGTGTGCGTATGTAGTGCATGTGAATGTGTGTGTTTATATACTGTAGTCTAGTGAGTGTGGCAGGGTCAGTGCAAGACAGAGTCAGTGGAGATAGTTTGGGAACACTTAATTGACTATTTAGCAGTCTAATAACTTTTCATGTTCAAAATTGTGCACTCTCCTCAAACAATAGCATGGCATTCTTTCACTGTAATAGCTGCTGTAAATTGGATAGTGCAGTTAGATTTTAACATTCCACAGGGCCAGACAGATTACCAGGATGCTGATCAGCTGGAAAGTATCTTCACTGACATTTTCAACCTCTCCCTGACCCAGTATGTAATACCTACATGTTTCCAGCAGACAATCATAGTCCCTGTGTCCAAGAAAACCAAAGTAACCTGTCTAAATGACGATCACCACATCGGTACTCACATCTGCAGCCATGAAATTCTTTGAAAGGCTGGTCATCAACAGCATAATCCCAGACACCCTGGACACACTCCAATTCGCATACCGCCCCAAAAGATCCACAGACGAAGCAATCTCTATTACACTCCACACTGCCCTCTCCCACCTGGACAAAAGGAACACCTATGTGAGAACGCTGTTCATTGACTACAGCTCAGCATTCAACAATATAGTGCCCTCCAAGCTCCCAGGTGGTGAGGGTAGGCAACAACACATCTGCAGCTCTGACCCTCAACACAGGGGCCCCTCAGGAAGGCATGCTTTGTCCCCTCCTGTTCTCCCTGTTCACCTACGATTGTGTGGCCACACACGACTCCAACATCATAATTCAGTTCGCTGACGACACGACGGTGGTAGGCCTGACCAAATATGACATTGAGACAGCCTATAGGGAGAAGGTCAGAGACGTAGCAGTGTGGTGCCAGGACAACAACCTCTCCCTCAACGTCAGCAAAACAAAGGAGCTGATCATGGACTACAGGAAACGGAGGGCCGAGCATGCCCCCTTCACATCGACGGGGCTGTAGTGAAGCAGGTCGAGAGCTTCAAGTTCCTCTGTGTCCACACTAAGAATCTATTATGGTCCACTCACCAACACAGTCATGAAGAGGACACGACCATACCTCTTCCCCCTCAGGAGGCTGAAAAGATTTGGCATGGGCCATCAGATCGTCAAGAGGTTAACCTGTTTAAAGGTCTTACTCACATCGGCTACGGAGAGCATGATCACACAATCGTCCGGAACAGCTGGTCCTCTCATGCATGGTTCAGTTTTGATTGCCTTGAAGCCAGCATAGTGCGGTTGTTGAGTGTGGTCTTGGTGCCAGCATCGGCTTGTTCTGGTAAATAGACTGTTACAAAAAATATGGATGAAAACTACAGTGTGGTAAATAGTGTGGTCTATAGGTTATCGTGAGGTATTCTAACTCAGACTTTCTTAATATTAGAGATTGCGCACCAGCTTTTGTTAACCACTTATAGAGTTACACCATTGAGAACATCTTGACTGGCTGCATGACCACTTGGAATGACAACTGATTGGCATCTGAAAGCAGAGCGCTATATAGGGTAGTCCGTATAGCCCAGTACATCACTGGGGCCGACCATCTGCCCTCCAGGACCTCTATACCAGGCGGTGTGAGAGGAATGCCCCTAAAAATGGTCAAAGACTCCAGCCACCCATGTCATAGACTTTTCTCTCTGTTATAGCATGGAATGCGGAACCGATACACCAACCGGATCCTGAACAGTTTTTACCCCAAAGCCCTGAGACTGCTAAATATTTAGTCCGGGTAGCTATTTGGTTAAATATCCTGTTGCCTAGTCACTTTATTCCTAGTTATATGTACATACAGTACCTCCAGAAATGATTCACACCACTTGACTTTCTCCACATTTTGTTGTGTTTACAGCCTTAAAACATATTAAATTACGAGTTTTTGTTACCCCATAATGTTAAAGTGGAATTATGTTTTTCACATATTTTACAAATTAATTAAAATGAAAAGCTGAAATGTCTTGAGTTAATAAGTATTCAACCCCTTTGTTATGGCAAGCCTAAATAAGTGCAGGAGTAAACATTTGCTTAATAAGTTGCATGGACTCACATCGTATGCAATAGGGTTTAACATTATTTCTTTATGACTACCTCATCTCTGTATCTCACACATAAGGCCCCTCAATCGAGTAGTGAATTTCAAACACAGATTCAACCACAAAGTCCAGGGAAGATCACCTATTTGTTGATATGTATTTTTTTTTAAAGCAGATATTGAATATGCCTTTGAGCATGGTGAAGTTATTAACTACACTCTGGATGGTGTATCAATACGCTCAGTCACTACAAAGATACAGGAATCCTTCCTAACTCAGTTGCCGGAGAGGAAGAAAACCGCTCAGGAATTTCACCATGAGGCCAATGGTGACTTTATAACAGTTACAGAGTTTAATGGCTGTGATAGGTGAAAACTGAGGATGGATCAACAGCATCGGAGTTACTCCACAATACTAACCTAATTGACAGAATGAAAAGAAGGAAGCTTGTACAGAATACAAATATTACAAAGCATGCATCCTGTTTGCAAAAAGGCACTAAACTAATACTGCAAAAAACGTGGCAAAGCAATTCACTTTTTGTCCTGAATTCAAAGTGTTACGTTTGGGGCAAATCCAATACAACAAATCCAATACTGAGTACCTCTCCTGCATCATGCTATGTGTATGCTTGTAGTCGTTAAGGACTGGGGAGTTTTTCAGGATAAAAAAGAAATGGAAGGGAGCTAAGCACAGGTAAAATCCTGGAGCAAAACCTGGTTCAGTCTGCTTTCCAACAGACACTGGGAGATTAATTCACCTCTCAACAGGACAATAACCTAAAACACAAGGCCAAATCTACAATGAAGAAGACAGTGAATGTTACTGAGTGGCCGAGTAAACGTTTGGACTTAAATCTACTTGAAAATCTATGGCAAGACCTGAAAATTGTTGTCTAGTAATGATCAAGAAACAATTCGATAAAGCTTGAAGAATTTTGAAAATACTGGGCAAACGTTGCACAATCCAGGTGTGGAAAGCTCTTAGAGACTTACCCATAAAGACTCACAGCTGTAATTGCTACCAAAGGTGCTTCTATAAAGTTTTGACTCAGGGGTGTGCATACTTACGTAAATGAGACATTTCTGTATTTCATTTTCAATACATTTGTAAACATTTCTAAAAACTTGTTTTCACTTTGTCATTATGGGGCATTGTGTGTAGATGGCTGAGATTTTTTTAAATGTTTGTTTATCCGTTTTGAATTCAGGCTGTAACAAAACTAAATGTGGAATAAGTCAAAGGGTATGAATAATTTCTGAAGGCACTGTATCTACCTCAATTACCTCGTCCCCCTGCACATAGACTCGATACTGGTACCCCGTGTATATAGCCAAGTTATCGTTACTCATTGTGTATTTATTATTAATTTTATTATGACGTGTTATTGATTTTCTATTGTTTCTCTATTTTCTTTCTCTCTGCATTGTTGGGAAGGGCCCATAAGTAAGCATTTCACTGTTGGTCTCCACCTGTTGTGACGAAGCATGTGACATATTTACATTTTTGGGGATTTGAATAACATTTGATTTGATTTGTGTCATGTGTTTTCTTTTCAAATGACCAGCACCCCATTTCTTCTCCGTCTGTCTGATTCCAGTCTTCGCAGGGAAGGGATAACATCATTGATGTAATGTTTCCTCTAACTTCTCCATGACAAGACAGCTTCACATTAAAGGTCGCTAATTTCTCTCACTCTGCTAACAATGGTGAAGAGCTGTGGTTAATGCTAATGGTAGTACTACATGTGTGTAATTGCATACAGTATATAGCCAAGCCCCCCCACTCCTACTGTATTCACTAGCCTTGACCCCTGGGTGTTGACCCCTACTGTCTTCCTGGCCTTGACCCCTTGGTGTTGACCCCTACTGTCTTCCCTAGCCTTGAACCTTGGGTGTTGGCCCCTACTTGCTTTCCTAGCCTTGACCCCTTGGTGTTGACCACGACTGTCTTCCCTAGCCTTGAACCTTGGGTGTTGGCCCCTACTTGCTTTCCTAGCCTTGACCCTTGAGTGTTGACCCCTACTGTCTTCCCTAGCCTTGAACCTTGGGTGTTGGCCCCTACTTGCTTTCCTAGCCTTGACCCATGAGTGTTGACCACTGCTGTCTTTCCTAGCCTTGACCCCTGGTTGTTGAACCCTAAAAATCTATTTCTTCCCTATGATGTCAGAGAAATTACCCGTCAATAAGTTGTTCAACCTTGAATTGCTGGATTACCGTCCGACGGCTCTCGGGTTACGTCCCCCTTATCCAGAACAGCCGTTTGCAGCGTTTTTACAAGGCAGCAATAAAAAGCCCGTTCCTGTGCAGTATATATTGTATGCACTGCATGAACGCTCTTGGCATTGGTTTGTTGTCTGTGGGGTAACGACTTGTGGGTCATTCACGATCCTAGTGAGAGGTAGCCTACATCTGGTAAGTGTGTTTAGTATCCATGAATACATCAACATCACAGTGTTCGTAGGTGGGCAGATATTACACATACACTGATAGATGTTGGCTGAGGTGAGTGGTTCCTATATATATATCATTTTTATAAAAACATATTCGGCGTATTTCGATAAAATTCAGAAATTAAATAAACACATGGGGTCTATTGCAGAGTTTTATTGACTCAGATAATAACCATTATATTAATCGGGTCTTCCTGTAAACCATCGCGGACCCACACAGACACAGCATAAGGTAACAGTTGTTATCACCATTGGTCTGTGGTCTGCTCTGTACTGTAGGTGGTAGAGCTCTCTCTCTGAGAGAGTACAATTACCAGCTATCACAGGTCAGGTGTTCCGTCTTAATTCCACACCCAGAGAGCCTGAGCCAATGTCAACTAGCTGTGTAACTGGGGAGGTTTGAGTGGGAGGGTCAGGGGTCTAGGGGACTCCTTTATGGTTGCTTCAGCCGTATTACTTACCTTGAAAGAGAAAACGTTCCACAGGGGCCTCAGACATTCCAGTCAAAGTGTTATAGTTGTTGTTTTACCACTCAGCAAGACGCCACACATTTATTGTCCCACGGACATGGGTGGACAGTAAAGGTGTCACCTATTTAGAGCCGTGGTTGAAATGGTCTTTGGGCTCTTGCTTACAACTGACTGAAAAATTCAATGGATGACACCCACGAGGATGTCAACTTTCAAGGAAAGAGAATCCACTGTGGAACAACCATGGTCATGGATAAAACATCACCATAATTCCTATTTCTAGCATTCTAGCAGCAACTTTAGGCTGACTTGTGGACAGTTCTTTGGGTTTTTTCGGCTTTCGCTCTCTAGATGTTTACCCAGAAATGAGAGTTGGGTCAGGATGTCCTGGCAGGGTCGTGTTTTGCGTCGCCTGTTGTTCTTGGAGAATCTCCAGCAACAGCTTGGAGTTATATCTGTCTCTGGTCATCTCACTGTAAGAAGATCAAACTATACCAAACTTACCATGCAACATTTTATCGTTATGGTACCTTGCCAAGAGGGGAGACGTATATATTTTATAGCTTAGCGTTTGAAGTATTTGATACAAACGATGAGCGATTTTGAGAATTATTAGATATTATTCCGAGAATATGATCTTAGCAGGCCCTGAAGAATATCAAAATGTGTTAAAGTTCTCATTATTCATTTACTTTCATTAAATGTCATCCTACAAGCTGTGTAAATCTCAGTCCTCCCACACCTTTAATGTAGGCCTACAGTATGTGAAAACATCCAGTGATCTAGAATCTGTGCTCGTGTGAAACAAAAGCTATCATCCTATAGTATTGTGTTTTGTAGACAGAGGAACAGTTTTAATGCAAGAACAAGTGGATGCTGAGTGTGTCCCACTCAGAAAACAAGGAAACCACTACAGAGAGGGAGAATGCATTCTTACATTCTTAGAACTATTGGGACGTGTTCTTTAGAAAAGGTATACTTCCTTCTGTTAAATGCCATCAGATGGGCAGGATCCCTTTTTTTAAGCCATGGGTGGGACTGACTCTCACTAATCCTGTTGCCGCTCATGTGTTTTTTGTTTCTTCAGATTTCCGTGGAGACATTATTCCTGGTGTCTTTGGAAAAAAAGAAAGAGAGGGAAGGAGAGAAAAGAAGAAAGTGAAAGAAAGGAGGGAGTTTCCAGCTTGCGGGCAGACGGAAGGCGTGAAGGCAGAGGGAGGTGCTGGTAGTGTGTCAGGGGAGAGATGTAGGTTTGCGTTGGCAGCCGCAGACAGAGAATGCAGACAGAGTTGGTAGGGGGTAGTGGGGCGCCAGATCACTGACACGACAAATCAAAACCAAAGTGACTTAGACTTCTGGCTTTATATTTCTTGTTGGATAAACATCTCTGTGTTGAAAATTGCCCCTCTAATACATTGTGCTACAAAGCCTTTGCCCTCCTCCCGCTATTCCTCCCCACTAAAACGGATCATGTTGACACATATTCCCCCACAGCTCTGACTGGAATGGTATACAATACGTCTGCAAGCCTCGGTAACCTCCTTGAGCTATGACCAAATGTGTTATGCTTGGACAGTGCCGTGTTATGCTGGATTTAATGCTAGAATGTGGGCTTGAACAAACCAGCGAAGGTTCCACCGATAGTTTTTCTGCTCTTCACGGGAGACACCATTACCCTAAGCCTTAGAGTTACTAATGAAGTCATGCACAGCAAGTGCAGTCATAGAATAGCCTGTTTGATTTGTAAAAGGCACCAGTCAGGCTAGGCCGGGGTGGGCGGCAGTGATATGAGATGTCTTCTGTGCTATCATATGCGTGGGCAGAGTCTCTGTATGGCAGCCACTGTTTATGACTAATACACATTAGATCGACATTGCTGTGGAGGAAATCCCGAGAAGGAACACTTTTTCAAAACATTTCATAGTGTAACAGGAAACAGTAAAACACACTTCAGCAAATTGGCAAACATAGAGAACTCAGAGAAGTAGAGGAGACCTAAGTCCAACTCTTGTGTCTTCAGTGATGCAAGAGGAGTATCAACACGTGGAGACAACCATCACTGACTTAATAGGATGATAGGGCTGGAACATGATCATATTTTCAGTTGGGGGGAAAAAACATTATTTTCAGAATTAAAAGTAGAAACAAAGTTCAAACTAAAACATCAGAGAAGGTCTAACCAGGAACCAACCAGGACAATAATAGCAAAGTGATTTTCCTTCACTCATGGAGGGCATATTTTAAGTACAAATTATGGTTGTGAAGACTTGACGTGGAGCTAGGGAGGCGTGTTGACAAAGTGCCAAACCCTCTTTGTGTCTGGAAAGTCGACATCAGGCTAAGAGCCAGGGTACGTAGTCACCGACCGAGTGGTCGGAAAGGGAAACTATTAGTGTTGTTTTCTTTTGAAAGATTAAAGCGGTCACAAGGACCAAGTTATCATAAATTCTTCGCTTCATAGGTGTTTGTATTGAACTTCATCTCAGGCAGTGCCTTTAATCTTCAAACAGGAGAAAAGTATTTGGTAGAACACTCCTCCCAGCTTGAGACCTACAAGAAGAAGTGAATGGGTGAATTTTTTTCTACCTATTGGTCTTTCGACCAATCACATCAGATCTTTTCACATCAGATATGATTTGTCAAAATATCAATTAGTGAACACAAGATCAGAATTTGGCTGCCTGTTTAATTAAAGCCAAAGACCATAAACCTAACACAAAACCCAGCGGAAAGCGCTGGAATTAAAACACAGAAAATATATCAAGCACACTACTTATGGTTTTGGCAAGTCCGGCATAATTCATACTGGTTCAAACATTCTAAATGTCTTTTGGCAAAATAACATCTTGAGCACTGTCGATATGTACTATCAGTGCAATGTCATGCATGACACCTGCTTTTCTTCTGTCAAAAGTTCTATAACACACCCTATACTGCATATATAACACAAGGTAATAACAGTAATAACAGTAATAATAATCCACTTTAGGAGATTAGGAGATGACTGAGAACAGATCATTCAGTATAACCTTGAGAAAGACACGTATCTTTTTCAAGCTGGACTTCTTATAGATTAAAACCACAGATCTCCAAGCAATCTCTAGACCAGGGATATTCAACTCTTAATCTACGTGGTCCGGATAATTAATCACACCCACCTGGTGTTCCAGGACTAAATCAGTCCCTGATTCGAGGGGAACAATGAAAACATGCAGTGGAACTGATTTTGAGGTCCAGAGTTGAGTTTGAGGGCTCTAGACTAGACTATCGGTTAGAACCACAGATTTCCAAGCAATCTCTAGACTATCTAGTCAACTAGAATAATACATTGCTGAAGAGAAAGAAAAACCAAACAGCCAGTTGTTTATGCCACCATGCCGTGCCGTCAAAGACCTCGTTATGTGATATGCACTGAAATGGGAAAATACTGAGAACTATCCAAATAGGCATACCATTCTCAAAAAGCAAAGGTAATTGTTATGTGTTGGGGATAAATTAACAATTTTGTTACACAGGTCCCTTGGTGGTTACAAAACATTCAGAGTACAGTTATTGTTTTTCAACCCAACATGGGACAACCCTGTATTTTTACAGTTTATGTATAGTTATTTCAATATCTTGGAAAGTCCTAAAAGTCCCAAAGGTAGCAGGTGTCCCAAGCACTACTCATAAAACATAATGTAATTTTTCATTGTGAAGTAATGCATACTTTTAGCTCCAGATCTATGAAAAGTTATGGCAGACAATTATGGTACCACCGCATCGGTACACCCCAACACAGCCGGTTCGCTGCCTTCAAAAATATATTTCAGAAGTTAGTATCTCTGTAAACTCAAAAAAACATTTCAGGAAACAGACAGACGTTCAGGCGGTGTTGTGGAAAATAAGTGATCAGGGATATGATACTCTGATGAGTGATCAGAGATTCAATTGCCTTTTATTTAATGTTGTGAAGGCATCTAAGGTCCTGCCAAAATACAGAAACAGAGTCAACCCCCGATTGTCAGTGTGCAGCTCTGAACAACGTACCAGACATAGGAGTTCAGAAGTGTTCTTTCATGGCCTTCCAAGGCTCATTTAGGAGACCCGGAGTGACTGGAGGCCTCCTTGCTGACTGCTCTCTGAAATGCCTTATGGAGCAGGTGGGTTAAACAAATGCATATGGGGAACACACACACACACCAGAAATGAAGCCGCAGACGTTGGGTTCCTGTGAGCCTTTCAAAACACAGCAACATCAGAGAAGCAGGTGGTGCAACCGTGTTACAGCGACCCTCTTGCCCCGTTCCAAAATCCAGTGGCTCTGTAGTCTCTGATGCTGCATATGGGGAGCCAGAACACAGATCCTTTGAAGACACTTGCAGTTAGAAGTTTGGCTGAACCATCTGTCAAACAGTTCACCATCCACCAACGGAAAGAGAATATTTAGCTTTTGTTTGACTGAACGGGGTGGTTGTATCCTTTTCTACCTGGAACTCTTCTGAGAAGTTAATCATTAATGTAATGAATCAAAACATTGAAATAGTGTTTCATTGTCATGTCATGATAATCTGTCATTTGACTTGTGAACGTTGCCATAACAGGATGTTGCTGAAGACCTCTTACACAAACCTACTGCTTGTTTGCAACCTACGCTTCCCCAGGTGAGGTTTGCCACATGAGGAACCTACTAGGGTTGGGTTTTGCGACATTTCAAATGCTACAAGGTGGCCAAAGTCTTGCAGTTGTGTACATTTTATCATTGTGCATTAGAATGATGGCCTGCGGGACTCATTCCTTTCATCTCCAGTTACTCAAGCAAACAACAGCAATTATTACCTTAAAAAAAAGATTGAACAACATCTCATGGAACTGTGAGGGGACACACTCTAACACACACATACTTTTTGTTGTTGTATTGTTTGTATTATATTTTAGTTGTGTTTTATTTAAAATGTTTGTGACTGTCCTTGTCTATCAGTGTATCGGGGTTTTGTTAGTTGTCATGTTTTGTGTTTTTTTGGGGGGACCCCAGGAAGAGTAGCTGCTGCTTCTGCAAAAGCTAATGGGGATCCAAATAAATAAATAGCTTTTGTTAACGAGACAAGTTTTTCCAGCCTAACAAGAGCCTATAAGACAGTACAAACAGTCTGTTCTCACAAATCTTAATAGGACACAGGGAGGCATACAGTATACAGGTTTTTTGCAAGAATGGCCCATTTCTTAAGGGAATAACATACTGTAGCAGTACTTGTTACTGAATTATATGGTTCCGAAAATAGATTCACAGTGTGCTTCAAAAAGGCGAGCCAGAATTACCACAGGTCCTGTAATCAAATTTGCTCTAATTTCTTCACTAGTGCAGCGGCGGTGCCAGTACATTTATTATACACTCATGTATCATTGAAAACAGTGGTGGTTGGTGCCATTTAAGATAAGGGAGGATGTTTTTTTAATGAATATTGCCTTATTTCTATTACAGCATATTGGATGACTGCCACAAAATTCCATTCTCCCAGCTCAATGTAACATCGATAGGTTTAGGCTACTACATGATACTCTAATTTTCCCTGTACCCATCATGAGGTTGCTACAACCTAGCCGATGAATTAAAGTTTACAATGTAGAGGCACAGGTCGACAGAATTTTGAGTAATCAAGCTGACAGACAGTGACACATTTAATACAGCCCTGCACACTCTTGTATGCATCTAGCTGATCTATGGTGTAATCATTAGTCCCACATTTGGAAACGTGAGTTTCTATTGGACAAATTCAGGTATGTTTATTCCCCGTTTTCAGAGCAATGAATACACCCCTGATCACATGCAATCACAGTTCACTTTCACAGCAGCCACATACAAACAGCTCGTTGTATATATGTGACTCACCACCTGGATTCAGTCTTATGTAGCAACATTTTAATATATTTGTTTTACATTGGATAAAAGTAGAGACTCAGAGCTACAACATGGTATATCATACACTGCATTTGAGGAAACAATGGGAAAGTAATTCTGCTTTGAAAGTTGATCAACTTGTAAACTCACTTTTGAGAAAACCATCTTTCAATGTTTTGGTACTACTACTGAAGAGCCCTTCTTTGTCTACACCCATTCACCATTGTTCACACCCTCTTAAGCCTTAGCCTCACCCATCTCTTTAAGGGTTGATCCGTGCGAACGCACTAACTTGCCAGCTACTTTCAGATATCTAAGAGAGAGAGAACAACTCACACACTGAACATTACTTTCCCTAGCAGAGCTGGTTAGCCTGTTATGTTATCCAGAGCGTTGGTGACTGTAACTGTGCTGTCAGATTGTTCGTTCGTAAATTCAGTGTGTTTCGTGCACCGGACGCTCTGGCCAAAAAGCAGGGATGTTCCCGAAAGCTCTGACCTCACAGCAACAGTCAAGCACCAAAGCTAACTGGCTAACGTTGGCTAGGTACTTCCAGACACATAATGAGAGAACACTCCACTCTGACCATTTACTCCCCCTTGTGGAGCTGGTTAGGCAGTTTTCATGTTATCCAGAGTGTTGGTGACTGTAACTGTGATGCTGGCAACAATTGAATTACGCTTTGTTTCCGGACGATTACCAATACCGGACATATTAAACGAGTGTTGAGCATTCAAAAATGCATCAGTTATTCTGCGCTCTGGCACACTTAGACGAGAGTCTTTTGTTAAGAAATGTAGCTAGATAGCTAGCTATGTAAACAATGAATCCCAACGCATGACGTAACGTTAATTAGCGAGCCAGCCAGCTAAAGTTAGCTAGATAGCTAACAGTACACTAACTTGAAACAAAAATACTTTGTCAAAATTAGAGTGGAGTCTTTTGCTAAGACATGTAGCTAGCTAGCTAAACAATGGACCATAATCACAACTCATGACATTACTACCCTGCATGAATCTGCAGGTAGCTAACCAACCAAGTTCTATGGCTATAACTAGTCAAGCAAATGTGTCTGAGATACAAATAATAAGATCATACACATAATGTTAGCTAGCAACCCAGCCAGCTATAGTTAGTTAGCTAACAGTACACTTGAAATGAAACCACTTTCTGTAAAAATAATAAATGTGTAATATCTGAAAATGTAGCTATTTAGACTATCTTACCAGTATACATCATGGTTGGACGCGTCTCCTGTCTGATGCCATGCATGGTTGCCCTTAGTTTGACGACGTAATCCAGACTGGTGTTTTCTCCGTCTCCTTAGCTATCATACTTGAATTCCACTGATTTCAAAACTCGGTCCTCCAAAAATTGGAGAACAAACACATAACGTTTGCTAGCGAACTAGCCAGCTAACAGTACACTTTAACTTGACATTAGGTTTATGTTTAACTACACGATACATTTTTTTAAAATAGCCGTTTTTGACACAATTATCTAGACATACTGCCCAGCTCCAATAGACAGTGCTATATGGCAGACCAATCCAAACTCTTCTCTCGGCATGTCCAGCCCACTCATTATCTCAGTCAAGTATGGCTAGCGGGATTGTTGCACTTTTTCTGTGGATAAACCAACTAGGCTCGTAATTTAACAATTTTATTCGTATTTACTGATGTTATACAAATTCGATATTAAGGCACATGAAAGTTCACATGTTCGAGAAGGCGTTCAAACAGCTCTCTTGTGAAGTCGTGACTTGTGACATACGCCTAGTTTCCTGAATTGTGTCACATATAATTCCTTCTCGCATGTATCTACGCTCTCCTCTCACCTTTTCTCTTTGCTTGTGGACAACACATCAGCTGTGACAAAAAAAACTTTCCAAGTCAAACCTTCATATCATGACCACTAACACAGCCTACATTGTTGTTACCATATTAGCTAAGGTCAAGTCAACATAGCTAATAGAACTAACGCATTAGTAGAACTAACGCATTAGCCTGCCACCGGCGGGCCCCGGTGGCAATACACTAACAAAACCAAAAGCTTACAGAACCTTTACTTGGAATTCAAGGTAGTTCCAGTGTTGGATAGCCATAGCCAGCTAGCTAACATAGTTTTATCCCGGTGGTTGAGTAGCCTAAACTAGCTCGCTGCATTTGAGGCTAGCTAAGTAAATAAAAGTGAATATATATACTTCAAAATATAGCTCTCTCTCTCTCTCGCTTCTCCTTAATTTTGGAAAAAAATGTATTTTTTTAAAACTGTTAAACTATTGTCTGTATCTTTGAGTCAACTACTCACCACATTTTATCCAATGCAGTGCTAGCTAGCTGTAGCTTATGCTTTCAGTACTATATTAATTATTTGATCCTTTGATTGGGTGAACAACATGTCAGGTCATGCTGCAAGAGCTCTGAAAGGTTAGAGGATGTCCTCTGGAAGTTGTCATAATTAATGTGTAAGTCTATGGAAGGGGGGTGACAACCATGAGCCTCCTTGGTTTTGTATTGAAGTCAATGTACCCAGAGGAGGACAGAAGCTAGCTGTCCTCAGGCTACACCATGGTGCTACCCTATAGAGTGCCGTTGAAGCTGCTGGAGACTGTGTAGACTCCACTGATGGAATACGGCAGTCTGTTGTAGGTGTATGTGGTATCACTTCCCCCTGGTGTTAACCTACAGTATAATTGAACAATTATGATAATTACTGCGAGGCACCATTAGTAGGGATACCATTAGGGACACTGGCGCTGTCCTTGTGTTGTGGTGCCAATTTTGTTTTATTTGTTCAATTAATTAAATCAGCAGCTTCTCGTCTTAATTGGGCATTGTGATTTGTTGACTGTGGTTTCTTAAAACGTTTATACTCACGTCAAATACAATGTCAAGTAAAATTGTGTTAGGGATGAGTTATTAAAGGGTTGCCTGGCTCGCTAATGCAACCATGTATTTGTGTAAATGTAAAGGTCTTAGGAATGTGCCATATACAAATATGCAAAAAACTATTATTTTGCTCAAATCAAATTGTGTCTGTTTTTTCATTGTGACATTTGGCATAATTTATGCCTATTTCCCACATCAAACGACATAAATGTATCTTTTGTCATTTGAGCACCTTTTTTGTCCTGCCATACACCCCAAGGCCTTCTCAAATGGCCTACACACTCTGTATGATGAATGTTCTCTGGGAGTTCATAACAACGTGGATCATGCCAAAATGCTCTCTTTCCCAGATACACAAAAAGGCAGCTCAGCTCACTACAAAACAGATGACCTCACTGAGACACAGTGTGAATGGAAGGCCTTGTGCCTTATCACAATCGGGAACTTTAACAAGAGGCTTTTTTTCCTTCCCTGACTTTGTGATGAGACAGACCCCAAAGGAAGTACAATGTCAGGAGTTCTTACGGAACTATTTTGCGTAACTTTCCAATTTTGTATTCCTGAATAAGGGCAACTTTTGTCCTTAATATCAACTGTGAGTTAGAATCACTGATAGATGTACTATTATATATTTACTATTATATTGACATTCCATTGTACTTGATAGTTCTGGAATATATTAAATTCCCTTCTCGTATACTCATAGATTTGCGGTAAAAAAAATCCTCTATGCTACTATTGGCTGTCAGTTGAAAGTGTGTGCATGATTGTTTATATTTGTACAATTGTATGTGAAGACAGTTCTGACCCTTAGGAGATGATCATGACTTATTTCAACCTTGGGCATGGCTAAACAATCCAATTATTCACTGTTGAATCAAGCGAATGTTGCACGTCTTCCCACAAAATCCCGTAGATATGAAAAATGATATATATCTTAAAAATAAAACCCAATTATTGGGCCCAAAACGCTGCGGGTGAATATCAATGGTTATAGAATACCACAAACCTCTTTACTTGCTGATGCAAAGTATTTTTATTTGCTGACACTGGCACAAGAAGAAGAAACCCTAACTGTTAAGGGAAAAGGATGAGACATTTTCTTTTTTTATATAGGCTCTGGAGCATACAGGATGCAAATAGAATAAACCGTTTCCGATGTTAGCAATTACCAACAATGACTCAGCTGATATATAGCAGTCCAACCAACCCACCCTGCCCTGTGATAGAGGATCTGCTTCACGCCACACCACTGTCACTAAACACGTTTACAGAAAGTCACTGTACGCATTTAGAGCCAAACATTCTGTGGCGAGAGAAAGAGAAGACATTGCTAGCGTGAGAGGAAATTGTGTATGGTTTTCATATTGTCACTAATTAGTGGTTACACTTTAGCATAATAAACCTCCTTAATTTATTTGCTATTCTGTGGTGAAATTGCAGTGCTGAATCTGCGGAATTTTCATTCTTACCCATCACCAAAATCTCTGAAGTGTTGTCATTACAACAGCCAACTATAAATGATGCATATGTGTCTGCCAACAGTTTACTGTAACTAATATATATAAGGTATAGTAATTCAAACAGAGGCCTACATTATTTAACAATGGCAACAGTCATGGAATGACTGCCATAGGATAATTACTAGGAGTTAAAACAAAATTACAGAATTACACAGCATCTGTAGGAAGTAGGAAGTAAAACCGTAAACTAATGCACGAGGGTAAACCTTAACACTTCTGCATCTAACAGGAGGAAGAGCGCTGGTTGCTGGTGTCCTCCTCACGTTGTCAACTCCCTGTTTCTGTACACGTGTCAAATTCAACTATGAGCACTATAATAGCCTGTTATAATAGTGTTGCTATAATAATGTTGCTATAATAGCCAGTTATAATAGCGTTGCTATAATAATGTTGCTATAATAGCCAGTTATAATAGTGTTGCTATAATAATGTTGCTATAATAGCCAGTTATAATAGTGTTGCTATAATAGTGTTGTTACAATATCCTGTTATAATTATGTTGGTATAATAGTGTTGTTATAATAGCATGTTATAATATTGCTAAAATAAAAGTCTGTCATAATAGTGTTGTTGCAATAATATTATTATAACAGTGTTGTTGTCATAATATTATTATAATTTTTATTTATTTATTTTTATTTAACCTTTATTTAACCAGGTAGGCAAATTGAGAACACGTTCTCATTTACAATTGCGACCTGGCCAAGATAAAGCAAAGCAGTTCGACACATACAACAACACATAGTTACACATGGAGTAAAAACAAACATATAGTCAATAATACAGTGAAAAAAATAAAAAAATAAGTCTATATACAATGTGAGCAAGTGAGGTGAGATAAGGGAGGTGAAGGCAAACAGATATATGTATAAATAAATAAAAATATAAAAAGGCCATGGAGGCGAAGTGAGTACAACACAGCAAGTAAAATAAAAACTAAAAAAAACACTGGAATGGTTGGTTTGCATTGGAAGAAAGTGCAAAGTATAATATTGTTGTTGTCATAATATTATTATAATAGTGTTATTGTCATAATATTATTATAACAGTGTTGTTGTCATAATATTATTATAATATTGTTGTTGTCATAATATTATTATAATAGTGTTGTCATCATAGCAGTATGTAATAGTGTTGTTATAATAGTGTTATTGTCATAATATTATTATAACAGTGTTGTTGTCATAATATTATTATAATATTGTTGTTGTCATAATATTATTATTATAGTGTTGTCATCATAGCCGGATGTAATAGTGTTGTTATAATAGCCTGTTATAATATTGCGTTTATAATACTTTGTTATAATAGTGTTGTTATAATGGCCTGTTTTAATAATGTTATTACAATAGCCTGTCGTAATAGTGTTGTTATAAAGGTGTTTTTATAATAGTGTTGTTATAATAGCCAGTTATAATAGTGTTGTTGTAATAGCATGTCATAATATTGCTTTTACAACAGTCTGTTACAATAGTGTTGTTATAGTAGACTGTTATAATAGTGTTGTTATAATAGTGTTGTTATAATAGTGTTGTTATAATAGTGTTGTTATAATAGCCAGTTGTAATAGTGTTTTTATAATAGTGTTGTTATATTAGGGTTGTTTTAATGGTCTGTTGTAATATTGTTGTTGTAATATTGTTGTTGTAATAGTGTTGATATAATAGTTGTTATAATAGTGTTGTTATAATAGTGTTGTTATAATAGTGTTGTCATAATAGCATGTCATAATATTGCTTTTACAACAGTCTGTTACAATAGTGTTGTTACAATAGTGTTGCTATAACAGTGTTGTTATAATTTGATGATCTTTATGGCCTTCCTGTGACATCGGGTGGTGTAGGTGTCCTGGAGGGCAGGTAGTTTGCCCCCGGTGATGCGTTGTGCAGACCTCACTACCCACTGGAGAGCCTTACGGTTCTGGGCGGACCAGGCGGTGATACAGCCCGACAGGATGCTCTCTCAAAGTTTGTGAGTGATTTTGGTGGCAAGCCAAATTTCTTCAGCCTCCTGAGGTTGAAGAGGTGCTGCTGTGCCATCTTCACCACGCTGTCTGTGTGGGTGGACCAATTCAGTTTGTCCGTGATGTGTACGCCGAGGAACTTAAAACTTACTACCCTCTCCACTACTGTCACGTCGATGTGGATAGGGGGGTGCTCCCTCTGCTGTTTCCTGAAGTCCACGATCATCTCCTTTGTTTTGTTGACGTTAAGTGTGAGGTTATTTTCCTGACACCACACTCCGAGGGCCCTCACCTCCTCCCTGTAGGCCGTCTCATCGTTGTTGGTAATCAAGCCTACCACTGTAGTGTCGTCTGCAAACTTGATGATTGAGTTGGAGGCGTGCATGGCCACGCAGTCGTGGGTGAACAGGGAATACAGGAGGGCTCAGAACGCACCCTTGTGGTGCCCCAGTGTTGAGGATCAGCGGGGTGGAAATGTTGTTACCTACCCTCACCACCTGGGGGCGGCCCGTCAGGAAGTCCAGTACCCAGTTGCACAGGGCGGGGTCGAGACCCAGGGTCTCGAGCTTGATGACGAGTTTGGAGGGTACTATGGTGTTAAATGCTGAGCTGTAGTCGATGAACAGCATTCTCACATAGGTATTCCTCTTGTCCAGATGGGTTAGGGCAGTGTGCAGTGTGGTTGCGATTGCGTCGTCTGTGGACCTATTTGGGCGGTTAGCAAATTGGAGTGGGTCTAGGGTGTCAGGTAGAGTGGAGGTGATATGGTCCTTGACTAGTCTCTCAAAGCACTTCATGATGACGGAAGTGAGTGCTACGGGGCGGTAGTCGTTTAGCTCAGTTACCTTAGCTTTCTTGGGAACAGGAACAATGGTGGCCCTCTTGAAGCATGTGGGAACAGCAGACTGGGATAAGGGTTGATTGAATATGTCCGTAAACACACCAGCCAGCTGGTCTGCGCATGCTCTGAGGACGCGGGTGGGGATGCCGTCTGGGCCTGCAGCCTTGCGAGGGTTAACACGTTTAAATGTTTTACTCACGTCGGCTGCAGTGAAGTAGAGTCCACAGGTTTTGGTAGCGGGCCGTAGTAGTGTTGTCATACTAGTGTTGTTATAATAGCCTGTTATAATACTGTTGTTATAATAGCCTGTTATAATACTGTTGTTATAATAGCCTGTTATAATTGTGTTATAATAGCCTGTTATAATAGTGTTGTTATAATAGTGTTGTTATAATAGTGTTGTTATACTAGTGTTGTTATAATAGCCTGTTATAATACTGTTGTTATAATAGCCTGTTATAATACTGTTGTTATAATAGCCTGTTATAATAGTGTTGTTATAATAGTGTTGTTATAATAGTGTTGTTATAATAGTGTTGTTATAATAGTGTTGTTATAATAGTTATGTTATAAAAGTGTTGTTATAGTAGTGTTATTATTATAGCTTGTTCTAATAGTGTTGTTATAATAGTGTTATTATTATAGCTTGTTCTAATAGTGTTGTTATAATAGTGTTATTATTATAGCCTGTTATAATTCGCTTTGTTATAATACTGTTATTATAGCATGTTATAATAGTGTTATTATTATAGCATGTTATAATAGTGTTTTTGTAATAGCCTGTTGTAATGGTGTTGTTATAATAGTATTGTTATACTATTGTCTCTCACTCCCCCCCTCTCTCTCTCACTCTCTCACTCTACCCCTCCATCTTTGTCTCTGTCTCTCTCTCCCTCTCTCACTCTCTCTCTCTACCCCCTCCCTATTTGTCTTTGTCTCTCTCTCCCTTCTCCCTCTCTTCTAACATGTTCTGTTGAGCAATTCATTTAGTTTTGGGCTGTCCCCTGGCGTCCACACCTCCCAGAAAAATGTCTGTCTGAGACTTTGATATATTCCTCTCGTGTCTCCACAGCCGCACCGCCGGGCCAGATCCCGTTGCACTGATGTCACACATTAATTTAAGCACCTCTTTATGGGGAGGGATTCACAAGATTACTTCAATTAAACTGTGCAAATTGGGAATAGGTGCTGGAGTGTGTAATGCCATGTTCTATCAGTGGTGAGAGGTTGGATTACATTTCATTAAGACACCCAAACCAAATGGATTCATACCTGTTAGGTCAACTATTCAAGTAATGTGATAAAACGATGACTGCTGGAATGAATGGACATTATGCTTTTCTATGCCGATATTATTACAGTGAGTTATGACAACATCATCTACATTGAATTAGCATATATCACTTGTCTTCAATGCATTGTCTTTCAGAGGCCAAGGCTCAGTAAGTGAAGCTTTTTCTCTGTGTGTGTGTTTGTGTGTGTGAGTGTGTGCATGTGTGTGCGTAAGTACGTATGTGTGTGTGCGTGCGTGCGTCTATCCTGGAGGGAAAGGGAAATTTGCGAGTTAAATCGTGGCAAAGGTGACTTGGCCTACATGCATATTGACAGCTTTATGGGCTGTGTGCCTTGGAGAGTGAGGGGAAAAGGGAAGAGAGCTGGCGTGTTTCCCAGACACACGCAGGTAAAACAGCAGGACCATGTTAACAGAAGCAATCTGGCACCCTAACAAGTGCACCTACAGCCTGTCAGAGGAGAATGCGGACCAATTTAACTGTGTGTGTGTGTGTGTGTGTGTGTGTGTGTGTGTGTGTGTGTGTGTGTGTGTGTGTGTGTGTGTGTGTGTGTGTGTGTGTGTGTGTGTGTGTGTGTGGGCGTACAGTGCCTTCAGAAAGTATTCACACCCCTTGACTTTTTCCACATTTTGTTGTGTCACAGCCTGAATTAAAAAGGGAATAAATTGAGATGTTGTGTCACTGATCTACACACAATACTCCCTAATGTCAAAGTTCAATTATGTTTTTAGAAACGTTTACAAATTAATAAAAAATGAAAAGCTGAAATGTCTTGAGTCAATAAGTATTCAACCCTTTTGTCATGGCAAGCGTAAATAAGTTTGTGAGTAAAAATATGCTTAACAAGTCACATAATAAATTGCATGGACTCACTGTGTGTAATAATAGTGTTTAACATGATTTTTAAATGACTGAACTGTCTCTGTACCCCACACATACAATTATCTGTAAGGTCCCTCAGTCGGGCAGTGAATTTCAAGCACAGTTTCAACCACAAAAAAACAGGGAGGTTTTCCAATGGCTCGCAAATAAGGGCACCTATTGGTAGATGGGTAACAATGGTGCAGTTATTAATAACACTTTGGATGATGTATCAATACACCCAGTCACTACAAACATACAGGTGCCCTTACTAACTCAGTTGCCGGAGAGGAAGGAAACCTCTCAGGGACTTCACCATGAGGCTAACATGCTGACCAGACCGGACACGTCACATGCGTGAGCGTCGCAAAATAAATGTAGAAATCCATGTTATTCAATTATTGCACCCAGACTGCTCGCGCGCGCCAACGAGCGTCTGCGATACCAAGGGCTAAATAGAACTTCTTTCTATTTCTGACGCAGATCGCGCTGCAAGTCCTGCCTCTCCCATCTCCTCATTGGTTTATAGAAGCAGGTACCCACGTGCCATCTCCTCATTGGTTATACCCACGTGGGTGATTGAAAGACGAACTATTTTCTCGGTTGTCGTGGTAATACTATGAAAGTTTAGATGCGATCACCATATAAGTTCAAAGATGAAAAAGCCTGGAAGGAGGAGAGATGGCTAGAAACGATTTGGTTGGCCGTTTTATCGTTTTATGTGTGGACTAATTGTCGGAGTAGAGGACCTTGTGCATTTCAGGTAAAATAACAACTCAATGTTTATATCCCAGGACAAATTAGCTAGCAACAGCAAGCTAGCTAAATAGGACAAATTAGCTAGTAAGTGCAAGGTAACTAGCTAAATTGTCATACATGTTTAATGCTTTTCGACCTGTCCCCAAATTAATGTCATTGGTTCAGAGTTTCTTTTGATATTTTAACCTGCGTGTTGTGATCGCGTTTGGTGTAGGGGGACAAAATAAATGTATGCACGATAGCGCACGATGGCGCACGCGGGCAGCCGGTTTGGGTTCTGTCTAATGGTGATTTTAAAACCATTACAGTTTAATGGCTGTGATAGGAGAGAACTGAGGATGGATCAACAACATTGTAGTTACTCCACAATAGTAACATAAATGACAGAATGAAAAGAAGGAAGCTTGTGCAGAACAAAATTCCAAAACATGCATTCTGTTTGCAATAAGGCACTAAAGTAATACTGCTAAAAAAAATGCCCAAAAAATTTACCTTGTGTCCTGAATACAAAGCGTTATGTTTTGGGCAAATCCAACACAACACATCACTGAGTACCACTCTTCTTATTTTCAAGCATGGTGGTGGCTGCATCATGTTATTGGTATGCTTGTCATCTGCAAGGACTAGGACATTCTTTAGAATTATAATACATGTAATAGAGCTTAGCACAGGCAAAATCAGAGAGGAAAACCTTGTTCAGTCTGCTTTCCAACAGATGCTGGTAAACAAATTCACCTCTCAGCAGGACAATTACCTAAAACACAAGGCCGGATAAATATACTGGTGTTGATTACCAAGATGACATTGAACGTTCCTGAGTGGCCGAGTGACAATTTCGACATAAATCAGCTTAAAAATATGTCGAGACTGGAAAATGGCTTTCTAGCAATGATCAATAACCAACTTGACAGAGCTTGAAGAATTTAAAAAGATTAATGGGCAAATACTGTACAATCCAGGAGTGCAAAACTTTCAGAGACTCACAGCTATAATTGCTGCCAAAGGTAATTCTAACATGTATTCACTCAGGGGATTGAATACTTATCTAATCAAAATAATGTATATTAGTGTTACCTTTTCCATTAATAAAAAAAAGTTATAATTTTAGTTCCACTTTGACATTACAGAGTATTTTAAATATTTAAATTATTTTTTATCTCACTTTGTAACACAACGAAATGTGGGAAAGTCAACAGGTGTGAATACTTTCTGAAGGTACTGTATGTGTGTGATTGTGGAAGGGAATAAGGTGAAGGTTTAGAAATTCTAAGAAGCACAAACGCTTCCCAATGGAGGTAATGTTCAATTGATGGACTTTTTAAACCCTGTTGGAGGACATGACCTCTTAAACCTTGTTGGAGAACATGACCTCTTAAACCCTGTTGGAGGACAAGACCTCTTAAACCCTATTGGAGGACATGACCTCTTAAACCTTGTTGGAGGACATGACCTCTTAAACCTTGTTGAAGGACCTGACCTCTTAAACCTTGTTGAAAGACATGACCTCTTAAACACTGTTGAAGGACATGACCTCTTAAACCCTGTTGGAGGACATGACCTCTTAAACCCTGTTGGAGGACATGACCTCTTAAACCTTGTTGGAGGACCTGACCTCTTAAACCCTATTGGAGGACATGACCTCTTAAACCTTGTTGGAGGACATGACCTCTTAAACCTTGTTGAAGGACCTGACCTCTTAAACCTTGTTGAAGGACCTGACCTCTTAAACCCTGTTGGAGGACATGACCTCTTAAACCTTGTTGGAGGACCTGACCTCTTAAACCCTGTTGGAGGACATGACCTCTTAAACCCTGTTGGATGACATGACCTCTTAAACCCTGTTGAAGGACATGACCTCTTAAACATTGTTGAAGGACATGACCTCTTAAACCCTGTTGGAGGACATGACCTCTTAAACTTTGTTGAAGGACCTGACCTCTTAAACCTTGTTGAAGGACATGTCCTCTTAAACCCATTTGGAGGACATGACCTCTTAAACCTTGTTGAAGTACCTGACCTCTTAAACCTTGTTGAAGGACCTGACCTCTTAAACCCTGTTGGAGGACATGACCTCTTTAACCCTGTTGGAGGACATGACCTCTTAAACCTTGTTGGGGGACATGACCTCTTAAACCTTGTTGGAGGACATGACCTCGTAAACCCTGTTGGAGGACATGACCTCTTAAACCTTGTTGGAGGACATGACCTCTTTAACCCTGTTGGAGGACATGACCTCTTAAACCCTGTTGGAGGACATGACCTCTTAAACCCTGTTGGAGGACATGACCTCTTTAACCCTGTTGGAGGACATGACCTCTTTAACCCTGTTGGAGGACATGACCTCTTTAACCCTGTTGGAGGACATGACCTCTTAAACCCTGTTGGAGGACATGACCTCTTAAACCCTGTTGGAGGACATGACCTCTTAAACCCTGTTGGAGGACATGACCTCTTAAACCTTGTTGGAGGACATGACCTCTTAAACCCTGTTGGAGGACATGACCTCTTAAACCCTGTTGGAGGACATGACCTCTTAAACCCTGTTGGAGGACATGACCTCTTAAACCCTGTTGGAGGACATGACCTCTTAAACCTTGTTGGAGGACATGACCTCTTAAACCCTGTTGGAGGACATGACCTCTTAAACCTTGTTGGAGGACATGACCTCTTAAACCTTGTTGAAGGACCTGACCTCTTAAACCCTGTTGGAGGACATGACCTCTTAAACCTTGTTGGAGGACATGACCTCTTAAACCCTGTTGGAGGACATTACCTCTTAAACCCTGTTGGAGGACATGACCTCTTAAACCTTGTTGAAGGACCTGACCTCTTAAACCTTGTTGGAGGACATGACCTCTTAAACCTTGTTGAAGGACCTGACCTCTTAAACCTTGTTGGAGGACATGACCTCTTAAACCCTGTTGGAGGACATGACCTCTTAAACCTTGTTGAAGGACATGACCTCTTAAACCTTGTTGGAGGACATGACCTCTTAAACCCTGTTGGAGGACATGACCTCTTAAACCCTGTTGGAGGACATGACCTCTTAAACCTTGTTGAAGGACCTGACCTCTTAAACCTTGGAGGACATGACCTCTTAAACCTTGTTGAAGGACCTGACCTCTTAAACCTTGTTGGAGGACATTACCTCTTAAACCCTGTTGGAGGACATGACCTCTTAAACCTTGTTGGAGGACCTGACCTCTTAAACCCTGTTGGAGGACATGACCTCTTAAACCCTGTTGGATGACATGACCTCTTAAACCCTGTTGAAGGACATGACCTCTTAAACATTGTTGAAGGACATGACCTCTTAAACCTTGTTGGGGGACATGACCTCTTAAACCCTGTTGGAGGACATGACCTCTTAAACCTTGTTGGAGGACATGACCTCGTAAACCCTGTTGGAGGACATGACCTCTTAAACCTTGTTGGAGGACATGACCTCTTTAACCCTGTTGGAGGACATGACCTCTTAAACCCTGTTGGAGGACATGACCTCTTAAACCCTGTTGGAGGACATGACCTCTTAAACCCTGTTGGAGGACATGACCTCTTTAACCCTGTTGGAGGACATGACCTCTTTAACCCTGTTGGAGGACATGACCTCTTAAACCCTGTTGGAGGACATGACCTCTTAAACCCTGTTGGAGGACATGACCTCTTAAACCCTGTTGGAGGACATGACCTCTTAAACCTTGTTGAAGGACCTGACCTCTTAAACCTTGTTGGAGGACATGACCTCTTAAACCCTGTTGGAGGACATGACCTCTTAAACCCTGTTGGAGGACATGACCTCTTAAACCCTGTTGGAGGACATGACCTCTTAAACCCTGTTGGAGGACATGACCTCTTAAACCTTGTTGGAGGACATGACCTCTTAAACCCTGTTGGAGGACATGACCTCTTAAACCCTGTTGGAGGACATGACCTCTTAAACCTTGTTGGAGGACATGACCTCTTAAACCTTGTTGAAGGACCTGACCTCTTAAACCCTGTTGGAGGACATGACCTCTTAAACCTTGTTGGAGGACATGACCTCTTAAACCCTGTTGGAGGACATTACCTCTTAAACCCTGTTGGAGGACATGACCTCTTAAACCTTGTTGAAGGACCTGACCTCTTAAACCTTGTTGGAGGACATGACCTCTTAAACCTTGTTGAAGGACCTGACCTCTTAAACCTTGTTGGAGGACATGACCTCTTAAACCCTGTTGGAGGACATGACCTCTTAAACCTTGTTGAAGGACATGACCTCTTAAACCTTGTTGGAGGACATGACCTCTTAAACCCTGTTGGAGGACATGACCTCTTAAACCCTGTTGGAGGACATGACCTCTTAAACCTTGTTGAAGGACCTGACCTCTTAAACCTTGGAGGACATGACCTCTTAAACCTTGTTGAAGGACCTGACCTCTTAAACCTTGTTGGAGGACATTACCTCTTAAACCCTGTTGGAGGCCATGACCTCTTAAACCTTGTTGGAGGACATGACCTCTTAAACCTTGTTGGAGGACATGACCTCTTAAACCTTGTTGGAGGACATGACCTCTTAAACCCTGTTGGAGGACATGACCTCTTAAACCCTGTTGGAGGACATGACCTCTTAAACCTTGGAGGACATGACCTCTTAAACCTTGTTGAAGGACCTGACCTCTTAAACCTTGTTGGAGGACATTACCTCTTAAACCCTGTTGGAGGCCATGACCTCTTAAACCTTGTTGGAGGACATGACCTCTTAAACCTTGTTGGAGGACATGACCTCTTAACCTTGTTGAAGGGCATCTATGTATTCTCATTACTTTTGACCTAATGTCACTTTGACTGATTTCAATGATGGACAATTATGTCAAATCAACAAACAAAGAATGTTTAAATAAATTCAATGTACAAAAAAAAAGGGTTTTGTCAGTAATCTCCACATTGACTATATGGGGTTAGTTAGGACAACAATTATGGGATATTTCTTACTATACATTTATAAAATATTTGCAAACTTCGGGATGTGTAGCTATGTTTCAACGTTAATCCTAGTTTTGTTCTTTGTTTGTTTGATTTTAATAGGAGTTACAGTATGTGTCTTGAACGTCAATAAAACCACTCAAATAAAAGATTTTACGATGCCTTCAAGGGATAATGGCATAGTTATGACAGAAAAATACATTGTGCTCTACGTTAACAGCTCTCTGCCCATGAACCACTTTTTTCCAAAATGTAATTGTATTTTTTCCGGATCTTTGGATCATGTACTTGGCAACCCTAAAGTGCTGCCACGCAGACACACCTATTCACTCTTACGTCATGAGAATTTTTGTCTGGGCTTGGTGACACAACTTTGAATGCCACAGCCTGGAGAGTGGTCACTGCTTTAGCTAACGGAAACCTCAGCTATGTAGGTCTGATCTCAGGGGATCTTTAAACGCCAAACACTAGAGACGTACCAGCAAGCAACGGCACTGAATTGGATGAGTGTCACGCCCTGACCTTAGAGATCCTGTTTATGTCTCTATTTTGGTTTAGTCAGGGTGTGAGTTGGGGTGGGTATTCTATATTCTATTATATGTATTTCTATGTTTTGGCCGGGTAGGGTTCTCAATCAGGGACAGCTGTCTAAGAACCATACTTAGGTAGCCCTTTTTTCCACCTGTCTTTGTGGGAGGTTGTCTTTGTTTGTTGGCACTATAGCCTTTAGCTTCACGGTTGTTTTCTCGTTTGTTGTTTTGTTGGCGTCATTTTTTATAATTAAAGAAAATGTACGCTCACCACGCTGCACCTTGGTCCACTTCCTTCAACAGCCGTGACAATGAGATTACCTTTCTCTGTTTAAGACATTTTAAAACTCTTATGGGCCGATATATACACATTTTGTCATTTTGACCAGACAAAAAAAAATGATATACACTACCGTTCAAAAGTTTGGGGTCACTTAGAAATGTATTTTTTTTTTTAAAGAAAAGCACATTTGTTGTCCATTTAAAATAACATCAAATTGATCAGAAATACAGTGTAGACATTGTTAATGTTGTAAATGACTATTGTAGCTGGAAACAACAGATTTTTTATGGAATATCTACACAGGCGTACAGAGGCCCATTATCAGCAACCATCACTCCTGTGTTCCAATGGCACGTTGTGTTAGCTAATCCAAGTTTATCATTTTAAAAGGCTAGTTGATCATGAGAAAACCCTTTTGCAATTATGTTAGTACAGCTGAAAAAACGTCCTTCTTCCAACTAGCTGAGTATCTGGAGCATCTGCATTTGTGGGTTCAATTACAGGCTCAACATGGCCAGAAACAAAGAGTTTTCTTCTGAAACTCGTCAGTCTATTCTTGTTCTGAGAAATGAAGGCTATTCCATGCGAGAAATAGCAAAGAAACTGAAGATCTCGTACAACGCTGTGTACTACTCCCTTCACAGAACAGCGCAAACTGGCTCTAACCAGAATAGAAAGAGGAGTGGGAGGCCCTGGTGCACAACTGAGCAAGAGGAAAAGTACATTAGAGTGTCTAGTTTGAGAAACACACGCCTCACAAGTCCTCAACTAGCAGCTTCGTTAAATAGTACCCGCAAAACACCAGTCTCAACGTTAACAGTGAAGAGGCGACTCCGGGATGCTGGCCTTCTAGGCTTCTATTTGAAGCTGCCAGCTGAGGACTTGTGAGGCGTCAGTTTCTCAAACATTTTGTGCTTTGGTTACAACATGATTCCATATGTGTAATTTCATGGTTTTGATGTCTTCACTATTATTCTACAATGTAAAAAATAGTAAAAATAAAGAAAACCCCTTGAATAAGTAGGTGTGTCCAAACTTTTACCTGCTAATGTAAACAGTGCATTCGGAAAGTTTTCAGACCCTTCACTTTTTTAACATTTTGTTACGTTACAGCCTTGTTCTAAAATGGATTTTTTTTAAACTTCCCTTCATCAATTTGCACACAATACCCCATAATGACAAGGCCAAAACAGGTTTTTAGAAATGTTTGATAATTTATTCAACATAAAAAAAACAGAAATACCTTATTTACATACATATTCAGACTCTTTGCTAGGAGACTCACAATTGAGGTCAGGGGAATCCTGTTTCCATTGATCATCCTTGAGATGTTTCTACAACTTGATTGGAGTCCAGCTGTGGTAAATTCAATTGATTGGACTAGTTTGGAAAGGCACACACCTGTCTATATAAGGTCCCACAGTTGACAGTGCATGTCAGAGCAAAAACCAAGCAATGAGGTCGAAGGAATTGTCCGTAGAGCTCCAAGACAGGATTGTGTCGATGACAAGATCAAGATTACCAACACATTTCTGCAGCATTGAAGGTCCCCAAGATCACGGTGGCCTCCATCATTCTTAAATGGAAGAAGTTTAGAACCACCAAACTGAGCAATCGGGGGAGAAGGGCCTTGGTCAGGGAGATGACCAAGAACCCGATGGTCACTCTGACAGAGCTCCAGAGTTCCTCTGTGGAGATGGGAGAACCTTACAGAAGGACACCATTTCTGCAGCACTCCACCAATCAGGCATTTATGGTAGAGTGGCGAGACTAAAGCCACTCCTCAGTAAAAAGCAGATAACAGCCCACTTGGAGTTTGCCAATAGGCAGCTAATGGACTCTCAGACCAGTCTGTACAGAATCACATTTTAATACGAATTATGTGGTCACATTAGGGTAATTCAGGCCCTGTAGTGTTTTGACAACACAACAATTTGAATGACTTTTCTAACTGAAAATATTTGTAGTGACATTTAATTTAAGAGCTCTACTTTTTTTTGCATAATCAATGAGAACATGGCTTATATTTGTGTGGTATTAAAATAAGCAATGTGTACTACACAATGCATGCAATGAAGGCAATGTAAATAGTGATCTGTAGTATTCCAAACTTGTTCTGAATCATGTGCCGAGTATTCCAAAGGGATTCTGACGTTTTTCACAACATATTTCCATATTTGCTCGGTCAGTGTCACCCATCTTCTTCTAGAGGCGCGGCAGCAATGTAGTCTGTTATCAATCTACCTCATTGACTGAAGGGAAGTGGTCAGTCAAACCAGCACTTCACCGTATCCGGGGTGACTTCTGACCTTGGCATTTAAGTTCAGGTCTGACCTGAAGTAAAAGCCCCATTCTTCTCATAGGCACGCCATTGTACCAGGGGCAGGTTAGTCTGCAACCTCCCAACACAGACGCACTCACATTGGCCCTAATCATTGGCGGCAACCTCTGTGCATCAGAAGAATTCTTGGGGAATTTATGCACCATCTCCCAGGCTAATTCAATTAGACGGGATCGTGTCGACACTGTGGCCATTGTGGCAAAAGTACAATGTTGCGCTTCATATCGTCCAGAGCTCAGGGTGGAATTCAATGCCATTTGGCCCCCCCACGCTGCCCTCCCCACCCCTCAGCCGCATCCTGGCCACTCTCTGTAGATCCCCCTTTCTTTCTCACTATTTCTCTCTATCTGTCCATTGAGTGTCCAATGATATGCTTGAGGGTCCTTCGCTGGCCCCAGATAAGGAGAATCATTAACCAATCCCTGAGAGAGGGCATTTACAGCCACAGGGCCACAGGGCACAAGGCTGGCTCTGGACTGGCGGAATGGAGGGAGGGTGAGCTCTGTGTCACCTAATGGACATGTCGGTTGGGCCATTTGAGCTGCCTGCTTCCCGCCTGGTACTGCTGATCCTCAAAACTGGGGCCCCACAAGGGTGCGTTCTCAGCCCCCTCCTGTTCACCCACGACTCCCTGTTCACCCACGACTGTGTGGCCATGCATGCCTCCAACTCAATCATCAAGTTTGCAGATCCTTGATGGACATATCACCGACAAACTGAAATGATCCACGCACACAGACAGTGTGGTGAAGAAGGCACAACAGTGCCTCTTCAACCTCAGGAGCCTGGAAAAAATTGTCTTGTCACCAAAAACCATCACTAACTTTTATAGGTGCACAACCGAGAGCATCTTGACGGGCTGTATCACCGCCTGGTACGGCAACTGCACCTCCCACAACCACAAGGCTCTCCAGAGGGTAGTGCAGTCTGCACAATGGATCACCGGGGCAAACTACCTGCCCTTCAGGACACCTACAACACCTGATGTCACAGGAAGGCAAAAAAGATCATCAAGGACAATAACCACCCAAGCCACTGCCCGTTCACCCTGCTTCGTTCCAGAAGACGAGGTCAGTACAGGTGCATCAAGCTGGGAGAGAAAGATAGAAGCTGTTTTTCAATCTCAATGCCATCAGATTGTTAATCAGCCATCACTAGCACAGAGAGGAGGTTGCCTACCTACAGTCTTGATATCATTGGCCACTTCAATAAATGGAACATTAGTCACTTTAATAATGCCACTTCAAGAATGTTTACATATCTCACATTACTTCTCATATGTAAACTCAGCAAAAAAAGAAACGTTTCTTTTTCAGGGACCCTGTCTTTCAAAAATAATTCGTAAAAATCCAAATAACTTCACAGATCTGCATTGTAAAGGGTTTAAACACTGTTCCCCATGCTTGTTCAATGAACCATAAACAATTATTGAACATGCACCTGTGGAACGGTCATTAAGACACTAACAGCTTACAGACGGTAGGCAATTAAGGTCACAGTTATGAAAACGTAGGACACTAAAGAGGCCTTTCTACTGACTCTGAAAAACACACAAAAAAGATGCCCAGGGTCCCTGCTCATCTGCGTGAATGTGCCTTAGGCATGCTGCAAGGAGGCATGAGGACTGCCGATGTGGCCAGGGCAATACATTGCAATGTTCGTACTGTGAGACGCCTAAGACAGCGCGACAGAGAGACAGGACGGACAGCTGATCGTCCTTGCAGTGGCAGACCATGTGCAACAACACCTGCACAGGATCGGTACATCCGAACATCACACCTGCGGGACAGGTACAGGATGGCAACAACAACTGCATGAGTTACACCAGGAACGCACAATTCCTCCATCAGTGCTCAGACTGTCCTCAATAAGCTGAGAGAGGCTGGACTGAGGGCTTGTAGGCCTGTTGTAAGGCAGGTCCTCACCAGACATCACCGGCAACATCGTCGCCTATGGGAACAAGCCCCCCCCCCCCACACCCCCCATCGCTGAACCAGACAGGACTGGCAAAAAGTGCTCTTCACTGATGAGTTGCGGTTTTGTCTCACCGGGGGTGATGGTCGGATTTGCGTTTATCGTCGAAGGAATGACCGTTACATCGAGGCCTGTACTCTGGATTGGGATCGATTTGGAGGTGGAGGATCCGTCATGGTCTGGGGCGGTGTGCCACAGCATCATCGGACTGAGCTTGTTGTCATTGCAGGCAATATCAAAGCTGTGCGTTACAGGGAAGACATCTTCCTCCCTCATGTGGTAACCTTCCTGCAGGCTCATCCTGACATGACCCTCCAGCATGACAATGCCACCAGCCATACTGCTCGTTCTGTGCGTGATTTCCTGCAAGACATGAATGTCAGGGTTCTGCCATGGCCAGCGAAGAGCCCGGATCTCAATCCCATTGAGTATGTCTGGGACCTGTTGGATTGGAGGGTGAGGGCTAGGGCCATTCCCCCCAGAAATGTCCGGGAACTTGCAGGTGCCTTGGTGGAAGAGTGGGGTAACATCTCACAGCAAGAACGGGCAAATCTGGTGCAGTCCATGAGGAGGAGATGCACTGCAGTACTTAATACAGCTGGTGGCCACACCAGATACTGACTGTTACTTTTGATTTTGACCCCCCCTTTGTTCAGGGACACATTATTGCATTTCTGTTAGTCATGTCTGTGTAACTTGTTCAGTTTTTGTCTCAGTTGCTGAATCTTGTTATGTTCATACAAATATTTACACATGTTAAGTTTGCTGAAAATAAATGCAGTTGACAGTGAGAGGACATTTCTTTTTTTGCTGAGTTTAAATACTGTACACTGTACACTACACTATCTATTCTATACTATCTATTGCACCTTTGCCGCTCTGTCACTGCTCATCCATATATTTTATATTTATACATTCTTATCCCAATCCTTTACCAGATTGTGTGTATTAGGTTTTGTTGTGGAATTGTTAGATATTACCTGTTAGATACTGCTGCACTGTCAGATCTAGAAGCATAAGCCTTTCACTACCCTGTCAATAACATCTGTTAACCATGTGTGTGACCAATAAAATTTGATTTGATTCAATTTACTGGTGCAACCAGCCAGGCACTCTGGGGTAAAATACAGTGTTGTTGTCCTCTGTCTATAGCTACATGTGACTTATGCATTTCACATCCAGAAATATCTGCTCTTTGTTGTTTGCCATTGAGGCATATAGATCTCCCTGAGTCCGCTCTAGTGCATATAGTGCCATACACACAAAGGATGTTATGGAGCATGTATACCTTGGAATCACATCACCACTTCCAAGCCGGATCTTATGCAACTTGCATATCAATGCTGATGTGAACACAGTGACTTCATTATTTCACCATATAACATTTCGTTGGACAGAGGACCAGACTACCTTGCTCCTTGGAAAACAAACTAATTGAAGTCAACTCCATGAACAGACGAACTGTATTCTATAAATATCACATGATCTCTCATCTCCCAAAGAGAGGCCCTTTGTGGATGGCAGTTGGTCATACATTCCTTTACACAATTACACTTTGCTCCATGTTCCTACTACACTGGTGGGATTATTGCCATTCTCCACATTTTCTTGGAGAGATCAGACATGATGGAAACTTTGTTTATAGATTCACAACCCACCACCACCTCCAAACTTAAAGTAGATATGCTAATGAGAAGGACTATGGAGAAGGCTTCCACAACAAACCTCAAGTCAAATATCAATGGGGTGACACAGCATCACAGAGAGTCCTTTTGTCTGCTCAGTCTCCAGCACAGTTTGGCCTCAGGGGTCTGATTTTCATATCGCGTCGGGTTTTTAGGCGTCTGGACGCATAGTCACGCATTGCCTCTGGTAAAAGGAATAAATGAAGCAATAACTAATGAATAGAGCAGAGCACTCCTTGGAAGAAGCTTCTTCATAATAAGATGGTTGACCTTCCATTTATCATGTTTGACCCTAGATAGCTCTGTGTGAATGGGCAGTGATTCCTTATCATGCCACTAAAAATAATATACTATGTAACGCCCGCACGCACGGTCCTGTGAACTCGTATTGTCGGAGTGCTTTCCCACCAGGAACAAAAAACTAGATATTTCGGCTACCTTGTCCTCCGTGTATTATTTTTTCATGAAATGGACAGCACTCCAAAATATAATCTTTTAACAATGAATTTATTGCTCTGCACCTGTATTTCAGAAGATGTACGTTGTCTCAAAGGTGAACCTTTTTGTCAAATGATTGCCTTCAAAAACTCTATAACTAAAGTAAAACTAAAAACTATAGCTAATCTCTGTTCTCTGTTGTTTGGCCTGAGGTCTTGTTGAGGACCAGACGGTGATTGATTCGCCGTGCTCTGTCCACATGCACAGTCTTGTGTGTAATAAAGATGAAGAGGTCATCTGCCTTGTGATGCTTCCTCCATGCCTCCTGCAGGTCGTAAACCACTCTCTAACCTCAGTCTCTGAAGTGGATCAGGAGCCAGGACTTTGTCACAGTGAGCACGCTTAGTCACACATACTCCTTTGATCACAGGGACTGTCCCCTTGGCAGTCAGCTGTCGTCTAGTTTCTTAGGGACCAAGTTTGATGACTCTCCACAGTCAATTCACTGTGCACGCATGTGCACACACACACATGTGTACACACACACACACGTACACACACATACACATGCACACACACACACACACACACACACACACACACACACACACACACACACACACACACACACACACACACACACACACACACACACACACACACACACGTACACACACACACGCACACACACGCGTACTGCAATATCTTGAAATGATTCAAATGTTTATTTTATAAACTGCGTTAGAAAGACCCATATTACGAGGGACTTTTTGCCATAATATAGTCTGGAGAGAATCAAACAGGAATCCATCTCATTTGGAGTGTAGAAGATGGAACAAGGAAAAGCTAATATGTAGTCCATCATATCATTTGAATAAGCGCTGGTAAGTATTGCTTTAGTCATGGACATGAGAGGACCGGATACACAAGTGACTCTTGTCCTTATAATCTTCCCATGGTCATTTTATTGCAGAGACCAGTTTGGTTCTAGGGACCAAGAACACTGTCATATTCTACTAAGCTAAATAAAAGTGTTTTAGGAAACTCATACCAAAGATGATTTTTCTATTTGATTTGGAATTTTAAGACCCCTTGAAGTGTATATATATGTGTATAACATATATATATACAAAACAAAATGTTTTGGGCCTTACTTACTATTATCAAATCTACTGCTATTACCATACAAACGCATTGAAAAACAGATGAACTACATGGAACAACAGATATTCTCCAATTAAGATCAAAAGGAAGTTTGTTCTGAAGTGTCTGTCCAATATCTGATAGATATAGCAAAGATTAGGAAACATTTTTTTAATTTTTTTTATTACATGTATTTAACCCCTTATTTTTGGCATTAAACAGTCTCCATATATACTGCACTTCCTTTTTTCAACTGGTATGGGGGACCTTCAAACGAGTCTTGTGAGGCCTGTGGACGTACTAGAGCAAAACAAACAACATGTACAGAGAGGAAGCTCCCTGTGTAGCCCAAACTATTTGGACGCTACAGACAGAAGTTGGCAGACCGGCTGTATCGACTTCAGATGAGTCCCAAGACCCGTGTGGGGGTCATAGATCAAAACAGGGAACATGTTTCATGTTTGTGAGAGTCTCATCGTTCCATAGAAGGATCATAATAGTTGGCAAACCGTTAGGACGCTACAAATAATTTTATGAGAAGATCGATTTTTGAGATGTCTCATGGTCTGACAAACATCGCTCTAAGCTCTGTCACCTTTCACCGCAGATGTGGCACAAAAACAGATAGTTAAAACGGACAGATTTTGATGGGGATTTTTTTATTATGCTAATTAGATGTCTGCGGGGGCACGGACATCGACTCTAGAGGGTTTTCTGACTTATTACAATATATTGGCCTTGTAGTACCAGCAAATTTAATTTCCTCAGGGTTTCATTCAACTGTCTCTGGTTAGGGTAAATTCTCATTCTAAATGCTCTGAATTTGATAACGCCGTAGGCACTCACAGTCAGTGGGCTTAGTTTCAAAATCCGTGTAATAGTTTAATATACGTGGGGTGAGTCGGGGTGAGTCGGGGGGCGTTCAGCAGCTGTCGATGCCCTGGTTGGTTGAATGTTGGCCGGGGCTCCCCCAGGGGCTGGGGGGGGACTCCCTGTGGCTAAATGGTGTCTGAGTTGGTCTCCGTGGGCTGTGATAAAGGCGGGCCTTGTCTCCCCCGACCATCCACTGTGACTGGATGACTTACTGAGGAGTGTCTAATGATTAAACCTCGCGATTGTCTTCAGCTCAGGGGATATCAACCTTGATATTTTAAAGGTTCTCCGAACTTTGGTCACTGTTTCTACCTATTCATAATGTCTTTATGAATTGTGGGAAAAAATATAAGTTATCCATTCAAAGTTAAGTGAAAAAAAGAGAGAACTACAACAAATGAAAAAAAGGCTATGCTCTCTCATCTGCCTCTGTCATCTGCCTCTTTATCATCTCTCTCTCACCTATCTCTATCATCTCTCTCTCATATTTCTCATCTCCCATCTCTCTCTCATATCTCTCTCTCCTGCCTCTGTCATCTGCCTCTCTCATCTTTCTCTCTCACCTATCTCTATCATCTCTCTCTCATATTTCTCATCTCCCATCTCTCTCTCATATCTCTCTCTCCTGCCTCTCTCATCTGCCTCTTTATCATCTCTCTCTCTCACCTATCTCTATCATCTCTCTCTCATATTTCTCATCTCCCATCTCTCTCTCATATCTCTCTCTCCTGCCTCTGTCATCTGCCTCTCTCATCTTTCTCTCTCATCTCTCTCTATCATCTCTTTCTATCATCTCACTCTCTCACATCTCTCTCTCTCCTGCCTCTCTCATCTGCCTCTCTCATCTGCCTCATCTCTCTCTATCATCTCTCTCTCTCTCATCTCTCTCTCTCTCATCTCTCTGTCTCATCTCTCTCTCATCTGCCTCTCTCATCTGCCTCTCTCATCTGCCTCTTTATCATCTCTCTCACCTCTCTCTATCATCTCTCTCTCATATCTCTCTCTTATATCTCTCTCTCATGCCTCTGTCATTTGCCTCTCTCATCTTTCTCTCTCATCTCTCTCTATCATCTGCCTCTCTCATCTCTCTCTCATCTATTGCTATCATCTCTCTATCATCTCTTTCTCTCATCTGCCTCTCTCATCTTTCTCTATCATCTGCCTCTATCTTCTCTTTATCATCTCTCTCTCATCTCTCTCATCTCTCATCTGCCTCTATCTTCTCTCTATCATCTCTTTCGCTCATCTGCCTCTATCATCTCTCTCTCACACCTCTCATCTCTCTCTCATCTGCCTCCATCATCTCTCTCTCTCTTTCTCTCTCTCTCTCTCTATGTTTACTCTACTTAGCCAGTGAGTGTAAAATGAATAGGAAAGCGGAAAGGAGAGAGTCCATGATTTCTCCTTGACGTCATCTATAATTCTGATAAGGACTATTACTTTGAAGAGGTTTTGAAGTGACTTGTTTGGCTTCACAGTGGTGACAAGCCATGTTACACTACATTTAGCTTGGAGCGAATATATACATTCCACTCAATTACTGTAGGTTTCACTGATCCCTTAGGTGATAGGACATTCTAAAATAAGGCCTCTTTATCTCAGAGACAAAAGGCAACACACACACAACTTTTACATGGAACAGGTGACAGAGCATGCTCCTGTAATGGCATCCGACTCCGTTGTCTGAACAGATGGGCCTATTGCTAAGGATACGGCTAGAGGAATCCATTTTTTCATTCCAGCTTATTTGCCTCAAAACCACAAGCAATATCGCTGGGTTTCCCAAGACATAATGGAAGAAAATGAAAGCACAAAAGGAGGACTTGGAGGAAGGTCAGAGATGGGGAGGCCAGGGAAGAGAAACAGACAGCTGTTACCACAGAGGTTCAGAAAGGTAGACACACACAATAAATGACTTGTGTGAGAGCCAGTTCAGTTCTAATCCCTGAGATACTGTAACAGAAACAAATACACTTTCCCACTTGAAGCCCGTTGACTATCATAATTAAAGTAAGCATGTTCCGGGGTTAAAACTCTTGTTCTCTGCATCCTTACTCTGTAAAAACAACCAGACCGCTACATACACACAAAGCGGGGGTGTTGGAGCTAGGAGCCCAGCTTGCCAGGGAGGGAGGGAACGAGGGAGGTGTTAGGTACTGGTGGTCTCAGAGTGAAGGCTCTTCTGCAGTAGCCTATATTTGCTTTATCCCTGACAGTATTTTAATGTTGTGGGAAAAAAACTAAAAGAGGGATCTCTTTTGTGAGATGAGAAAACAATGAAGACTAGCCACTTTGAGATTTGAGAGTACCAACGTTCAACTCATCGTTTGCCTCCATTATGGTTAGGCTTGATTCAACTTTTGATTGAACGTTTGCTAAACTGGAAATGTAGGCACAGACAAAGTTCCTTTTGGGTTTTGGGCAGAAAAATGACTGCACAGTAACAAGTCCACCCGTTTTCTAGATTTTATCACTGTCATCTTTTATTGCTCACTAGAACATGAGTTCTATCAATCTTCATTCTGTTCCCTCATACCCACTCTTCCTCCTCCTCCTCCTCCTCCGTGGGCCTATATTCTCCCTCACATCCTGATTAACATAATATAGCTACGTCGTTAAACTTTCAATCTTGATGAGGCGACAGAAATTAGCAGATTTTCTCCTGGCTACATCACTGACATGGACTTGGAGCATAAAACAAGCCATGGTTGTCCTTATAACTGAAGTTAACATTTAGTTATGTGTTTTGTGTGTTTAGATGTCAATGGGTGAGGGTAACAGCTTGAGCAACAAATAAACACCTTTTATTTTCCCCATAGTTCAATTGCGTGTTTAGATGTCAATGGGTGAGGGTAACAGCTTGAGCAACAAATAAACACCTTTTATTTTCCCCATAGTTCAATTGCGTATACCGCTTGAATATTATTCATGTCATGCATTTGAGTCAGTTGCTAACATCCCTTTCTGAACAGTGTAGTCATATTAATTGTAAATAATGTCAAAACGGCAAGCGGTGTTACAATTCCTCATGCCTTCTCTAATATGAAAGGTCATCACAAAAGCCATAAACAGTTTTATTCTCCACTCACATTTTTTGCCCTACGACTTGTAGCCTACAGTGTGCTATAAAACTACACAGACAGTGTAGGCGGTAGAGGTCTGAATAGAGCAGGAGAGGGACACTGACCACGTCGCACGCCAACAACCATGCGGCTGTTCATCATCAACAGTGGCCTGTGCCATTTCTGCCGCCCCACAAAGCTCTGTGCTAAACTAAAATCAACTAATAAACATGGATTCTTCAGAAAACAGTGAAATGATGACGTCTGGCCATAGATGTATAAGTTCTTCATATGGTGTGTCTGTAATCAAATAAAACCTACACGGCCAGTGTACAAAGCACTCTCAGTTTTCAGGCCAGATAACGGAATGTTTATACTTAGGATTACATTTATGGAAAAAATAGGGCACTTTATGCTCGTGAACATCGGCACATTTTCAAATTTTGGTCAATTATGTCTCTTCTGCGACTATTTGTTGAGGAAGGCCGGCGTTTGTGATTCAGAAGCAAAAAAAATATGATCCCAAAGTTAGATCAGGGACACATACTTAGTTTCTCTCCAAAACAGGGAGATTATTTTCAGAGCATGAGAAATGTGCGTTAGCGTCCTCCAACTAACTTATAAAAAAGGCATTTTGTGAACAGTACGTGTAGCAGGTGGCAAGTGCGAAACCATTTTGATTGGTAGATCGGAATCTACTAGGAGTCTCCATAGGAGTCTCTATAATTGTGACCTATTCTGGGCTAGGTCACCAGTTGCCGGCCTATACTAGCATTGAGTTGTCTCTGTTGTCTCTGTTGTAGAAGCCGTTGCGCATCTATGACTATATTGTAGCATTTGCGTATGAAAAATCAATCCAATCATACACACCCCCTGACCTCTTTATTTCATTGCACAAACTGAAGATCTCGTACAACGTTGTGTACTACTCCCTTCACTATTCCATGTGAGAAATTGCCAAGAAACTGAAGATCTCGTACAGCGCTGTACACCCTTCACTGAACAGCGCAAACTGGCTCTAACCAGAATAGAAAGAGGAATGGGAGGCCCCGGTGCACAACTGAGCAAGAGGACAAGTACATTAGAGTGTCTAGTTTTAGAAACAGACGCCTCACAAGTCCTCAACTGGCAGCTTCATTAAATAGTACCCGCAAAACACCAGTCTCAACGTCAACAGTGAAGAGGCATCTCCGGGATGCTGGCCTTCTAGGCACAGTTCCTCTGTCCAGTGTCTATGTTCTTTTGCCCACGTTAATCTTTTATTTTCATTGGCCAGTCTGAGATATTGCTTTTTCTTTGCAACTCTGCCTAGAAGGCCAGCATCCCGGCCTCACTGTTGACATTGAGACTGGTGTTTTGCGGGTACTATTTAATGAAGCTGCCAGTTGTAGACTTGTCTGTTTCTCTTTCTATTCTGGTTAGAGCCAGTTTGCGCTGTTCTGTGAAGGGTACACAGCGCTGTACGAGATCTTCAGTTTCTTGGCAATTTCTCACATGGAATAGCCTTCATTTCTAGGAACAAGAATAGACTGACGAATTTCAGAATGAAGTTCTTTGTTTCTGGCCATTTTGAGCTTGTAATCAAACCCACAAATGCTGATGCTCCAGATACGCAACTAGTCTAAAGAAGGCCAGTTGTATTGCTCCTTTAATCAGGATGACAGTTTCCAGCTGTGGTAACATAATTGCAAAAGAGTTTTCTAATGATCAATTAGCCTTTTAAAATGATAAACTTGGATTAGCTAACACAACATTGCTGATAATGGGCCTCTGTACGCCTATGTAGATATTCCATGAAAAATCTGCTGTTTCCAGCTACAATAGCCATTTACAAGATTAACAATGTCTACACTGTATTTCGAAACAATTTGATGTTACTTTAATGGACAAAAAAGTGACTTCAAACTGTTGAACAGTAGTATACATCACAGAATATTGAAATATAACAAAATCATTTGACAAAGAAACACCGGATTTTTGGTGGGGGTTTTAAATAATGTTTATTCATTATGAAATTATGGAAACTATTAATAACATTCCACCCATGAGGCCACTAGAGGGTGATTTGGTAATTTGCCTGCAGAAAGGAGTTTAAATTATGCTGAAAAATAACTAACTTTACCGCAAAGCATCTAGCAGTTTCAAGACCGAATATATGGTCAGAAACATGCCAACAGCTTGAGTCACAACATAACGTTTGGATCATTTCTTCTTATTTCTTACATCATTCAGAAATTCAATAATCACTGCTCATATATCATAGAAAAACATCTATAAAGTAAAATTATATGGAGCTTCCAAGGTCAAGACAATTGCTGTTGGCGGGGTAGAGGGTAAATAGCCAAAGAGATGTTGCTCAAAGTGGTGTGGGCAAACTGTATTGCTATTATGAAAATACTTTGGATAATTGCTAGTTATACTTGTTTTAAAACATAACATTGTTTGATCAGTCCAGATGTGCTTCTGTCTGATGCCAAGCCATCTTATTCTGGAGGCCGGGGTCCCTAAGTGAAAATCCACATTTGTTGTTAAAATGTAGAAAGCACCCCAGGCCAATGCCGCCCTCACACTCTGGTGGCACTTGATTACCACTTCTGGAAATACCTCCATCACGGGACGGGGGAAGTTAAACATCTTCTGTGATTGGTAGGAAACCAGGCTGCGGTTCAGTCACATATTCAATCTCTCATCATCACCGCTACATCTCTCAGATGTGTGTTACTGTTTTCTTTTTTCTGATTCTGATTGGCGGGACACTGAAACAGAGGGTAAAAACAACCCAAAAACACTGCGCCTTTCCTGGTGTAAATCAAGCATACGATCACCATTACGACTCCCTTCCCTGTCACTTCCATTAGACCCCTGGCAGCCCCAGCATTACTCTTGGCATGAGCAGAGAGGAGATCCACCCTTTGTAATTGCTGCCCCTAATTGCTCAGGCACCGCTCGGCTTTGGAAAAGCAGCCCCATCTCGCTCCCCAACAGCCCCCAAAATGAATGCCATGTGCTGGGAGAACGCCCCGGCCGCTGCTGAGAGCCTGAGGTGGCGCCGTGATGCCTTGGACCCAGCCGATGTGCTGCGCTGCCAAGACGAACATAACTCAACCGTTCCGTCTTAAACAGGACACTCCTCTCCCTCTCTCTCTTTCTCTTTCTCTCTCTCTCTCTCTCTGTCAAATCATCCCTCTCTCTCTGTCTCTCTCTGTCAAATCTTCCCTCTCTCTCTCTCTCTCTCTCTCTCTCTCTCTCTGTCTCTCTCTCTCAGAGCTAACTGCCTTTGTTTAGGAAAGGGTCTCTGATGTCACCTACAGGGTGGTGGAGGGGGTAAGGCCTGGGAAATGCTCTGCACTCTACACTCTCTCTGAGTGTGGACCCCATTTAATATCTGTTTAATTGGGAGTGTGTAATGAACTGCTTCTTTCCATCGTGGGCACCGCTGGCTCAAAGTGGCAACTCTCCAGGCAGCTAGCTGAACATGCAGATTTACAGATTTACAAACTGTATTTCTGAGATAAATGTGAAAAATAAACATATTGGCAACTGTTTAAAGTTCATTGATTGGAGTTTTTTTGGACAATTTAATTTAATTCGAAGGTAATTTAATGTCATAAGATATGATCTATGAGTAAGTAAGGTTAGATGTGCTAAGCCTTGACTTCCTGTGAGAATGGACCACCTGGCCCTCTAAAGCCCACTCTACTCTACCCCACTGCCCCACAGATAGACAGGAAGTGGCTAAAAATAGCCAGAATCAAAGGTATGTTATTGAAGCGTAATGAGAAAAGGATGTGCTGTTGTAACAGTGAACTTTTCATGGACATTCCTGAGCGTTTTTTCATGTGAAAGCTTGGGAGAGAGCCCTCTCAGGTTCAACACACTGTGTCAGACCTCTGTAGCACGGTGGTGGTTATATAGGCCCTCAGTGGTTAGTTGGGGGGAGGTTGTCTCCAACACATTGCAAAAGATATGAAATATAAAGGTATTACATTTATTTGGAAATACATTTTTTTCAAAAGGTGGTGTCTCTGTAGCTCCATCTCAGTACCTTGTGCCTTTTTTCTGGTTTCACTTACCAAGGATCAATCACCCAATACTTTCAGTTTATATGTTCTCAGTTCAAATCTCAGTTCTGTGTGTGTGTGTGTGTGTGTGTGTGTGTGTGTGTGTGTGTGTGTGTGTGTGTGTGTGTGTGTGTGTGTGTGCGTGTGTGTGTGTGTGTGTGTGTGCGTGTGTGTGTGTGTGCTAGTGCTAGTGCTTACTGTAAATGTCTACATTTCACCTGAGCCAGCTGTGCTTAATGAACGGAAACCTTGTAAAATTAACTTCATTACCGGGATTCAAATAAAATCTCACAAGCTCCTCTCAATCTCTCCTTTGGAGGCCCAGCAAGCAACATCATTTAGGCCTGGTCTCTCCTTTTCATCATTCTCAAATTAAATGCAGAGAATCTGATTAGAAATTTGCATTCATCTATATACACAAATATCAAATGTGAGATGAAATCTTTCAGGGTGATCTTCCACTCTTTGTTCAGCATATTTCAAATGTATTGATTTATTTATCCCCAACACCCAAGAGGAGTTAAGAAAATGTTGAGCACACATTTCTTCTGTGGTTCATTTACTGCAATTATGAATCCATTATGGGTAAAGGAAGGTTCAGAGCATCACTCAACATGTGCAACACATTGCAGGAAGTCTTCAAAAGCTTACCCACACAATGGATCTCTGGTGATCAACTGAGTGTGTGTGTGTGTGTGTGTGTGTGTGTGTGTGTGTGTGTGTGTGTGTGTGTGTGTGTGTGTGTGTGTGTGTGTGTGCGTGTGTACGTGTGTACGTGTGCACGTGTGCGCGTGTGTGCGTGTGTTGCGTTTCTGAGAAAGAAACATTGTCAACGGGGAAAAAAACATAATATCCAATTGTCTTAAAAATGTGTATTTGTATTTCTTAGAATTTGTTGTACCTTTATTTAAGAAGGGAATCATGATGAGACCACGGTATCTTTCACAGATGAGTCCTGCACGAACACATCAATAAACATCAATTACACTATACATATCTATATACACATCAATTACACTATACACATCTACATACACATAAATTACACTGTACATACAGTGCCTTTGGAAAGTTTTCAGACCCATTGACTTTTTCCACATTTTGTTACGTTACAGCCTTATTCTAAAATTAATGAAATAGTTTTTTCCTCTATCAATCTGCACGCAATACCCCATAATGACAAAGCAAAAACACTATACATGAAAAGCAAACACAAAACACAATCTTAAGAAACAAACACATTCTTTGGCCCTGTCCGGGGGTATCGTCGGATGGGGCCACAGTGTCTCCCGACCACTCCTGTCTCAGCCTCCAGTATTTATGCTGCAGTAGTTTATGTGTTGGGGGGCTAGGGCCAGTTTGTTATATCTGGAGAATTTCTCCTGTCTTATCCGGTGTCCTGTGTGAATTTAAGTAGGCTCTCTCTAACTCTTTCTTTCTTTCTTTCTTTCTTTCTTTCTTTCTTTCTTTCTTTCTTTCTTTCTTTCTTTCTTTCTTTCTTTCTTTCTCTCTTTCTTTCTTTCTCTATCTCGGAGGACCTGAGCCCTAGGACCATGCCTCAGGACTGTCTGGCCTGATGACTCCTTGCTGTCTCCAGTCCACCTGGCCGTGCTGCTGCTCCATTTTCAACTGTTCTGCCTGCGGCTATGGAATCCTGACCTGTTCAGCGGACGTGCTACCTGTCCCAGACCTGCTGTTTTCAACTCTCTAGAGACCGCAGGAGCGGTAGAGATACTCTTAATGATCGGCTATGAAAAGCCAACTGACATTTACTCCTGAGGTGATGACCTGTTGCACCCTCTACAACCACTGGGATTATTATTATTTGACCCTGCTAGTCACCTATGAACATTTGAACATCTTGGCCATGTTCTGTTATAATCTCCACCCGGCTCAGCCAGAAGAGGACTGGCCACCTCTCATAGCCAGGTTCCTCTCTAGGTTTCTTCCTTCTTCCTGGCCTTTCTAGGGAGTTTTTCCTAGCCACCGTGCTTCTACACCTGCATTGCTTGCTGTTTGGGGTTTTAGGCTGGGTTTCTGTACAGCACTTTGAGATATCAGCTGATGTAAGAAGGGCTTTATAAATACATTTGATTTGATTTGATTTGACCTGAATCGCCCTAGAGGCACCAACTTCACCAACTTTAAGGACTTTTGGAGATCATTCGACATGAGGGGCGCAATTGTTTTTAAGCAGATTTATCCAACTTGTGGAGATTGAAAGAATCTCCAGGGTTAGCCATCCCTGAATCTGTGTCTGTTGACTTATACGTCTGAAGGTTGACAATAAGGTAAGGTATGGCAGAAGAGAGCTTTATACAAAAAAGAGTGCAATCTACGAGACTTCAAGGAAAGGTCAGCCTACGTTCCTATTTTTAGAGTTAGTTTCTTAATTAACGGATCAACATGCTTTTTGAAAGATAGCTTTTCGTCCATCCAGATACCCATCTACAGGGCATTCGGAAAGTATTCAGACCCCTTGACCGTTTCCACACTTTGTTACATTACAGCCTTACTCTAAAATTGATTAAATAAAAAAAATCCTCAACAATTTACTCACAATACCCCATAATGACAAAGTGAAAACAGATTTTCGAAATTTTTGATAATTTGTCAAATATAAAAACATAAAAACTTTATTTACATAAGTATTCAGACCCTTTGCTATGTGACTCGAAATTGAGCTCAGATGCATCCTGTTTCCGTTGATCATCCTTGAGATGTTTCTACAACTTGATTGGAGTCCACCTGTGGCAAATTCAATTGATTGGACTTGATTTGAAAAGGCACACACCTGTCTATATAAGGTCCCACAGTTTACAGTGCATGTCAGAGCAAAAATCAAGCCATGGGGTTGAAGGAATTTGTCCGTAGAGCTCTGAGACAGGATTGTGTCGAGGTACAGATCTGGGGAAGGGTACCAAAAACATTATGCAGCATTGAAGGTCCCACATAACACAGTGGCCTCCATCATTCTTAAATGGAAGAAGTTTGGAACAACCAAGACTGTTCCTAGAGCTGGCCGCTCGACCAAATTGAGCAATCGGGGGAGAAGGGTCTTGGTTAAGGAGGTGATCGAGAACCCGATGGTCACTTTGACAGAGCTCCAGAGTTCCTCTGTGGAGATGGGAGAACCTTCCAGAAGCACAAGCTTCTCTGCAGCACTCCACCAATCAGGCCTTTATGGTAAAGTGAAGGGACGGATGCCACTCAGGTAAAGGCACATGACAGCTTACTTTGAGTTTGGCAAAAGGTACCAAAAGGACTCTCAGACCATGAGATCAAGAGTCTCTGGTCTGATGAAACCAAGATTGAACTCTTTGGCCTGAATGCCAAGCGTCACGTCTGGAGGAAACCTTGCACCATCCCAACGGTGAAGCATGGTGGTGGCAGCATCATGCTATGGTGATGTTTTTTAGCAGCAGGGACTAGGAGACTAGTCAGGATCAAGGGAAAGATGAACGGAGAAAATTACAGAGAGATCCTTGATGAAAACCTGCTCCAGAGTGCTCAGGACCTCAGACTGGGGTAAAGGTTCACTTTCCAACAGAACAATGACCCTAAGCACACAGCCAAGACAACGCAGCAGTGGCTTCAGGACAAGTCTCTGAATGTCCTTGAGTGACCCAGCCAAAGCCTGGACTTGAACCCGTTCAAACATCTCTGGGGAGACCTGAAAATAGCTGTACAGCGATGCTCCCCATCCAACCTGACAGAGCTTGAGAGGATCTGCAAATACAGATGTGCCAAGCCTGTAGCATCATACCCAAGAAGACTTGAGGCTGTGATCGCTGCCAAAGGGGCTTCAACAAAGTACTGAGTAAAGGGTCTGAATACTTATGTAAATGTGATATGTCCAGTTTTTGTATATATATACATTTGCAAAAAAGTATAAAAAACTGTTTTGGCTTTGTCATTATGGGGTCTTGTGTGTAATTGATAAAACAATTGAATCAATTTTAGAATAAGGCTGTAACGTAATACAATTTGGAAAAATAATTTGCAAAATAACAAACATTATATGTACAAAAGTATGTGGAAACCCTTTCAAATGAGTGAATTTGGCTATTTCAGCCAAACCCGTTTCTGACAGGTGTATAAAATCAAGCACTCAGCCATGCAATCTCCATAGTCAAACATTGGCAGTGGAATGGCCTTACTGAAGAGCTCAGTGACTTTCAATGTGTCACCGTCATAGGATGCCACCTTTCCAAGAAGTCAGGTCGTCAAATTTCTGCCCTGCTAGAGCTACCCCGGTCAACTGTGAGTGCTGTTACTGTGAAGTGAAAACATCTAGGAGTAACAACGGCTTAGCCGCAAAGTGGTAGGCCACACAAGCTCACAGAACGGGGCCGCCAAGTGCTGAAGCACGTAACGCTTAAAAATCATCTGTCCTCGGTTGCAACACTCACTACCGAGTTCCAAATTGCCTCTGGAAGCAACTTCAGCACAATAGCTGTTCGTTGGAAGCTCATGAAAAGGGTTTCCATGTCTGAACAGCCGCACACAAGCCTAAGATCACCATGCGCAATGCCAAGCGCCGGCTGGAGTGGCGTAAAGCTCGCCACCATTGGACTCTGGAGCAGTGGAAACACATTCTCTGAAGTGATGAATATAGCGCTTCGCCATCTGGCAGTCCGGCAGATTAATCTTGGTTTGGTGGGGTAGTCTGTGGTATTATGGGCTATTCTGGCGGACTCTGGGGTAGTCAGAGGTATTATAGAGTATTATGGGGTAGTCTAGGGTAGTCTGAGGTATTCTGTGGTACTCTGGGGTAGTCTGGAGTATTCTGTGGTTGTCTAGGATAGTTTGGGGTATTCTGGGGTATTCTGAGGTAGTCTGGTGTGTTCTGGGGTAGTATGGGGTACTGATTGGAATCATCGTCGTTGGTCAGGATGTGTTGTACCTGTCACCTCGTTAGTCAGAAGCCGTTTTACCTGTGCTGGCACAGCTGCTAGCCCGGTGCATCTGGTGGAAAAAGAGATGTTGGAAGAGTGAAACCGCTGGCTCATTTGCTAGTTCCTTATTTATTTTGAGCATAAATGTTTGTTTTCTTATTGGGGAACAAATCTATCAAACAATACAGTCACATGTGTTGGACACAGGGCAGGCCTTGTGCGCTCCCACAGTATACTGCTAAGGAGTTGGAGATGTTATGCTTTCCCTGGCTTCTAATCATCTTTGGCAGCAGATCCACTTCCTGTCCAGAAACGAAATGTCAGTCAACCAACAGAGAGCAGGAAGAGCGGCAGAGGAGCTCTGGGTGCTGATGATCAGTGATCGGAGAATAGAAATACACACACACAAAAACCAAACTTTGCACAGTCTTTGCATAGATACTATGCACATTTTTCTGTAGTAAATACAGAATTACAAAGAGAACAGACAATAAACATGTGTATACAAGCGAATGTACCACTGCTGCACGCTCGCTGGCTCTCATCTTGACAGCAGGCTGGAACACATCAAAAAACAAGGATGGGGAGAGGACAGACCTTTCCCACGTTACAAGCACTACAGGGCAATTTAGAAAGAAATCCCTGCAGAAAGATGCCAGCTCCGTGTGAGTCCAACTGTTTTGTAAACAATACAAACGAAAGGACAGCATATAAGTGATATGTGGCCTCAACCACCCACAGACTGCTAGGTTGTTCACACTCTGAAACGACTTAGCTCAGATAGCAGAGTCAGCGAGGTGCAACCTTAACAATCCCTCACCATGACCATATTTGACATGGTACAGTAATGTTATGTGTTTAACTCGTATCTCCTGCTTTGTCTCTGTGGAACTGTAAAAAAGTCTTATTAATCTGAATTGAATACAATTTACAACAACTATTTTCTTTCATGTTATTTGATTTGTAATGATCTTTCCAGCACCCAGTTGCAACAAAAGATCATCTAGATATTAGGTTTGTGAACTTTCAGATCACAAAGTTAAAAAAGGGTATGTTACATTAACAATAGCAAAATAGTGTGGGAGACAGTGTACACAGTCGCCACACAGTCCCATAGGTTTGACTTATTATCCCTTCAGGCCTTCCACATCAAAGCAAAAAGTCAGGGCCCCGTTGAAGAGTACTTGGAACAACGTGACGTCTGATGATGAATTCTAAAGAAAAAACAAACTCTTCCCCCGAAGCACAGCTTTTCTTTTTTTCTTCCTGTCTTTTTTTAGAGTCGTTCCAGTGTTCTTTCCGCTATGGAATAAGGGTCCGTAATTTGGCTCAAATAATGTTTAAATAATCAAGAAGCTGCGAAGATTTGAACTAATTTCACAAGGAAAGCACCAGATGTTTTGGTCTCTCTCTCATTGATTGTACAGTTGTACATCTCCTCTGGGGAAGGAAGGAGTGAGTTTATGGTCATTTGACTTGTATCTCAGTCTCTATATTGCATGTCTACCAGTACCTGTTATCTCTTGGGGAAACCTGAAGGTGACAACAGAAAGGCCTGTAAGAAAAATATAGTCTCTATCAATTGTGGATGAGTTCAAACAAACATTTACTGATGGTGTTAAATCAGGTTTTCTGGACATAACAAAAGGTGTATTACTGGGATCGATTCTTGGTCCGGTTCTTTTCACTATTTACATTAACAATATTAGTTTATCAGTACAAAATTATAACTTTAACTTGTATGCGGACGACACTGTGGTGTATGCTATTGCTTCCACAGCTAATACATTTCTGTCAGAGTTTCAATCTGCCTTTATTGCCCTGCAGAAAGCCTTTGTTGAACTGAAATTGGTACTTAATGCAGGTAAAAACCAAGTACAATACATGACCAAAAGTATGTGGACACCTGCTCATCGAACATCTCATTCCAAAATCATGAGCATTAATATGGAGTTGGTTCCCCCTTTGCTGCGATAACATTCTCCACTCTTCTGGGAAGGCTTTCCACTAGATACTGGAACATTGCTACAGGGACTTGCTTCCATTCAGCCACAAGAGCATTAGTGAGGTCGGACACTAAAGTTGGGCGATTAGTCCTGGCTCGCAGTTGGTGTTCCAATTCATCCCAAAGGTGTGTGATGGGGTTTACGTCAGGGCTCTCTGCAGGCCAGTCAAGTTCTTCCACACTGATCTCGACAAACCATTTCTGTATGGACCCCGCTTTGTGCACGGGGACATTGCCATGCTGAAACAGGAAAGGGCCTTCCCCAAACTGTTGCCACAAAGTTGGAAGCACAGAATAGTCTAGAATGTCATTGTATGCTGTAGCGTTAAGATTTCACTAGAAAATAAAAAAGTGGTCAGATGAAGCGGATGCTAAGCTACGTGACTGTTTTGCTAGCATAGACTGGAATATGTTCCGGGATTCCTCCGATGGCATTTAGGAGTACATCACATCAGTCATTGGCTTCATCAATAAGTGCATCGATGACGTCGTCCCCACAGTGACCGTACGTACATACCCCAACCAGAAGCCATGGATTACTTGCAGCATACGCAATGAGCTAAATGCTAGAGCTGTCGCTTTAATGGAGCGGGTATCTAATCCGGAAGCTTTTAAGAAATCCCGCTATGCCCTCAGACAAACCATCAAACAGGCAAAGCATCAATACAGGACTAAGATCGAATTGTACTACAACGGCTCTAACGCTCGTCGGATGTGGCAGGGCTTGCAAACCATTACAGACTACAAGGGGAAGCACAGCCGAGAGCTGCCCAGTGACACGAGCCTACCAGACGAACTAAACTACTTCTATGCTCGCTTCGAGGCAAATAACACTGAAACACGCATGAGAGCACCAGCTATTCCGTAAGACTGTGTGATCACGCTCTCCGCAGCCGATGTGAGTAAGACCATTAAACAGGTCAACATTCACAAAGAGGCAGGGCCAGACGGATTACCAGGACGTGTACTGCTAGCATGCGCTGACCAACTGGCAAGTGTCTTCACTGACATTTTCAACCTCTCCCTGTCCGAGTCTGTAATACCAACATGTTTTAAGCAGACCACCATAGTCCCTGTGCACAAGAACACAAAGGTAACCTGCCTAAACAACTACCGACCTGAAGCAATCACATCCGTAGCCATGAAGTGCTTTGAAAGGCTGGCCATGGCTCACATCAACACCATCCCAGAAAGCCTAGACCCACTCCAATTTGTGACATTGGGCGCTGTAGGTGTCCTGGAGGGCAGGAAGTTTGCCCCCGGTGATGCGTTGTGCAGACCACACTACCCTCTGGAGAGCCTTGCAGTTGAGGGCGGTGGTACAGTCCTACAGGATGCTCTCGATTGTGCATCTGTAAAAGTTTGTGAGTGTTTCAGATGACAAGACAAATTTCTTCAGCCTCCTTGCGCGTTCTTCACCACGCTGTGTGTGTGGGTGGACCATTTCAGTTAGTCCGTGATGTGTACGCCAAGGAACTTAAAACATTCCACCTACTCCATTACTGTCCCGTCGATGTGGATGGGGGGGGGTGCTCCCTCTGCTGTTTCCTGAAGTCCACGATCATCTCCTTTGTTTTGTTGATGTTGAGTGAGAGGTTATTTTCCTGACACCACACTCCGAGGGCCATCACCTCCTCCCTGTAGGCCGTCTTATCATTGTTGGTAATTAGGCCTACCACTGTAGTATCGTCTGCAAACTTGATGATTGAGTTTAACCTGTTAGGCGGGCTGTCCCGATATCGGTACACCTCTGACAACATCCAGCTCAAGTGCAGGGCGCGAAATTCAAAATCTATTTTTTTTTTTTTTTACTTTCACACATTAACAAGTCCAATACAGCATTTGAAAGATAAACATCTTGTCAATCCAGCCAACATGTCCGATTTTTTAAATGTTTTACAGAGAAAACACCACATATATTTATGTTAGCTCACCACCAAATAAAAAAGAGGACAGACATTTTTCACAGCACAAGTAGGATGAAGTAGCATGCACAAGCCAACCTAACTAACCTAAAACCAACCTAAATAACCTAGAAAAAACTACATCAGATGACAGTCCTATAACATGTTACACAATAAATCTATGTTTTGTTCGAAGAATTTGCATATTTTAGCTATAAATCAGTTTTACATTACTGCTACCATCTTAGCCACCATCATAGCTACAGTCAGAAATCGCACGGCAGTAGCCAGAGAAAATACAGACACCAACGTCAACTACTAATTACACATCAGAAAACATTTCAGAAAAATATATGGTGGATAGCTAATGAAAGAGAAAGATCTTGTGAATACAGACAATATTTCCGATTTCTGAAGTGTTTTACAGCGAAAACACAATATATCGTTATATTAGCTTACTACAATAGCTAACACACAGCAGCATTGATTCTAGTCAAACGCTAGCGATAGCACAGTTCGACAGATATATGAAAAAGCATCCCAAATTGGGTCCTTATCTTTGTTGATTTTCCATCAGAATGTTCTCCAAAGGGTCCTTTGTTCAGAACCGTCTTCATTTGGACCCAGAACGAACGATGTCCCTCTTGAATTAGCATGGCACACTGGCCATGCCGTGCTAACCTCTCCGTCTTGACAAAATTCTTGCGTCGCATCACGTCTAAAGTCCAGAATAAATTTCAATAATATAATTAAAGTATATTGAAAAAACATACTTTAGGATGATATTGTGACATGTATCAAATAATATCGAAGTCGGAGGTCATATTCACCTATAACGAGGGTTTTCCAGGAGCGCAGTCCAGTTCCTACTTCGCGCCCAGAAAAAAAAATAAAGTGCGCACTTCTCACTCCAAGATGTTGTTTTCAGTCCCTGACAGAGATAATCAAGTCATTTTTTCTCTCACTTCCGCATGACACCCAGGGGAAGGCGTGTGACGTGTTTCTACAGTCCTAAGTGCCAAGGCCTTTTATAGAGAGTATCTTGAAGAGAGACATAGCTTCTTGGAAATTTCACTTCCGGATAGAAAATGGGCTGTAAAAAGAGTTATGTTTCACTTAGAGAAATAATTAAACCTGTTTTAGAAACTAGACAGTGTTTTCTATCCAATTGTAATAATAATATGCATATTGTAAGAGCAAAAATTGATTAAGAGGCCGTTTGAAAATGGGCACATATTTTTCCAGTTTTTCAATACGCCCCCTGCAGCCATAAGAAGTTAAAGAGTGCATGGCCACTCAGTCATGGGTGAACAGGGAGTACAGGAGATGGCTGAGAATGTGTCCTTGTGGGGCCCCAGTGTTGAGGATCAGTGGGGTGGAGATGTTGTTTCCTACCTTCACCACGTGGGGTCGACCCGTCAAAGTCTAGGACCCAGTTGCACAGGGCGGGGTCAAGACCCAGGGTCTCGAGCTTAAAACCTCTTGAGCCTATGGAGGGTGCTATTTCGATCTTGGAAAAATTGGTCTCCAAATTAAACTGCCTCGTACTCAATTCTTGCTCGTACAATATGCATATTATTATTACTATTGGATAGAAAACACTCTCTAGTTTCTAAAACCGTTTGAATTATGTCTCTGAGTGAAACAGAACTCATTATGCAGCACTTTTCCTGCCAGGGAGTGAGATTTCAGAAATCTCGGCCTCTGTTCCCAGGTCAGTTTATAAGTCCCTGTGAACGCTGTGGGGCTACAAACACTGCATACGCCTTCCTCTAGATGTCAGTAAGTGGTGACAATTTGAATGGAGTCGATTGCGCAATCTGGGACCTTATATTAGACCCTGGAGCGGAAGTACCTTTCTTTTCAACCTTGCGCTCGACGCAGAATGGACGTCGGACTGGCCTCCTTCCAAGCTTTGGTTTAGCCAGTTCTATATCCCCGGTCATGTTTTTATTCGTTATAGGTGTTAAAGACATCATAAGGTAGTTAATTTAAACCGACTTATAGCAATTTATATCAGTTTATTGCGATTTTCTGGCATTTCTTTGTGACGCACTTTCAAGAGTTGGACACTTTTCCGGTACATGCCGAACGTTAGTGGCCATTTCGACAGGACAAGAGGACATCTTTCGACCAAAAGACGATGGTTCTGGAGAAAGGACACCTTGCCCAAGATTCTGATGGAAGCTCAGCTAATAGTAAGAACTATTTATGCTGATAAATCGTTGTTCTGTTGAAAATAGTCAAATGCATAAAACGCCATTACTTGCAATGTAGCCTTGCGTTATCGGACCCTGTATTGCGCAGCAACGTTAATTTTAAAAATGTAATTCAGCGATTGCATTAAGAACTAATTTGTCTTTCAATTGCTGTCCACCCTGTATTTTTTAGTCAAGTTTATGATTATTTATTGATTAGACTAGGTGACTCTCCAAGATGGCGCCCGACATTTTTCTGGGCAGCTTGGCAACTTTTCTCATTGTATAAGCACGATTTGTGCCGCTAAATATGCACATTTTCGAACAAACTCTATATGCCTTGTGTAATATGATGTTACAGGACTGTCATCTGAAGAATTCTGAGAAGGTTAGTGAAAAAATTAATATATTTTGGTGGTGATAACGTTATCGCTCTTTTTGCCTTGAATCAATGCTGGGGTGATGTTAGCACATGTGGTATGCTAATATAACGATATATTGTGTTTTCGCTGTAAAACACTTAGAAAATCTGAAATATTGTCTGGATTCACAAGATCTGTGTCTTTCAATTGCTGTACGCTGTGTATTTTTAAGAAATGTTTTATGATGAGTAATTAGGTAATACACGTTGCTCTCTGTAGTTATTCTAGTCGAGTTGTGATGGTGGCTGCAATGGTAAACTATGATTTATACCTGAAATATGCACATTTTTCTAACAAAACATATGCTATACAATAAATATGTTATCAGACTGTCATCTGATGAAGTTTTTTCTTGGTTAGTGGCTATTTATATCTTTATTTGGTCGAATTGGTGATAGCTACTGATGGAGTGAAAAAATGGTGGAGTAAGAAAAATTGTGTCTTTTGCTAACGTGGTTAGCTAATAGATTTACATATTGTGTCTTCCCTGTAAAACATTTTAAAAATCAGAAATGGTGGCTAGATTCACAAGAAGTGTATCTTTCATCTGGTGTCTTGGACTTGTGATTTAATGATATTTAGATGCTAGTATTTACTTGTGACGCTATGCTAGGCTATGCTAGTCAGCTTTTTTACTGGTGGGGGTGCTCCCGGATCCGGGTTTGGGAGGAACTAGAAGTTAATGATGAGTTTGGAGGGTACTATGGTGTTAAATGCTGAGCTGTAGTCAATTAATCTTACTACATTTGCACACACTGTACACAGACCTTTTCTATTGTGTTATTGACTGTACGTTTGTTAACCTCTCTAGGGTAGGCACATCAACAGCCAGTGATACTGCAGGGCGCCATATTCAAAACAACAGAAATCCCATAATTTAAATTCCTCAAACATACAAGTATTTTACACCATTTTAAAGCTACACTTGTTGTAAATCCAGCCAAAGTGTCCGATTTCAAAAAGGTTTTATGACGAAAGCACACCAAACGATTATGTAAGGTATGAGCCAAGTCACAGAAAAAGTCAGCCATGTTTCCAGCTAAAGAGAGCATTAACAAAAAGCAGAAATAGAAATAAAATTAATCACTAACCTTTGATAATCTTCATCAGATGACACTCATAGGACTTCATGTTACACAATACATGTATTTTATGTTCGGTAAAGTTCATATTTATATCCAAAAATATGAGTTTAGGCAAGACGCTACTGTATCACTTGGCAAAAAGCCTGAGAAAATGCATAGCGCCACATTAAAATGAATGACTATGAAAATTACTATAAAATCAAACGTTCATTAAATCACACATGAAAGATATCAAATTAAAGCTACACTGGTTGTGAATCCAGCCAACATGTCAGAATTCAAATAGGCTTTTCAGCGAAAGCATACGATGCTATTATCTGAGCATAGCACCATTGTAAACAAAAGAGAGAAAACATTTCAACCCTGCAGGAGCGACACAAAACGCAGAATAAAAATATAATTCATGCCTTACCTTTGACGAGCTTCTGTTGTTGGCACTCCAATATGTCCCATAAACATCACAAATGGTCCTTTTGTTCGATTAATTCGTCGATATATGTGCAAAATGTCAATTTATTTGGTGCGTTTGATCCAGAAAAACACTGGTTCCAACTTGCTCAAACATGACGACAAAATATATCAAAGGTTACCTGTATACTTTGCCAAAAAATGTCAAACTACTTATGTAATACAACTTTAGGTATTTTTTAACGTTAATAATCGATAAAATTGAAGACGTGATGATATGTGTTCAATACAGGATTAAAACGATATGTAGCATGCCTTCTGTTTGATTGAAACGCATGTCTAGGACACCAGGAGTGCATCGACTTCAAGATGGCCGTATTTCTTCATTACACAAAGGAATAACCTCAACCTATTTCTCACGACTGTTGACATCCAGTGGAAGCCGTAGGAACTGCAAGCAAGTTGCTTAGAAATCTGGTGTCCTAATGAAAAATCATTGAAAAGACAGTGACCTCAAAAAATAAAAAAATCTGAATGGTTTGTCCTCTGGGTTTCGCCTGCTAAATAAGTTCTGTTATACCCACAGACATGATTCAAACAGTTTTAGAAACTTCAGAGTGTTTTCTATCCAAATCGACTAATAATATGCATATCTTATCTCCTGGCGATGAGTAACTGGCAGTTGAATTTGGGTATGTTTTTCATCCAAACGTGAAAATGCTGCCCCCTACCCTAGAGAAGTTAATCCCATGTGTAACTCCGTGTTGTTGTTTTTGTCACACTGCTTTGCTTTATCTTCACCAGGTCACAGATGTAAATGAGAACTTTTTCTCAACTGGCCTACCTGATTAAATAAAGGTGAAATAAATAAATAAAATAAAAGTACAGCATCCTTACATAAGTTTTCCTCTTGTCCAGATGGCGATCGCATCGTCAGTGGACCTATTGGGGCGGTAAGCATATTGGAGTGGGTATAGGGTATCAAAAAGGGTGGAGCTGATATGATCCTTGACTAATCTCTCCATGCACTTCTTGATGACAGAAGTGAGTGCCATGGGGCGATAGTCATTTAGTTCAGTTACCTTAGCTTTCTTGGAAACAGGAACAATTGTGGCCATCTTGAAGCATGTGGGGACAACAGACTGTGATATGGATTGGTTGAATATGTCCGTAAACACACCAGCCAGCTGGACTGCGCATGCTCTGAGGAAGCGGCTAGGGATGCCGTCTGGGCCGGCAGCCTTGCGAGGGTTAATTTGTTTAAATGTTTTACTCACGTTGGCCACGGAGAACGAGAGCGCACAGGCTTTGGTAGCGGGCCGTTTCAGTGGCACTGTATTGTCCTCAAAGCGAGCACAGAAGAAGTTGAATTTGTCCTGGAGCAAGATGTCAATGTCCACGACGGGGCTGGTTTTCTTTTTGTAATCCGTGTCTGACTGTAGACCATGCCACATATGTCTCGTGTTTGAGCAGTTGAATTGCGACTCTACTTTGTCTCTATACTGACGCTTTGCTTGTTTGACTGCCTTGTGGAGGGAATAGCTGCACTGTTTGTATTCGGTCATGTTTCCGGTCGCCTTGCCATGATTAAAAGCGTTGGTTCGCGCTTTCAGTTTTGAGCGAATGCTGCCATCAATCCACGGTTTCTGGTTAGGGAAGGCTTTAATAGTCACAGAGGGTACGACATCTCCAATGCATTGGCTAATAAACTCGCTCACCGAGTCAGCATATACATCAATGTTGTTGTCTGAGGCAATCCGGAACATATCCCAGTCCATGTGATCGAAGCAATCTTGAAGCGTGGAATCCGATTGGTCAGACCAGCATTGTATTGATGTGAGCATGGGCGTTTCCTGTTTTAGTTTCTGTCTATAGGCTGGGAGCAAGAAAATGGAGTCATGGTCAGACTTGCCGAATGCAGGGTTGGGGACGGCTTTGTATGCATCGCGGAACTTCGAGTAGCAATGATCCATAATACTATCAGCTCGTGTCGCGCATTCAATATGCTGATAGAATTTAGGAAGTATTGTTCTTAGGTTAGCTTTGTTAAAATCCCCAGCTACAATAAATGCAGCCTAAGGATGTATAGTTTCCAGTTTACATAGAGTCCAGTGAAGTTCTTTCAGGGCCAACGAGGGATCTGCTTGGGTGGGATATACATGGCTGTGACTATAATCGAAGAGAATTCTCTTGGAAGATAATGCGGTCTGCATTTGATTGTAAGGAATTTTAGGTCAGGAGAACAAAAGGACTTAGAGTCTTTGACAATTTTTAGGGCCTTCCTCTTACACCGCCTAATATTGAGATCGTGGATGGCAGGAAGCTTGGCCCCGGTGATGTACTGGGCCGTACGCACTACTTGGTGTGCTTGGAACATGTTAGTGATGTGGACGCCAAGGAACTTGAGGCTCTCAACTTGCTCCACTACAGCCCCGTCGATGAGAATGGGGGTGTGCTCGGTCCTCCTTTTCCTGTAGTCCACAATAATCTCCTTTGTCTTGGTCACATTGAGGGAGAGGTTGTTGTCCTTGCAGGTCTCTGACCTCCTCCCTATAGGCTGTCTCATCATTGTCGGTGATTGTTGTAATATCAGAAAACTTCGTGCCTGGCCGTGCAGTCATGAGTGAACAGGGACTACAGGAGGGGGCTGAGCACACACCCCTGAGGAGCCCCCATGTTGAGGATCAGCGTTGCGGATGTGTTGTTATCTACCCTTACCACCTGGGGTCGGCCTGTCAGGAAGTCCAGGATCCAGTTGCTGAGGGAGGTGTTTAGTCCCAGGGTCCTTAGCTTAGTGATGAGCTTTGAGGGCACTATGGTGTTGAACGCTGAGCTGTAGTCAATGAATAGCATTTTTACATAGGTGTTTCTTTATTCCAGGTGTGAAAGGAAAGTGTGGAGTGCAGTAGAGATTGCATCATCTGTGGATCTGTTGGTACAGTATTCAAATTGGAGTGGGTCTGGGATGATGATGTTGATGTGAGCCATTACCAGCCTTTCAAAGAATTTCATGGCTACAGACGTGAGTGCTATGGGTCAGTAGTCATTTAGGCAGGTTACCTTAGTGTTCTTGGGCACAGGGACTATGGTGGTCTGCTTGAAACATGTTGGTATTACAGATTCAGACAGGGAGAGGATGAAAATGTCAGTGAAGACACTTGCCAGTTGGTCAGTGCATGCTCGGAGTACAGGTCCTGGTAATCTGTCTGGCCCTGCGGCCTTGTGAATGTTGACCTGTTTGAAGGTCTTTCCCACATCAGCTGCAGAGAGCGTGATCACACAGTTGTCCGGAACAGCTGATGCTCTCATGCATGTTTCCGTGTTGCTTGCCTCGAAGCGAGCATAGAAGTTATTTAGCTCGTCTGGTTGGCTCGTGTCACTAGGCAGCTCTCGGCTGTGCTTCCCTTTGGTATCTGTAGTAGTTTGCATGCCCTGCCACATCCGACGAGCGTCGGAGCCGGTGTAGTATGATTCGATCTTAGTCCTGTATTGACACTTTGCCTGTTTGGTGGTTTAAAAAGTTAGAGTCCCGCTCCTTGAAAGCGGCAGCTCTACCCTTTAGCACAGTGCGAATGTTGCCTGTATTCCATGGCTTCTGGTTGTGGTACGTACATACAGTCACTGTGGGGACGACGTCCTTGATGCACTTATTGATAAAGCCAGTGATTGATGTTGTGTACTCCTCAATACCATTGGAAGAATCCCGGAACATATTCCAGTCTATGCTAGCAAAGCAGTCCTGTAGTTTAGTATCTGCTTCATCTGACCACTTCTTTATAGACAGAGTCACTGGTGCTTCCTGCTTACATTTTTGCCTGTAAGCAGGAATCAGGAGGCTGGAATTATGGTCAGATTTGCCAAATGGAGGGCGAGGGAGAGCTTTGTGTGTGGAATTTTTTCTTCTTCTCTGGTTGCACAATTAACATGCTGATAGAAATGAGGTAAAACTGATTTAAGTTTCCCTGCATTAAAGTCCCCGCCACTAGGAGCGCCTCCTCTGGATGAGCGTTTTCCTGTTTTCTTATGGCGGTATACAGCTCATTGAGCGTGGTCTTTGTGCCAGCATCGGTCTGTTGTGGTATGTAGACAGCTACGAAAAATACAAATGAAACCTCTCTAGGTAAATAGTCTACAGATAATCATGAGATACTCTACCTCGAGACTTCCTTAGATATCGTGCACCAGCTGTTGTTCACATATATGTATTGGCACCTGCCTCGTGTCTTACCAGAGGCTGCTGTTCTGTCCTGTCAAGGAATGCATAACCCGCCAGCTGTATGTTATTTATGTCGTCGTTCAGCCACGACTCAGTGAAACATAAGATACATGTATTACAGTTTTTAATGTCCCGTTGGTAGGTGCTTCGAACTCGTCCGATTTTTTCCCAGTGATTGAACATTATCTAGCAGGACGCAGGTCAAGGCAGATTAGCCACTCATCGCCTGATCCTCGCAAGCCACTCTGATCTTTTTCCACAAAATCTTTGTTTCCTTCTCCAGCGAATCACGGGGATCTGGGTCTGGTCGGGTGTCTGTAGTAGTATTTCCCTCCCGGTCGACTCATTGAAGAAGAACTTTTCGTCCAGTTTGAGCAATCGCAGTTCTGATGTCCAGAATCTCTTTTCGGTCATAAGAGACGGTAGCAGCAACCTTATGTACAAAACAAAACGGCACCGTCGTTACAACTACCCCAGAATACTCCAGACTACCCCAGAACTCTCCTCCTAAGACTATACAATATTAAAGCGATGGAGTTTGAAATGACCACTATGTTTGTTATGTCAAAAAATAAAACATTCTCAACTTGACGGGCTAGAGTTCATGTACTTGCATTGACTTGAATACGTGGTTAGATATGCCTATGACAAAATATTTTAATCATCAGTAAAACTGGGTGAAGACTTTCATTACAATCAGCACTGTAATGGAATTCATAGGTTGGCACTGAGAGAGTAGAGTATGGCAGATACTTGGCATTATCGGCTCTCTCATCAATGACAATTTACATCAAGAGTTTTAAAAGACAGCTAATTATGATACGTTGCACAAATAACATAAGCAATTCATCTATTGCTTACATTATATCCCGAGTGTGTGTCCGGTTCGCAGCATGGGTTTGAATTTTGAACATAGTCCAATGAAACTTGGCAATACTCACAACTTGGTTATTAATATTCCACTAGGCCTGAGAAAATAAACTTCCTGTCAAAGAATATTGCCATGGCATCTCAAGTTGACACAGCAGTCAAACTACTTGTCAGTAGTGCATTGTTGTTTATCACCTCTTTCAATAAGGGCCAAAATCCCTAACCATTCATTATATTTCAATGTATGTTTTTTTTTCATTTCCCCTTTATTTTCCCCTCTTCAACTTGAATGGTTGAAACAATCTGGATTCTGTAGAAAGAAAGAAAGCCTGCTTGGCGAGGCAGGATGTGTCTTGCTGGGATCCTAATATGACATTGTGGGGCACAGCTGACTGTAGACACTGTAAGGACATGCTGAACAGATTTTCTCACACACTGTAGAATGAAAATGACAGTTTTGCCAGTGTTAGTGGCCTGGCAGTGCTAATAAGCTAATACTTCTTTGTACCCTGATCAAAAATATAAAGGCAACATGCAACAATTTTAAAGATTTTACAGAGTTAAGTTCATATAAAGAAATCAGTGAATTTAAATACATGTATTAGGCCCTAATCGATGGATTTCAAATCAAATCAAACTTTATTTGCCACATGCAAGTGAATACAGCAAGTGTAGACTTTACCGTGAAATGCTTACTTTCAAGCCCTTAACCAACAGTGCAGTTCAAGAAGAAGAAAATACTTACCAAGTAGGCTAAAATAAAAAGTAATAATAAAAAGTAACAGAATAACAATAACAATAAAGAGGCTATATACAGGTGGCACCGGTACCAAGGCAGTGTGCAGGGGTACAGGCTAGTTGAGGTAATCTGTACATGTAGGTGGGGGCGAAGGGACTATGCATAGGTAACAAACAAACAGTGAGTAGAAGCAGTGTACAAGAGGGGGTTTGGGGGGGAGCTTGGTGTACTGAACCGTTCGCACTACCCTCTGTAGCGCCTTACGGTCAGATGCCGAGCAGTTGCCTTACCAGGCGGTGATGCAACCGGTCAGGATGCGTTCGAAGGTGCAGCTGTAGAACCTTTTGAAGATCTGGGGGCCCATGCCAAATCTTTTCAGTCTCCTGAGGGGGAAAAAGTTTTGTCGTGCTGTATTCACGACTGCCTTGATATGTTTGGACCATTATAGTTTGTTGGCGATGTGAACACCAAGGAACTTGAAACTCTTGACCCGCTCCACTACAGCCCCGTCGACGTTAATGGGGGCCTGTTTGGCCCACCTTTTCCTGTAGTCCACGATCAGCTCCTTTGTCTTGTTCACATTGAGGGAGAGGTTGTTGTCCTGGCACCACACTGCCAGTTCTCTGACCTCCTCCCTACAGGCCGCCTCATCGTTGTCGGTGATCAGGCCAACCACTGTTGTGTCGTCAGCAAACTTAATGATGGTGTCGTGTTTGGCCACACAGTCATGGGTGATCAGGGAATAAAGGAGGGGACTAAGTACACACCCCTGAGGGGCCCCAGTGTTAAGGATCAGCGTGGCGGACGTGTTGTTGCCTACTCTTACCACCTGGGGGCGGCCCGTTAGTCCCAGAGTCCTTAGCTTAGTGATGAGCTCCGTGGGCACAATGGTGTTGAACGCTGAGCTGTAGTCGATTAACTTCTTGCCACTATAGGGGGTGCTGTTTCACATTAGCATAATTTCCTCTACAGATTAAACGGCTTCCTACTCAATTCTTGCTCGTACAATATGCATATTATTATTATTATTGGATAGAAAACACTCTCTAGTTTCTATAGCCGTTGGAATTTTGTCTCTGAGTGAAACAGAACTCAATCTACAGCACTTTTCATTATAGGGAGTCAGATTTCAAACATTTTGGCCACTGATCTGGAGTCAGTTTAAAGGTCCGTGTAAATGCTATGGAGAAACAGACACGTCTTACGTCTTCCCCTGGATGTCAGTGCGTGATCACGCTTTGAATGGAGTCGATTGCGCAATCAGGGGCTGTATAAAACAGAAAATACCGGAAGTAGCTTCCCTTTGCTGCCTGCGCCTTGCGCGCGAAGGACATCGGACTCGCCTCCTTCCAAGCGTTAGTTTAGCAAGTAATATTTCTCCGGTCATGTTTTTACCCGTTATAGGTGTTAACAGCATCATAAGGTAGTTAATTTGAACCGTTGTATAGCAATTTATATCCTTTTAGTGCGATTTTGAGGCATTGCTTTGTTGTGCACTTTGAAGCGCTGGGCACGTTTGGGGGTCCCGGTCGTACGTTAGTGGGCATTTCGACGGACAAGTGGACATCTTTCGACCAAAAGAAGATTAGACCCAAGAAAGGATTCTTTGCCCAAGATTCTGATGGAAGAACAGCTCACAGTAAGAACAATTTATGATGATAAATCGTGTTTCTGTCGAAAAATGTTACACGCTTACGCCGCCATTTTGTTTTGTATAGCTTCGCTCGGCGCAACCTGTATTGAAAAGTAAGGATAATTTAAAAAATGTAAATCAGCGATTGCATTAAGAACTAGTTTGTCTTTCGATTCCTGTCAACCCTGTATTTTTTAGTCAAGTATATGATTAGCTTTTGATTAAACTAGATCACTCAAAGATGGCGACCGACATTTCCAGGCTTGTTTTGCTACTATTTTCATTGTATAACCACGTTTTTTTATGGCTAAATATGCACATTTTCGAACAAACTGTATATGTATGTTGTAATATGATGTTACAGGAGTGTCATCTGAAGAATTCTGAGAAGGTTAGTGAAAAAATTAATATATTTTGGCGATGATACGATATCGCTCTCTTTGGCTAGAATCAGTGCTCGGGTAACGTTTGCGTATGTGGTATGCTAATATAACGATTTATTGTGTTTTCGCCGTAAAACACTTAGAAAATCTGAAATGTTGTCTGAATTCACAAGATCTGTGTCTTTCCATTGCTATGTGCTGTGTATTTTTAAGAAATGTTTTATGATGAGTAAATTGGTAATACACGTTGCTGTCTGTAGTAATTCTAGGAGCTTTGGTGAGATTTGTGATGCTGGCTGCAATGGCAAACTATGATTTATACCTGAAATATGCACATTTTTCTAACAAAACCTATCCTATACCATAAATATGTTATCAGACTGTCATCTGATGAGGTTTTTTCTTGGTTAGTGGCTATCAATATCTTAGTTTAGCCGAATTGGTGATAGCTACTGGTGTTGAGAGAAAATGGTGGACAAAGAAAAATGGTGATTTTTGCTAACGTGTTTAGCTAATAGATTTACATATTGTGTCTTCCCTGTAAAACATTTTAAAAATCTGAAATGGTGGCTTTATTCACAAGATCTGTATCTTTCATTAGGTGTCTTGGACTTGTGATTTAATGATATTTAGATGCTACTATTTAATTGTGACGCTATGCTAGCGATGCTAATCAGTGTGGGGGGGGGTGGGGGGTGATCCCGGATCCGGGGTTGAGGCTCGTTAGAGGTTAACAGCATTCTCACATAGGTGTTCCTTTTGTCCAGGTGAGAAAGGGCAGTGTGGAGTGCGATTGAGATTGCATCATCTGTGGAACTGTTGGGGCGGTATGTGAATTGGAGTGGGTCTAGGGTGTCCGGGAGGATGTGAGCCATGACCAGCCTTTCAAAGCACTTCATGGCTACCGACGTGAGAGCCACGGGGCGGTAATCATTTAGGCAGGTTACCTTCGCTTCCTTGGGCACAGGGAAAATGGTGGTCTGCTTGAAACATGTAGGTATTACAGACTCGGTCAGGGAGAGGTTGAAAATGTCAGTGAAGACACTTGACAGTTCGTCCGCGCATGCTTTGAGTACACGTCCTGGTAATCCGTCTGACCCTCCGGCTTTGTGAATGTTGACCTGTTTAAAGGTTTTGTTCACATCGGCTACCGAGAGCGTTATCACACAGTCATCCTGAACAGCTGGTGTTCTCATGCATGCTTCAGTGTTGTTTGCCTCGAAGCGAGCATAAAAGGCATTTAGCTTGTCTGGTAGGCTCGCACCACTGGGCAGCTCGCGTCTGAGTTTCCCTTTGTAGTCCATAATAGTTTTCAAGCCCTGCCACATCCGACGAGCGACAGAGCCGGTGTAGTGGGATTCAATCTTAATCCTGTATTGACGCTTTGCTTGTTTGATGGTTCGTCTGAGGGCATAGCGGGATTTCTTATAAGCGTCCGGCTTAGTCCGGCTCAGCTCTAGCCTTTAGCTCGATGCAGATGTTGCCTGTAATCCATGGCTTCTGTTTGGGATATGTATGTACAGTCACTGTGGGGACGACGTTATCGATGCACTTACTGATGAAGCCGATGACTGAGGTTGTGTATTCCTCAACACCATTGGATGAATCCCGGAACATATTCCAGTCTGTGCTAGCAAAACAGTCCTGTAGCGTAGCATCCGGATATGCATATTCTTGCTACCATTTGAAAGGAAACACTTTGAAGTTTGTGGAAATGTGAAAGGAATGTAGGAGAATATAACACTATAGATCTGGTCAAAATTTATAAAGAAAATAACATCCATATTCTTTCACTGTAATAGCTACTGGTAATTGCACAGTGCAGTTAGATTAACACGAATTTAAGCTTTCTGCCAATATCAGATGTGTCTATGTCCTGGGAAATGTTCTTGTTACTTACAACCTCATGCTAATCGCATTAGCCTACATTAGCTCAACCGTCCTGTGGAAGGGACACCGATCCTGTAGAAGTTAACACAATGTAATTATTGTAAGTTGTTTTGTTCACATCAAAGAAATGTAATCTGCTGTTGATTACAAACTAGACACATTTCCACAATACATTAAAAACAAAATGTTTACTTCTGGATGGGTAAATCATTAGGGTTATTGTAGGACTGTAACACAGTAAACCACATCAAATACATTATCCATTGCTTAAATAAGATCCATCAGTCATTTATCGTGTTTAACCATGTGTTGTTGATATAGTCACTTTTCTCTCTAAGGTGACAACAGGTATGAAATTATTACCATCCTCCCAATTGATTGAGGATGATAAATGACAAACTCTACTGCCACACAGAGTATGGAAACAGAAAAGCTTTCCATGATTTCCTGGCAGTTGGTGAGATGGTAGTCCATGAGGTCAGACAGAACATATCAATATCTGTCCATGAGGTAGTTTAATGAATTTAATTAAAAGGGGGATATTGGTCCCATGGGAGTCAGTGTATTCCCCTTACACAAAGACTGTCCGGGTGAGTTCGGAACCAAGGAATACAATTTATAGACACAAATAATGCTAAATTGAGAATGTCACCATAAGGCAGAGGAACATTATTATTGTTAATGGAGCTGTTGAGTGGGACTGAAGTTATATCCCCTCGGGAATCCAGTATTTCCCAAGTGCTGAACTCCGGCGTCTGTGTTGCGCGCTGCATAGGGTGGGAGGGAAGGGAGCAGTGCCAAAAACATTTCCCAGTCTTCCCTTTGATTAATAGCAGATGGTAAAAACATATCCATAAATAACGCAACAGTGGTTTATACCAATAAACAAGACAACACTGGTTTTATTTCAATAAACAATACAACACTGGATGTATTTCAATGAACAAGACAACACTGGATGTATTTCAATGAACAAGACAACACTGGATGTATTTCAATGAACAAGACAACACTGGATGTATTTCAATGAACAAGACAACACTGGTTTTATTTCAATAAACAATACAACACTGGATGTATTTCAATGAACAATACAACACTGGATGTATTTCAATGAACAAGACAACACTGGTTTTATATCAATAAACAAGACAACACTGGTTTTATATCAATAAACAAGACAACACTGGTTTTATTTCAATAAACAAGACAACACTGGTTTTATATCAATAAACAAGAACAACTAACTCAGCATGAGGGTTCCTTTTCTACTTAATTTACATAATTACCAGAAATAAGAAGTATTTCAGATGTACTCTGCTCTCATGTGTGTGTACATCAATGACTCCAGAACCATGACAGAGAGTGGCTGGTACTTAACGTGTATGTCATATAAATTGACCCAGGCCCAATTATTCAAATAATGTATATAGTTTCAACCTTTCAGCCGGTGGGTCGGGTAAATAGCAGACAAAGACTCAAGTCGACTAATACAATGGCAACCAAGTAATTCTAATTTAGCCCTATAGGAACTTAGTGAGTCAAGAAAAATTTGACAGTTGTCTTAGCGTCCAAATGTAGAGGGACCATTTCCATTGTCCATTACGAAATAAAGACGTGCTAACGTTTAATAAGACAGAGTCCAGAGTCCAGATGGGAAAGTTCTGCTGTGTGATATGTGAACGTGGAGCCAACTCTCATAGCATTAAGTCATAAAAATGTTCTTTGTGAATATACTCCTTTGGAGTAAGGTAAACCACAAACAAGTTATGTCAACTCCACACAGGTTTGCTAAATGTCAGCCAAGCCGCAGGCCAATATTCAAACAGACCACAGTCCAAATTATATGTCAGATTAGAACCTTTCAAAACAAAAAACATGTTGGTAAAAAAAACTTCAGATTTGGTCAGTGCTGAAATGAACCTTTCTATCAAGTTTGGTGAGGGTCTCCAACATACTTGTGGCGAAAAGGCTCACAATCCCTCAATGTTATAAATGTGTTGTTAATGTGTTATAAATTGGCTATTTTCACTATTTATGATCAAATCTATCAAAACCACAAGGTATGAAGCCACATTATTACTTCTGATTTCATATACAAGGTCTTTCAAAATCATTACAAGCCCAAACTATGATGAAACTGAACATTCTGCTCACAAGCTGCTCCAGCTAAGTCAAGACTCCCGTAGTGTGGCAGACTACGCTGTGGATTTCCGCAAGTTGGTAGCTGAGAGTGCTTGAACCCAGGAGCGCTGTTGGACAGTATTGGAGGAAGCAAAGGACGAGCTTGCAGCCCAGGAACTACCAATGAATTTCGACTTGCTCATTGCCTTGACCATTCGGATCGATGGGCGACTACAGGAACAAAGGAAGGAGAGGAGATTCAATTCCACCATGCCTCTGATGTATCCTGGAAGTCCCCGATGGCTCCGTTGCCGAGAGAACCCGAGGCTACCCAAGTTCTGCCGAGAGCCTCCGAAGACTGCCGATTCACCTCTTCCTGAGCCCATGCAATGATGCAGAGCTAGGCTGTCTCCAGCTGAACGGCTATACAGGCTTCACACTAAGAGCTGCCTGTATTGCGGGACTACTGATCATTTTGTCTCCACCTGACCACTAAAACACCAGGCTCACCGGTAGGAGCGAGTACTCTGGTGGTCCATTAGGATAACTTTTCCTCTCCCCTTAATCGCATCCCTTTTCATGCCATGTTGCTGTGGGGGAATCAATCGAAATCTCTCCGTATACTCATCGATTCTGGGGCAGATGATAACTTTATGGACGCTAACCTGGCTTCCAAGCTGGTTATCCCCACTCAGCCCCTCTACATTCCCATAGTCGTTAGAGCACTGGATGGGCGTTCTATAGGCCGGGTCAGCGACAATACAACCCCTATCAATCTACAGTGCCTTGGAAAAGTATTCATCCCCCTTGGCATTTTTCCTATTTTGTTGCATTACAACCTGTAATTTAAATAGATTTTTAATTTGGATTTCATGTAATGGACATACACAAAATAGTCAAAATTGGTGAAGTGAAATTTAAAAAATAACTTGTTTCAAAAGAAAAAAAATGAAACGGAAAAGTGGTGGGTGCATATGTATTCACCCACTTTCCTATGAAGCCCCTAAATAAGATCTGGTGCAACCAATTACCTTCAGATGTCAATAATTAGTTAAATAAAGTCCACCTGCGTGCAATCTAAGTGTCACATGATCTCAGTATATCTACACATGTTCTTAAAGGCTCCAGAGTCTGCAACACCACTAAGCAAGGGGCACCACCAAGCAAGCGGCACCATGAAGACCAAGGAGCTCTCCAAACAGGTCAGGGACAAAGTTGTGGAGAAGTACAGATCAGGGTTGGGTTATAAAAAAATATCTGAAACTTTGAACATCCCACGGAGCACAATTAAATCCATTATTACAAAAATGGAAAGAATATGGCACCACAACAAACCTGCCAAGAGAGGGCCGCCCACCAAAACCCATGGACCAGGCAAGGAGGGCATTCATCAGAGAGGCAACAAAGAGACCAAAGATAACCCTGAAGGAGCTGCAAAGCTCCACAGCGGAGATTGGGGTATTTGTCCATAAGACCACCGTACACTCCAAGGAGCTGGGCTTTATGGAATAGTGGGAAGAAAAAGCCATTGCTTAAAGAAAAAAATTGGTGTTCGCCAAAAGGCATGTGGGAGACTCCCCAAACATATGGAAGAAGGTACTCTGGTCAGATGAGACTAAAATGTATCTTTTTGGCCCTCAAGGAAAACGCTATGTCTGGCACAAACCCAGCACCTCTCATCACCCCGGGACACCATCCCCACAGTGAAGCTTGGTGGTGGCAGCAACATGTTGTGGGGATGTTTTTCATCGGCAGGGACTGGGACACTGGTCAGAATTGAAGGAATGATGGATAGCGCTAAATACAGGGAAATTCTTGTGGGAAACCTGTTTCAGCCTTCCAGAGATTTGAGAATGGGACGGAGATTCACCTTCCAGCAGGACACGAAGCATACTGCTAAAGGAACACTCAAGTGGTTTAAGGGGAAACATGTACATGTCTTGGAATGGCCTAGTCAAAGCCCAGACCTCAATCCAATTGAGAATCTGTGGTATGACTTAAAGATTGCTGTACACCAGCAGTTTTGCCTTGAAGAATGGGCAAAAATCCCAGTGGCTAGATGTGCCAAGCCTATGGAAACATACCCCAAGAGACTTGCAGGTGTAATTGCTGCTAATGGTGGCTCTACAAAGTATTGATTTTGGAGGGGTGAATAGTTATGCACGCTCAAGTTTTGTTTCACAACAAAAAATATTTTGCATCTTCAAAGTGGTAGGCATGTTGTGTAAATCAAGTGATACAAACCCCCCAAAAATCTATTTTAATTCCAGGTTGTAAGGCAAAAAATTTGAAAAATGCCAAGGGGGTGAATACTTTCACAAGCCACTGTACGTCTGTCAGGGAACCACAGTGAGCCGATCCAGTTCCTGCTCTTAAGTCTCCTCAGGTTCCCGTGGTATTGGGATTCTCCTGGCTCCAGCAACACAATCGCCTCATTGACCTGTCTGCCGGTGCCATCATGGGCTGGAGCCACTTCTGCCACGCCCATTGCCTGAAGTCAGCAAAGCCTGCCCCGGGACGTCTTCCTGGGGGCTCGGAAGTTGCCCCGAACCTCTCCTTCATTCCCGCGGAGTACCAAGAGGTGTTCATTAAGGCCCGGGCCACTTTGCTGCCACCGCACCGACCATATGACTGCGGGATTGACCTTCTCCCAGGCACCACTAGACATGGTCTCTGACCAGAGTCCTCCCGGAGTCCCCCTGTTTCTGGAAGGTGTTCTGAACCCTCATTGGGTCGTCGGCCAGCCTGTCCTCCGGGTTCCACCCCCAGTACAACGGCCAGTCGGAGTGAGCCAACCAGGACCTAGAATCTACTCTGCGCTGTCTGGTCTCCAATCCCACCACCTGGAGCCAGCAGCATGTGTGGGTCGAATACACCCGCAACACCCTTCCCTGCTCAGCCACGGGCCTATCACCCTTTGAGTGTTCCCTGGGGTATCAGCCCCCACTCTTCCCTGAGCAAGAAGAAGAGGTCGACATACCTTCGGCCCAGACGTTTGTCCGCCGCTGTCGTCGTACCTGGAGGAGAGCCCGGCCGGCCCTCCTCAAGACCACCTCCAGGTATCGACGACAAGCGGATCACCACCGGACCCCGGCTTCCCGGTATCATCTTGGGCAGAAGGTGGTATGACTATTCATCTGGGATCTGCCCCTCTGGGTGGCATCCCGCAAACTCTCCCCCTGGTTTATCGGCCCTTTTCCCACCTCCAAAGTCATTAGCCCCTCTAGTGTTCGTCTTCTGTTGCCCAGAGTTAAACCCATGACTCACAGCCCTTTGTCTTCTGTTCCAGAAATAAACTTTTGTTTCTTCGACACTGTCTGCATCTGGGTCATACCTGAAACCTGATACAATGTAAAAATAGAGGCCATGAAAGTATAAAAGTATACACTACTGGATTCTATATCAGGGTATTTTCATTTCTCTGCAGCTCTTTCAGAAATAAGATCCTTAATATATATTTTCTTGGATGAGGTCTCTCTCCATAGTACAGTGTTTATTTACCCAGAGTCTCTTTTTTTGCCTCTGTAACTAACCAAAAGGTTTCTGCTGTTGCTTTGTCACGCAGGGCTTCAGCCCACTCCAGCCGACCACAGGCCCTAAGAGCATGGGTGTGACTGGCTCACAGCTCAGCTCAGCCTCCCTCTCTCCTGGATCCTCCATCCCAGGAGCAAACCTGTGGCTTGGCACCATTCTATGCCGTTAGTTATACCTCAACGGTACCCCATATAGGGATATTTCATTGAGCTAACCGAATGATATATGTTTTGTCGACAACACAAGTTGTGTAACTTGGTGGATATGGTTGACGTTGTTTGATGATGTTTTATTAATCTTTTATGTCACCTATGTCGATATAGGCATCCCACAGGAATTTGTGGTTGAATGGAACAATTGAGTGGTGAGGGGAAAATAGACCTATAATTAAAGAGTAAATTCAGCTACCCTATGATTTAAAGTAAAGAACAGCAGAGGAACAATTTTACCAATGCTTTATAAAGGAAATTAAGCTTGAATGGACCCAATATAGAGCAAATGCAACTGGTAATGCTACACATTTTAAAAACAGTCTCTTCTAAGTTTGCCTGACAACAGCTAAATCTTGCATCCGTCTGTTATTATGGTGCTTCTAATTTTGTCCAGACGAACAGGGTTTGTAAGTTCAAACTTGTCAAAATCACAATAAAATATGTCTGTATGATCATTTACAGAAACGGGGCTAATACCCCACATACTCACTGTATAGATCCTCCCCCCCTACGTCTCACTCACTCACACACTCACACACACACACACACACACACACACACACACACACACACACACACACACACACACACACACACACACACACACACACACACACACACACACACACACACACACACACATGTCCTCAGATTAGTTTGTAATTCCAGGGATAAATGCTTTTTGAAAGATGTGTGATATATTTATATTTTAAAAGAAATGTATAACGCTGTGTATTTAGGATGCTTAGTGTAATCTGATTACAGATAATCATAACAATTTGTGTGTGTGTGTGTGTGTGTGTGTGTGTGTGTGTGTGTGTGTGTGTGTGTGTGTGTGTACACATGCTTGCTTGTCATGTTTATTAGTACTCTCCTCTCTGTAAACAGGTACCTGCGTCAGAATGCAGGTGTGTACATATCTGGTACTGTACCTTAATGGTTTTGCTATCTTTTCATATTGACATTGGTAGCTTGTTACGTCACAGCCGGTGTGTTAGCCTGGCAGCTTAACAGCTAAAGAGGGCATCTCCCCCCTCCCATATTATGACATTGTGTCACTGCGAGCAGATGCCTTCCCTGGCCCCATGCTGTGAGGTTACTGTTTGTGGTTGCAATTTCTGATGCACAAAAAAGCTTCAAACAAGACTTAAGTCGATATAATGCCACATAAGTACCACAAATCTGGAATGCCACATGAACTGAACGGATGTTGTTACAAGTCAAATAAAAAAGGGAAATTAAACAATGTGTTGTGTTAATTTGTGTTATGCCCACCATTTTGACTCCTGACTACAGAACACGGTTTTGTCACACCCTATACAGTGGTTGTGGAGTTGAAACATGTTAAGATTATTTAACTTGAACTTGAATTAATGCCTGGGGCACAGTAGGAGGCCTCAGGAGCAATCTTTGAGTGTTTATCCGTCTAATTCACACCTGTATCTAACTATCAGAATAGACAGGGTCAAAATCTAACCTACACTTTATTTACAAATGTAAAAAACAATGATTAGCGCAACCAGTGGTGAGATCAGCAAAGATTGAATTAGTTAAAAAAGGGTAAAGAATTTGATTTTCCTATAAAAGAGCACTCTCACAGATGTGATATTTGTTCAACCTTCAGGCTAAGTTAACCATCATCCTACGCTGATAATCACCATCCTCTAGCACATAGCAACAATGTAAAATTATGCATTTGCTGGCACAGAGTACATCCAGTATAAAATTATACGTCTCAAGAAAGGGAGACACTAAATTACAGCACAAATGCTTCCATCGACAACATATAATTTAATCCTCACCAAAAAATATATCTTTCATGCCAAATTGTGTGGCCTCCTTTGAATGCTTTGCATATACAGGGTACAATTATCCAATTTCAAGGAAATGTCAGTAATGCCTCTAAAACCGATATTTGCTGTTCACCTCCAGTTTAACAAAACATATCAAAGGTCTTTTGATGACGGAATCCTGTCCTTTATTGCCTTAAAAAAATATTGCTGTTAAATACTGCTTTTATAGGAAATTCAACATTTTAACGTCCTTCATTTTGAGGTTGGGTTGGACTCTACAGGTCCACTGTGTATGGTGATGTTAGTCGTCCCTGAAACAATGAACTGCTGCTAAGGAGAAAAAAACTATAAGGCATTTGGGATGTTGAATAAAGTCTGTGAAGTTAGATAACAACCAACACAGTATCAGTCCAGAGGTTTGGATGTTCAGTTTGAACGGTTCTAGTCCCTGGAATATAACAGGCACAGACAATAAATGCCAAACTGCAGAGAGAGCAGAGCAGCTAGAGTTTGTTTTGTCAAAGACTGACAGAGAGGCTTTAAAGGGAAAGGGGATACCTGGTCAGTTGTAAACTGAATGGCCCATATCCACATGGCCTGAGCTAAATGATTAGCCAAGCATGATCAAATAGCTGCTCATAATATCCAGATGACTATCGGAGCTAAACAACAGAAAGGCCTTTACATGATGAATGGTTAAGCTGAGGGTTAAGCTAAGAGGCACTGGAGTGGTACACTCTTTGAAAAAGGGTGCTGTCTAGAACCTAAAAGGGTTCTTCGGCTGTCCCCATAGGAGAACCCTTTGAAGAACCATTTTTGGTTTCAGGTAGAACCCTTTCGGTTCCAGGTAGAACCCTTTTGAGTTCCATGTAGAACCCTTTCCACAGAGGGTTCTACTTGGAACCAAAAATGTTTATTCTATGGGAACAGCCAAAGAACCCTTTTGGAACCCTTTTTTCTAAGAGTTTATAGTAAGGTGGCTGTCGTGAGAGAAACTGCCACTTTACTGATAGAGAAGTCCTCTTGTATATTTCTGCTAAAGCAGAGTCCGCCCCTCCATGTGGCCTATTGTACACTCTTGGAAAAAGGGTTCCAAAAGCGTTCTTCGGCTGTTCACATAGAATAACTATTTTCGGTTCCAGGTAGAACCCTTTCCACAGAGGGTTCTACATTACCTGAAACCAAAAAGGGTTCTTCAAAGTGTTCTCCTATTGGGGCAGCCGAAGCACCCTTTAAGGTTCTAGATAGCACCTTTTTTCTAAGATTGTAGGTCTTACAGAATTTCCTAAGGATTACCAGAAACCAACTCCCTTCATGTTGTCTTGCCTGGACATGCTGTTCAATTAAGGGAGAGCACAAAGCACCTCCTGGACTGAGGGCAATCTGAAAATAACACACTGTGCCTCTGCTTCTCTTGTCTCCAACAGATTAGCTCAGATGCTCCCGGCCACGGGGTCCTGTATGGCTGCGCGCGAAAACATCGCAGACACAGGTGGTGTCCTGTTCCCAATCTCCCTCATCCTAAAACAGCTTTGCAGCTGCCAGCCAGAAAAAAAAGAAAAGAAGGAGAAACATCTGTTCGGAGATTGCGTTTTTGTAAGACTGATTAACGAGCATAAGCCTATGTTGCCAATCCCCCACCTTGTCGGGCCAAGTAGTTTCCAAGCATCGTCTGATGCCTAATGCAGAATTTACACAGAAAGATATACAAAATAATTTAGGAACATTTCATAAATCCCTAACTCTCCATCAGTATGCCAACAAATTGATGTTTTCTGAGGTGCACATGTTTAATTCAGTTGTAAAGACCACTTTACCTCCAGTCTAGATAGCAAAAACATGTATTTGTTCTCTGTTGCCAGAGAATAGCGCAAATAAGGTTTCCCCCAAATATGTGATGTTTGTCTTTTTACATTGACACCCAGCACTGTATTGCCGTACCAAATTTTACACTCTGAAAGCTAGCCCAATCAAACAAATAGTCCCAATTATTTACATTTTATATGTTGGAGAATGTGTTAGGAAATTGCTGAACAGAAGAGAGAAAACATAACATATGTAAACTCATCCAAACATCAACGTTAATATTTTTGTGTGTGAGTTTAAGGAGGGCAGAAGTGGAATAAGTGGAAGAGGAGTGGAGAAGACGTAGCGTACACCCACCACCTCTCTCCCACACCAGGGATTATTGGCCGTGGTCCGTTGCCAAGATCATGTTAGGTAAGTCCGCAGAAGGAAACAAACCGCAGGAATAAAGGTGGGAGCTCTTGGGAAGTTGAGAGTTTTGAAGGCAGGAAGAGAAAGGAAGAGAGTAAGATATGAGAGTAAGATATGAGAGTAGAGGGCGGGAAGAGGAATGGAGGGGGCGATAGCTACTCTTTACAGGCTGGCTGTTTCCTCTCAGGTCCTCTTCGTAAAGAGATTAGCAGGTTGTTTCATAGTGCAGGGTTGTTCATTATTTGACCCAGAGAGAGTTGCTGTAATGCTCCAGGTCGCCTTGAGCGCTTAAACCGGCTCCTTAGACAGGTAATGCATCAGAAGGAGCAGGAGTTCATATAAGAGGATGGTTAGTTACAGTATGACTAGAATGAGTTCCCACTGGATAAAGGTGTTGAATCATTAAAATAGTTCAAACCAGAGGCGCTCTAGGTCTCTGCATATCCACAATCTCATTATAGTGTTCCTGTGTGGATTGGGTTTTATCGGATAAGATGTCACTCTTTTATGTCACATGGAACCTGGCTCCTAACATCTGCTAACATCTGTTCTGCACTGCAGTGCCTCGGGGTGGAACAAAGGTAAACAGATTATGGTTGCTGCATCTGCACCAGTCACTGGAATTGGCCTGTATTCTAGCTAATAGATAACTGACTACAACTCCATCATTCACGGCTATTGATTCAAAGCAACCACAGGTATTCTGCATTACTTAATCTACTCATCCATCACTGTGTAATATATCTCTGTGTAATGCTATCCTGTTTTTGTTACACATTGCAAGTCTCATTTACGCTAGAATACAAAATCCTAGATGTTTATTTATTTTTTGGTTATAAGTTTGTATGTCATTTAACCCTGTAATCCATGTAAATTTGGTATAGGTATACGTACCGGAGATTCACCTATTGCATTTCCTCTATGTTTCTGATGGTAAGGCTGTTCAAACTGTCCAAAATGATGTAATCCCCCCCAAGTAACAGAAGGACAATCTACTATTGCACACATTATTATTAATATGTATACCCAAAGAAACACTCAGATCTTTCATTCTTATTGTAGAACAACTGCGTAGCCTGTCATTCCTAATTATCACGTCACCATAGACAAAGGGTAACTATCTTCAGTTTATCAACATGCCTTTGATTGAGGATGACATGGCGTATTTCTACATTATTCGTTTTCTTCCCGTTCCAATAGCTTCCCCCCCCCCCCCCCCCCCCCAAAAAAAAGAACATTCCCTCTAATGAGGTAAGTTATTAGGCCCATAAGAGTACCTAATTTTGAGATTATGAAGGTGCAGTCAACGGACGACTTCAAAATCATCCAACAAGCGTGACAAGTGCTGTGGGTAATTGTATTTTGTGGGGCTGAGAAAAGGGCCCCAATTGGAGGATGTGTAAATTCTCCAAGTCACACTGTCAAATGACTGTATGTTTCTGTAAAAAGCCGAGTGATGCCAGAATTCTTTCCGTTACACAGTGAGAATGAGAGTGTTCCGGATGACATCATAGAGCTCCATGGCTCTGCTCTGTGCTAGCTAGGAGTGGCGAATGTAACAGCTGGTTTTTATGTCACTCATACAGCCTCTGTAACATCCCGTCAGGTACTCTTCCTTATGAGGGTCTGCATGCGACTCAACATCCCAGGATATCTCGGAAACGTAAATGTTATGCTATGTTTGGAGTCACCAAGGCGTACGCTAAGGGAAAAATCCGGCGTGTTTCCATCGGAGCGGGTAACATCGGAGCGGGTAACCAAACCAAGATGTGTTCAAGCACAAAATAGTTTTTTTCTCCATTACTACTTTTTTGCAGTATGTTCCATCCAAAAGATGACTTCAGGTCTCAGGCCTGTGACTCACCAGATACAAAAGCGAGTTGATTTATCAGAGTCACTTAATCCCTTTGTTTGCACATCGTTTGTAAACATATGCTGATGTTGTCTTTTAAAACAAACATTTGTACATCTGCGTCAATTACTCCAAGAAGACAGCAGACACACCTTTATTTGACTTTATACTGTAAATCACAACAGTCAGCCTTTAAAGTCTTGCTGAGAAGTGACAACACAGTAATCATCAAGCATGAGAAGTGACAACACAGTAATCATCAAGCATGAGAAGTGACAACACAGTAATCCTCAAGCATGAGAAGTGACAACACAGTAATCCTCAAGCATGAGAAGTGACAACACAGTAATCCTCAAGCATGAGAAGTGACAACACAGTAATCATTAGGCATGAGAAGTGACAACACAGTAATCATCAAGCATGAGAAGTGACAACACAGTAATCATCAAGCATGAGAAGTGACAACACAGTAATCATTAGGCATGAGATGTGACAACACAGTAATCCTCAAGCATGAGAAGTGACAACACAGTAATCATTAGGCATGAGAAGTGACAACACAGTAATCATCAAGCATGAGAAGTGACAACACAGTAATCATCAAGCATGAGAAGTGACAACACAGTAATCATCAAGCATGAGAAGTGACAACACAGTAATCATTAGGCATGAGAAGTGACAACACAGTAATCATCAAGCATGAGAAGTGACAACACAGTAATCATCAAGCATGAGAAGTGACAACACAATAATCATTAGGCATGAGAAGTGACAACACAGTAATCATTAGGCATGAGAAGTGACAACACAGTAATCATCAAGCATGAGAAGTGACAACACAGTAATCATTAGGCATGAGAAGTGACAACACAGTAATCATCAAGCATGAGAAGTGACAACACAGTAATCATCAAGCATGAGAAGTGACAACACAGTAATCATTAGGCATGAGAAGTGACAACACAGTAATCATCAAGCATGAGAAGTGACAACACAGTAATCATCAAGCATGAGAAGTGACAACACAGTAATCAACAGGCATGAGAAGTGACAACACAGTAATCATTAGGCATGAGAAGTGACAACACAGTAATCATCAAGCATGAGAAGTGACAACACAGTAATCATTAGGCATGAGATGTGACAACACAGTAATCATTAGGCATGAGAAGTGACAACACAGTAATCATTAGGCATGAGAAGTGACAACACAGTAATCAACAGGCATGAGAAGTGACAACACAGTAATCATCAAGCATGAGAAGTGACAACACAGTAATCATTAGGCATGAGATGTGACAACACAGTAATCATTAGGCATGAGAAGTGACAACACAGTAATCATCAAGCATGAGAAGTGACAACACAGTAATCATTAGGCATGAGAAGTGACAACACAGTAATCATTAGGCATGAGAAGTGACAACACAGTAATCATTAGGCATGAGAAGTGACAACACAGTAATCAACAGGCATGAGAAGTGACAACACAGTAATCATCAAGCATGTGAAGTGACAACACAGTAATCATCAAGCATGAGAAGTGACAACACAGTAATTATCAAGCATGTGAAGTGACAACACAGTAATTATCAAGCATGAGAAGTGACAACACAGTAATCATCAAGCATGTGCGTCATAAGCATGTGTGTTTCCAACCAATCAAATTGAGTTGATTGGTTTCTCTAAGCCCCTAGATTTCCACTTCTTCAGAACCTACCACACCCCTCTCCTCTCTCTTTCTCTACTTAACCATTGGCTGTACTCTAGTCACAGTAAAGCAGGACGAGTGGTTCATTTTCCTGGTGATGTCACTGGCCCCTAAGGCTCCTAGCTCCAGCGTGGGAGATGAGCGAGGGGAACGTGTGAAGGTTTGGAGTGTGATGATAACATGAAATCAGGCCCTCGAGCAATGATCTCACCACATTCTGACATTCAGAGCACCTAGAGGATAGTTACTTCCTGTGTTCCTCCACGTGGAGGGATGGGAAGGACCCAGACAGGAAACAGTCCAGAGATTTTGATGGCTCTGAGAAAACAGGGGTGTTTGACTTTACTCTCTCTTCCCCAGGAAGAAGGGATGTCATTCCTTCTCTTTGTCCTCCTCACACCATCGCTTGGGTATTAATGCATCACTATTTCAGCTCAGGGTCAATGTCTGTCAAGAGAAATTCAACATACGTTTGCCTACTGTGTTCCCCCCACCACAATACGGTTTACTACTATACAAAAAATAAACAGACATTATGGATCCAACACATTTAGTCACTTAATGGTGTTATTGTATGCCTTTGACCTTTGTCCTATCACCTACTGGGTTCACCCTAAAGTCTGTCACCTACTGGGTGCACCATAAAGTCTGTCACCTACTGGGTGCACCATAAAGTCTGTCACCTACTGGGTGACCAATAAAGTCTGTCACCTACTGGGTGCACCATAAAGTCTGTCACCTACTGGGTGACCCATAAAGTCTGTCACCTACTGGGTGCACCATAAAGTCTGTCACCTACTGGGTTCACCCTAAAGTCTGTCACCTACTGGGTGCACCATAAAGTCTGTCACCTACTGGGTGCACCATAAAGTCTGTCACCTACTGGGTGACCCATAAAGTCTATCACCTACTGGGTGCACCATAAAGTCTGTCACCTAATGGGTGACCCATAAAGTCTGTCACCTACTGGGTGCACCATAAAGTCTGTCACCTACTGGGTGCACCCTAAAGTCTGTCACCTACTGGGTGCACCATAAAGTCTGTCACCTACTGGGTGCACCATAAAGTATGTCACCTACTGGATGCACCCTAAAGTATGTCACCTACTGGGTGCACCCTAAAGTCTGTCACCTACTGGATGCACCCTAAAGTATGTCACCTACTGGGTGCACCATAAAGTCTGTCACCTACTGGGTGCACCCTAAAGTCTGTCACCTACTGGGTGCACCCTAAAGTATGTCACCTACTGGATGCACCCTAAAGTCTGTCACCTACTGGGTGCACCATAAAGTCTGTCACCTACTGGATGCACCCTAAAGTCTGTCACCTACTGGGTGCACCCTCAAGTCTGTCACCTACTGGGTGCACCATAAAGTCTGTCACCTACTGGGTGCACCCTAAAGTCTGTCACCTACTGGATGCACCCTAAAGTCTGTCACCTACTGGGTGCACCCTAAAGTATGTCACCTACTGGATGCACCCTAAAGTATGTCACCTACTGGGTGCACCATAAAGTCTGTCACCTACTGGGTGCACCCTAAAGTCTGTCACCTACTGGATGCACCCTAAAGTCTGTCACCTACTGGGTGCACCCTAAAGTATGTCACCTACTGGATGCACCCTAAAGTATGTCACCTACTGGGTGCACCATAAAGTCTGTCACCTACTGGGTGCACCCTAAAGTCTGTCACCTACTGGATGCACCCTAAAGTATGTCACCTACTGGATGCACCCTAAAGTCTGTCACCTACTGGGTGCACCCTAGTCTGTCACCTACTGGATGCACCCTAAAGTCTGTCACCTACTGGGTGCACCCTAAAGTATGTCACCTACTGGGTGCACCCTAGTCTGTCACCTACTGGATGCACCCTAAAGTATGTCACCTACTGGGTGCACCCTAAAGTCTGTCACCTACTGGATGCACCCTAAAGTATGTCACCTACTGGATGCACCCTAAAGTCTGTCACTGAGCTATAAAATGCTCATGGGAATCCTTTCATACACCCTCAGGGTCCTTCCTTACAAAACCATGAATACTAGTTCTACATCCACTGGACCTGAAGTCATATGCACATGCATCAATTATTAACTACTAATGTAAGGCCAGGGCAAGACATGCAAATTGTTTCAATATTATCTTTTAAATTAACAACCTTACAAACTCAAATACAATTTGCTAATCACAGAGAGTAAATAACCTACACGAGAGCTGATTTAAAGAGCTGCTTACGCGATATAAGGATTCAGTTGATTGGTTGCAGAGTGCTTTGAAGTGAACATGTAAATTAATAGCTGGATGTATAGCAGTTGTATTCAGCTAGAGATTTGAATCTTCCTACACGAAGATCTCATTCACCGTAACATAACATCAAATATTTGTGTCACTTTCCTTTTCAAAGGGACCCTGTCTTGTGAAGAGGAAGATGACAACCTGCTCTTAATCTGACTTCTATCCCCAGTTAGAATAACTCAGAGAGCAGAGCTTTCAGTGTCACTTTGGTCTTTAACAGAGAGCACAGCCCCATGGGAGTGTGTGTGTGTGTGTGTGTGTGTGTGTGTGTGTGTGTGTGTGTGTGTGTGTGTGTGTGTGTGTGTGTGTGTGTGTGTGTGTGTGTGTGTGTGTGTGTGTGTGTGTGTGTGTGTGTGTGTGTGTGTGTGTGTGTGTGTGTGTGTACAGGAGGGCTCTGTAGTTCCTCCTCCCACGTAGGTCAGTGGGAATGCATTGGGGCTACATCCTGGACTCCACGTAGGGGGAGGAAAAATAAATACAACCCCCAAAAACGCGTCTGCGATCTCAAGCAGGAATGCGTCAGGGCATGGGAATATCACTCGCCCAAGAGGACACTTTGGCTGGGGTTGAAACAGCAGCCAACGTTGGCGGTGGGAGAATCCCCCCCTCACCCTGCCCCCGCCACGCCGACAAATCCTTGTCCGCCACTATCGGCCTGCCCAGCAGCACTCACAAGGAGCTTGAGAGAAAGTGTGTGGGAGGAGACCTTGCTTATATGTGCAGGTTTGCCTTGACTACAGCCCCCACTCCCTTCATAAACACACACTCTGCGAAACACTCACCCCATGTCCCTGCCCTTGCCCCCCTCTGTCCCCAGGGATTGTCTAATGTACTCGGAGCAGGAAGGCCTACGAACATGGCTCAGACAGCTGCCCAGCACTCCTGACAATTTATGAGAGCGAGAGAAAGAGAGAGAGAGAGGTAGCTGAGAGTCGGAGGATGACAGGGCCTTTGGTTCATCAGGGTATGAAGAGCACATCGTTCCCACGGCGGGAAGGTCTACAGAGGTTAGACACTCTGACTGGACTGGGCAGACACTGGCTAGAATGATGAGCCAGGATAGTGCTCCAAGAGATCCAGACCCAGGGACCGCATGGAGAAGAAGGGGAGTAATAAGCAGTGGCCACTCATTAGTTCTGATAAGGCTGACAGGACAGGCCCTGTTGGGATGGATGGAGAGACTACCATAAACACTGTCTGGTCCACCAGGCTGGCCCACAGTTAGACATGGGAGGAGACAACTCTACAGTGACAAGCTGAACCTTAACTACATTCATGTCATGTCACTGACTCTGACCTGGAGCTTCCTGACAAGATTCCACTGTAACACCCAAGAAATCATTCCTGAAATGAAGACAGCATTCTTGTAATTATTTGATTATGAAAATCAAACTTTAATTAGGATTTGATGTGATTTAATCTAAAAGAAACAAACAACAAAACACGTCTTAGTTAAACAGGTGATACTCTAAGGGAGAAATAAAAGCTTTCAGTAACAAAGGGGGAAAACACAACAAATGAATCCTGCCCTGATTAGGTGCGAACTTGAAGTTATTAACAAACTGTTAATTGAAAAGAAGGTTTATAACATAATTTCTCCCAAAATGAATAATGTACAATCAGTTGTTCCTATTAGCAATTCTTCTTCTCTAAGAGTTCATTTCATTCTGCTTATAAGGGTCTGGTCCTCGTCAAACCTCCACTTTGATCCAGTCTAATTGCCATTAGCTGGGAATAAATTCGAAGGTTTTTTTACCACCTCTTTCATTCAGAAGGATATGCAAATGATATGGAAGGTAATTAAATGTGGTGTGTCTCGGAATGTTTAATGGTACGGGGAAATGTTAGTTCAAGTGGTTTCAAAGTCTAGCAGCCAGGGAAAGGTAAGAGTAGAAATTGAAAGGGAAAAAATATGCTCAGATGATTAGAACATGAAGTAGATCCTTAGCCTCAACTAAGTAGACTCTTAGCCTCAACTAAGTAGACTCTTAGCCTCAACTAAGTAGACCCTTAGCCTCAACTAAGTAGACCCTTAGCCTCAACTAAGTAGACCCTTAGCCTAAACTAAGTAGACCCTAGCCTGCACTGTAAGAGCATAGTTGTAAGATCAGTTTTTTATTGTTATATTTGAATTTGCCCATTAATTACACCTTGGAGTATCGCACCAGCAACCCCCCGCCCCCCCATGCTGCCAATATGTTTCCTATTTAGCCAAGACATGAGACCAGCGAGACCAGCGAGACCAGAGAGTCCAGAGAGACCAAAGAGCCCAGAGAGGCCAGAGAGTCCAGAGAGACCAGAGAGGCCAGCGAGTCCAGCGAGCCCAGAGAGTCCAGAGAGGCTTTAGAGATCAGAGAGAACAGGGAGTCCAGAGAGTCCAGAGAGTCCAGAGAGGCTTTAGAGACCAGAGAGACCAGAGAGTCCAGAGAGGCTTTAGAGACCAGAGAGTCCAGAGAGACCAGAGACCAGAGAGGCTTTAGAGACCAGAGAGACCAGAGAGACCAGAAAGGCTTTAGAGTCCAGGGAGTCCAGGGAGTCCAGAGAGACCAGCGAGTCCAGCGAGGCCAGCGAGGCCAGCGAGTCCAGAGAGACAACAGAGGCCAGAGAGACCAGAGAGTCCAGAGAGGCTTTAGAGATCAGAGAGACCAGGGAGTCCAGAGAGGCTTTAGATACCAGAGAGACCAGAGAGGCTTTAGAGACCAGAGAGACCAGAGAGTCCAAAGAGTCCAAAGAGTCCAGAGAGGCTTTAGTGACCAGAAAGACCAGTCCAAAGAGTCCAGAGAGTCCAGAGAGGCTTTAGTGACCAGAGAGACCAGAGAGGCTTTAGAGACCAGAGAGGTCAGAGAGTCCAGAGAGGCTTTAGAGTTCAGAGAGACCAGAGAGACCAGAGAGTCCAGCGAGACCAGAGAGACCAGAGAGTCCAGAGAGACTACAGAGGCCAGACAGACCAGAGAGTCCAGAGAGGCTTCAGAGATCAGAGAGACCAGGGAGACCAGAGAGACCAGGGAGACCAGAGAGTCCAGAGAGGCTTTAGAGTCCAGAGAGGCTTTAGAGACCAGAGAGTCCAGAGAGACCAGAGAATCCAGAGAGGCTTTAGAGACTAGAGTCTCCAGAGAGACAACAGAGGCCAGAGAGGCTTTAGAGATAAGAGATTCCAGGGAGTCCAGAGAGAACAGAGAGGCCAGAGAGGCTTTAGATACCAGAGAGACCAGAGACACCAGAGAGGCTTTAGAGACCAGAGACTCCAGAGAGACCAGAGAGTCCAGAGAATCTTTAGAGACCAGAGAGTCCATAGAGATACCAGAGAGTCCAGAGAGGCTTTAGAGATCAGAGTCCAGAGAGTCCATAGAGATACCAGAGAGTCCAGAGAGGCTTTAGAGACCAGAGAGTCCAGCGAGACCAGTGAGACCAGCGAGCTAAGAGAGGCTTTAGAGACCAGAGAGTCCAGAGAGACCAGAGAGACCAGCGAGTCCAGAGAGTCCAGAGAGACCAGAGAGTCCAGAGAGGCTTTAGAGATCAGAGAGACCAGGGAGTCCAGAGAGGCCAGAGAGGCTTTATATACCAGAGAGACCCAGAGAGACCAGAGAGGCTTTAGAGACCAGAGAGTTCAAAGAGTCCAAAGAGTCCAGAGAGGCTTTAGTGACCAGAGAGACCAGAGAGGCTTTAGAGCACAGAGAGTCCAGAGAGGCTTTAGAGTTCAGAGAGACCAGGGAGGCCAGATAGGCCAGAGAGTCTTTAGATACCAGAGAGTCCAGAGAGACCAGAGAGTCCAGAGAGGCTTTAGAGTCCAGAGAGACCAGAGAGACCAGAGAGTCCAGAGAGTCCAGAGAGACAAGAGAGACCAGAGAGACCAGAGAGGCTTTAGAGAATAGAGTCCAGAGAGACCAGAGAGTCCAGAGAGGCTTTAGAGATCAGAGAGACCAGAGAGTCCAGAGAGGCCAGAGAGGCTTTAGATACCAGAGAGGCCAGAGAGACCAAAGAGGCCAGAGAGACCAGAGAAGCTTTAGAGACCAGAGAGGCTTTAGACACCAGAGAGGCTTTAGAGGCCAGAAATTCCAAAGAGTCCGAAGAGACCAGAGAACCCAGTGAGTCCAGAGAGGCTTTAGAGACCAGAGAGGCTTTAGAGACCAGAGAGACCAGAGACCGGAGATTCCAGAGAGACCAGAGAGCCCAGAGAGCCCAGAGAGACCAGAGAGCCCAGAGAGACCAGAGAGGCTTTAGAGACCAGAGAGTCCAAAGAGTCCAGAGAGACCAGAGAACCCAGTGAGTCCAGAGAGGCTTTAGAGACCTGAGAGACCAGGGAGGCCAGATAGGCCAGAGAGTCTTTAGACACCAGAGAGTCCAGAGAGACCAGCGAGACCAGAGAGTCCAGAGAGGCTTTAGAGTCCAGAGAAGCGTTAGAGACCAGAGAGACCAGAGAGTCCAGAGAGACCAGAGAGTCCAGAGAGGCTTTAGAGACTAGAGTCTCCAGAGAGACAACAGAGGCCAGAGAGGCTTTAGAGATCAGAGAGTCCAGGGAGTCCAGAGAGGCCAGAGAGGCCAGAGAGGCTTTAGATACCAGAGAGACCAGAGACACCAGAGAGGCTTTAGAGACCAGAGAGTCCAGAGAGACCAGAGAGTCCAGAGAAGCTTTAGAGACCAGAGAGTCCATAGAGATACCAGAGATTCCAGAGAGGCTGTAGAGATCAGAGAGTCCAGAGAGTCCATAGAGATACCAGAGAGTCCATAGAGATACCAGAGAGTCCAGAGAGGCTTTAGAGACCAGAGATTCCAGCGAGTCCAGTGAGCTAAGAGAGGCTTTAGAGACCAGAGAGTCCAGAGAGACCAGAGAGACCAGCGAGTCCAGAGAGTCCAGAGAGACAACAGAGACCAGAGAGTCCAGAGAGACCAGAGAGGCTTTCGTGACCAGAGAGTCCAGAGAGGCTATCGGGGCCAGAGAGTCCAGAGAGATACCAGAGAGTCCAGAGAGGCTTTAGAGTCCAGAAAGTCCAGAGAGACCAGCGAAGCTTTAGAGACCAGAGAGTCCAGAGAAGCTTTAGAGCCCAGAGCATCCAGAGAGACCAGAGCATCCAGAGAGACCAGAGAGTCCAGAGAAGCTTTAGAGCCCAGAGAGTCCAGAGAGACCATAGACTCCAGAGAGACCAGCGAGTCCAGGAAGCCCAGAGAGGCCAGAGAGACCAGAGGCCTGAGGCCAGAAAGACCAGAGAGGCCAGAGAGGCTTTAGAGACCATAGAGGCCAGAGAGAATATAGAGTCCAGAGAGACCATGGAGTCCAGAGAGACCAGAGAGACCAGAGTGGCTTTAGAGACCAGAGAGTCCAGAGAGGCTTTAGAGTTCAGAGAGACCAGGGAGTCCAGAGAGCCCAGACAGACCAGAGAGTCCAGAGAGGATTTAGAGACCAGAGAGCCCAGAGATTCCAAAGATTCCAGAGAGACCAGAGAGACCAGAGAGGCTTTAGATGCCAGAGAGGCTAGAAAGTGCTTTACCCTAACCCTGTGTACATGACTAGTAGTGTGTAGAACTCACCCTGTGTACATGATGAGTAGTGTGTAGAACTAACCCTTACCCTAACCCTGTGTACATGACTAGTAGTGTGTTGAACTACCGTGTGTACATGACTAGTAGTGTGTTGAACTAACCCCTACCCTAATCCTGTATATATGACTAGTAGTGTGGACTAACCCTGTGTCCATGACTAGTCATGTGTAGAACTAACCCTTACCCTAACCCTGTGTACATAACAAGTAGTGTGTAGAACTAACCCTGTGCACATGACTAGTAGTGTGTAGAACTAACCCTGTGTACATGACTAGTAGTGTGTAGAACTAACCATGTGTTGATAACTAGTAGTGTGTAGAACTAACCATGTGTTGATAACTAGTAGTGTGTAGAACTAACCCTGTGTACATGACTAGTCATGTGTAGAACTAACCCTTACCCTTACCCTGTGTACATAACAAGTAGTGTGTAGAACTAACCCTGTGCACATGACTAGTAGTGTGTAGGACTAACCCTGTGTACATGACTAGTCATGTGTAGAACTAACCCTTACCCTTACCATGTGTACATAACAAGTAGTGTGTAGAACTAACCCTGTGTACATTACTAGTAGTGTGTGGAACTAACCCTGTGTACATGACTAGTAGTGTGTAGAACTAACTCTGTGTACATGACTAGTAGTGTGTGGAACTAACCCTGTGTACATTACTAGTAGTGTGTAGAACTAACCCTTACCCTATCCCTGTGTACATAACAAGTAGTGTGTAGAACTAACCCTGTGTACATTACTAGTAGTGTGTGGAACTAACCCTGTGTACATTACTAGTAGTGTGTGGAACTAACCCTGTTTACATGACTGGTAGTGTGTGGAACTAACCCGGTGTACATGACACGTGATGTGTAGAACTAACCCTTACCCTAACCCTGTGTACATAACAAGTAGTGTGTAGAACTAACCCTGTGTACATTACTAGTAGTGTGTAGAACTAACCCTGTTTACATGACTGGTAGTGTGTGGAACTAACCCGGTGTACATGACACGTGATGTGTAGAACTAACCCTTACCCTAACCCTGTGTACATAACAAGTAGTGTGTAGAACTAACCCTGTGTACATTACTAGTAGTGTGTGGAACTAACCCTGTGTACATGACTAGTAGTGTGTGGAACTAACCCTGTGTACATGACTAGTAGTGTGTGGAACTAACCCTGTGTACATGACTAGTAGTGTGTAGAACTAACCCTTACCCTAACCCTGTGTACATAACAAGTAGTGTGTAGAATTAACCCTGTGCACATGACTAGTAGTGTGTAGAACTAACCCTGTGTACATGACTAGTAGTGTGTGGAACTAACCCTGTGCACATGACTAGTAGTGTGTGGAACTAACCCTGTGTACATAACAAGTAGTGTGTAGAACTAACCCTGTGTACATGACTAGTAGTGTGTAGAACTAACCCTTACCCTAACCCTGTGTACATAACAAGTAGTGTGTAGAACTAACCCTGTGCACATGACTAGTAGTGTGTGGAACTAACCCTGTGCACATGACTAGTAGTGTGTGGAACTAACCCTGTGTACATAACAAGTAGTGTGTAGAACTAACCCTGTGCACATGACTAGTAGTGTGTGGAACTAACCCTGTGTACATAACAAGTAGTGTGTAGAACTAACCCTGTGTACATGACTAGTAGTGTGTAGAACTAACCCTGTGTACATAACAAGTAGTGTGTAGAACTAACCCTGTGTACATTACTAGTAGTGTGTAGAACTAACCCTTACCCTAACCCTGTGTACATAACAAGTAGTGTGTAGAACTAACCCTGTGTACATAACAAGTAGTGTGTGGAACTAACCCTGTGTACATGACTTGTAGTGTGTAGAACTAACCCTGTTTACATGACTAGTAGTGTGTAGGACTAACCCTGTGTACATGACTAGTGGTGTGTAGAACTAACCCTGTGTACATGACTGGTAGTGTGTAGAACTAACCGTTACCCTAACCCTGTGTACATGACTAGTAGTGTGCAGAACTAACCCCTACCCTAACCCTATATATATGACTAGTAGTGTGTAGAACTAACCCTGTGTACATGACTAGTAGTGTGTATAACTAACCCTGTGTACATGACTAGTAGTGTGCGGAACTAACCCTGTGTACATGACTAGTAGTGTGTAGAACTAACCCTGTGTACATGACTAGTAGTGTGTAGAACTAACCCTGTGTACATGACTAGTAGTGTGTATAACTAACCCTGTGTACATGACTAGTAGTGTGTAGAACTAACCCTGTGTACATGACTAGTAGTGTGTATAACTAACCCTGTGTACATGACTAGTAGTGTGTAGAACTAACCCCTACCCTAACCCTGTATATATGACTAGTAGTGTGTAGAACTAACCCTGTGTACATGACTAGTAGTGTGTAGAACTAACCCTGTTTACATTACTAGTAGTGTGTATAACTAACCCTGTGTACATGACTAGTAGTGTGTATAACTAACCCTGTGTACATGACTAGTAGTGTGTATAACTAACCCTGTGTACATTACTAGTAGTGTGTAGAACTAACCCTGTGTACATGACTAGTAGTGTGTATAACTAACCCTGTGTACATTACTAGTAGTGTGTAGAACTAACCCTGTGTACATGACTAGTAGTGTGTAGAACTAACCCTGTTTACATTACTAGTAGTGTGTATAACTAACCCTGTATATATGACTAGTAGTGTGTAGAACTAACCCTGTGTACATGACTAGTAGTGTGTATAACTAACCCTGTTTACATTACTAGTAGTGTGTATAACTAACCCCTACCCTAACCCTGTATATATGACTAGTAGTGTGTAGAACTAACCCTGTGTACATGACTAGTAGTGTGTAGAACTAACCCTGTTTACATTACTAGTAGTGTGTATAACTAACCCTGTGTACATGACTAGTAGTGTGTATAACTAACCCTGTGTACATGACTAGTAGTGTGTATAACTAACCCTGTGTACATTACTAGTAGTGTGTAGAACTAACCCTGTGTACATGACTAGTAGTGTGTATAACTAACCCTGTGTACATTACTAGTAGTGTGTAGAACTAACCCTGTGTACATGACTAGTAGTGTGTAGAACTAACCCTGTTTACATTACTAGTAGTGTGTATAACTAACCCTGTATATATGACTAGTAGTGTGTAGAACTAACCCTGTGTACATGACTAGTAGTGTGTATAACTAACCCTGTGTACATTACTAGTAGTGTGTAGAACTAACCCTGTGTACATGACTAGTAGTGTGTATAACTAACCCTGTGTACATTACTAGTAGTGTGTAGAACTAACCCTGTGTACATGACTAGTAGTGTGTAGAACTAACCCTGTTTACATTACTAGTAGTGTGTATAACTAACCCTGTATATATGACTAGTAGTGTGTAGAACTAACCCTGTGTACATGACTAGTAGTGTGTAGAACTAACCCTGTATATATGACTAGTAGTGTGTAGAACTAACCCTGTGTACATGACTAGTAGTGTGTAGAACTAACCCTGTTTACATTACTAGTAGGGTGTATAACTAACCCTGTATATATGACTAGTAGTGTGTAGAACTAACCCTGTGTACATGACTAGTAGTGTGTATAACTAACCCTGTGTACATTACTAGTAGTGTGTAGAACTAACCCTGTATATATGACTAGTAGTGTGTAGAACTAACCCTGTGTACATGACTAGTAGTGTGTATAACTAACCCTGTGTACATGACTAGTAGTGTGTATAACTAACCCTGTGTACATTACTAGTAGTGTGTATAACTAACCCTGTGTACATGACTAGTAGTGTGTAGAACTAACCCTGTGCACATTACTAGTAGTGTGTTCTGGTTATAGGGCAACAGCACTGAACTGGAATGGTCTTGGGCAGCAGGCCTCAGTGTATAAGAGTTTTTAAGCTACAGCTGAATTGTATCCTCTTAAGGGAAATTGTGCCCCAATTTCCTAATCTGATAAAGCTTGTCTGTCTGACTCTGTTCCAGATCTCTTTCATTTGACCATTTGCTGAGATCACCTCAAACAGCTATTTAACTTTATCTGATGCAGTCTCGTTAAAGAAAAAAGTCTGGTCATTCCATGTGAACAAGGACAAAAGTGGGGAACCTTTTTCTGTCTGTCGTGGAAATAAACGATTCCTCTAAGCCTTCTCCTCCTCTAAGAGCTGCATTTTGACCTGTGTGTGTATCATCTTGTCTCTTTTATTAAATATTTAGTCGATGTCACTCAATAACATACTCACTGTGACTTAGCTCTGGCTGTGAACTCTATGTTCTCCAACAAGCCCCGTTAGTGCAAAAACGGTCAATGCAGATAGCACTCACACACACACTGGACTCTACCCACACACTCACACACACACTGGACTCTACCCACACACTCACACACACACACTGGACTCTACCCACACACTCACACACACACTGGACTCTACCCACACACTCACACACACACACTGGACTCTACCCACACACTCACACACACACACACGGGACTCTACCCCCACACTCAAACATACACTGGACTCTACCCCCACACTCAAACATACACTGGACTCTACCCACACACTCACACACACACACACACACTGGACTTTACCCACACACACACACACTGGACTCTAGCCACACACTCACACACACACTGGACTCTACCCACACACTCACACACACACTGACACTCCAACACATATATACACACACACACACACTCACTCACTCACTCAAACACACACACACTCACATATAACACGTACACACAGGCACACTGTTGCCACACACACACTCCCATACTCACCACACACACTGCTGCTACTGTCTATTATCTATCCTGTTGTCTAGTCACTTTACCCCTACCTAGAGTATACTGCTGTTACTGTCTATTATCTATCCTGTTGTCTAGTCACGTTACCCCTACCTACAGTATACTGCTGCTACTGTCTATTATCTATCTTGTTGTCTAGTCACTTTACCCCTACCTACAGTATACTGCTGTTACTGTCTATTATCTATCCTTTATCCCTACCTACAGTATACTGCTGCTACTGTCTATTATCTATCCTGTTGTCTAGTCACTTTACCCCTACCTACAGTATACTGCTGTTACTGTCTATTATCTATCCTTTATCCCTACCTACAGTATACTGCTGCTACTGTCTATTATCTATCCTGTTGTCCAGTCACTTTACCCCTACCTACAGTATACTGATGCTATTGTTAATTATCTATCCTGTTGTCTAGTCACTTTACCCCTACCTACAGTATACTGCTGTTACTGTCTATTATCTATCCTTTATCCCTACCTACAGTATACTGCTGCTACTGTCTATTATCTATCCTGTTGTCCAGTCACTTTACCCCTACCTACAGTATACTGATGCTATTGTTAATTATCTATCCTGTTGTCTAGTCACTTTACCCCTACCTACAGTATACTGCTGCTACTGTATATTATCTATCCTTTACCCTGATAAAAAACATAACTAACTTATTTACATACACTAAGTACTCAGACCTTTTGATATGAAACTCGAACTTGAGCTCAGGTGCATTCTGTTTCCATTGATCATCCTTGAGATGTTTCTACAACTTGATTGGAGTCCACCTGTGGTAAAGAAATAAAAACAACTGTAAAAAGACTGTGAAAAATAACAGTAGCGAGGCTATATACAGTAGCGAGGCTATAACAGTAGCGAGGCTATAAACAGGCACCAGTTAGTCGGGCTGATTGAGGTAATATGTACATGTAGATATGATTAAAGTGACTATGAATATATGATTAACAGAGAGTAGCAGTAGCGTAAAAGAGGGGTTGGCGGGTGTTGGGTGGCGGGATACAATGCAGATAGCCCGGTTAGTCAATATGCGGGGGCACTGGTTGGTCGGGCCAATTGAGGTAGTATGTACATGAATGTATAGTTAAAGTGACTATGCATATATGATAAACAGAGAGTAGCAGCAGCTTAAAAGAGGGGTTGGGAGGCACACAATGCAAATAGTCCAGGAAGCAATTTGATTACCTGTTCAGGGGTCTTATGGCTTGGGGATAAAAACTGTTGAGAAGCCTTTTTGTCCTAGACTTGGCACTCCAGTATCGCTGGCCATGTGGTAGTAGAGAGAACAGTCTATGACTGGGGTAGCTGGGGTCTTTGACAATTTTTAGAGCCTTCCTCTGACACCGCCTGGTATAGAGGTCCTGGATGGCAGGCAGCTTAGCCCCAGTGATGTACTGGGCCATACGCACTACCCTCTGTAGTGCCTTGCGGTCGGAGGCCAAGCAATTGCCATACCAGGCAGTGATGCAACCAGTCAGGATGCTCTCGATGTTGCAGCTGTAGAACCTTTTGAGGATCTGAGGACCCATGCCAAATCTTTTTAGTTTCCTGAGGGGGAATAGGCTTGTCTGTCACTCTGACAGAGCTCCAGAGTTCCTCTGTGGAGACGGGAGAACCTTCCAGAAGGACAACCATTTCTGCAGCACCCCACCAATCAGGCCTTTGTGGTAGAGTGGCCATACGCAAGCCACTCCTCAGTAAAAGGCACATGACAGCCCGCTTTGAGTTTGCCAAAAGGCACCTAACCGACTCTCAGAGCATGAGAAACAAGCTTCTCTGGTCTGTTGAAACCAAGATTGAATTCTTTGGCCTGAATACCAAGTGTCACGTCTGGAGGAAACCTGGCACCATCCCTATGGTGAAGCACGGTGGTGGCAGCATCATGCTGTGGGGATGTTTTTCAGCGGCAGGGACTGGGAGACTAATCAGGATCGAGGGAAAGATTAACGGAGCAAAGTACAGAGAGATCCTTGATGAAAACCTGCTCCAGGCGCTCAGGACCTCAGACTGGGGTGAAGGTTCACCTTCCAACAGGACAACAACCCTAAGCATACAGCCAAAGCAATGCAGGAGTGGCTTCGTGACAAGTCTCTGAATGTCTTTGAATGGCCCAGCCAGAGCCCGAACTTGAACCCGATCGAACATCTCTGAAGAGACCTGAAAATAGCTGTGCAGCGACGCTCCCCACCCGGCCTGACAGAGCTTGAGTGGATCTTGCAGAGAAGAATGGAGAATTCCCCAAATACAGGTGTGCCAAGCTTGTAGCATCATACCCAAGAAGACTCAAAGCTGTAATCGCTGCCAAAGGTGCTTCAACAAAGTACTGAGTAAAGGGTCTGAATACCTATGTAAATGTGATATTTCATTTTTATTTTTAAAAAATGCTAACATGTCTAAAAACCTGTTTTTGCTTTGTCTTTATGGGTTATTGTGTTTAGATTGTTTAGGGGGGAAAACAATTTAATCCATTTTAGAATATGTCTGTAACATAACAAAATGTGGAAAAAGTCAAGGGGTCCGTATACTTTCCGAATGCGCTGTATCAACCTTAATTACCTTCTACCCCTGCACGTCGACTCGGTACTGGTACCCCATGTATTTATATAGTCAATCTATCATCGCTCATTGTGTATTTATTCCTTGTGTTACCATCTTTTTCTATAATTTTATTACTACTTTTCTTATTATTATTATTATTTTGTATTCTGCTTTGTTGGAAAGGGCCAATAAGTAAGCATTTTACTGTTAGTCTATACCTGTAAGGCCTGGGTGTCGGAGTGTGAAGTCAAAGCGCAGGAAACAGCAGGTGCCAATACAAAATGTTCTTTAATGAACACGGACAAACTAGGCCACCCTACTAACACACTGGGTGTACTACTTAACCAACCCCAGACACGGGGGAAACGAACACAGTCCAGGAAACACGTAGCACAAAACCAACACCACTACTTACAAACAAACAATCCCGCACAAAGAAACGTGCGGGCCGGCTGACTAATAAGCCCAACTAATTAATCCTAATACAAAACAGGTGAACCCAATAAACACATAGGGAGGGGGAGAAAAGGATCAGTGGCAGCTAATAGGCCAGTGACGACGACCGCCGAACGCCACCCGAACGGGAAGGAGAGCCTGCCTCGGTCAAAGTCGTGACAGTACCCCCCCTCTGACGCGCGGCTCCCGCAGCGCGCCGACACCGGCCTCGAGGTCGACCCGGAGGACGAGGTGCAGGGCGATCCGGATGGAGGCGATGGAAATCCCTCAGCATCGACGGATCCAAAATGTCCCCCACCGGTACCCAGCACCTCTCCTCCGGACCGTACCCCTCCCAGTCCACGAGGTACTGCAGGCCCCTCACCCGGCGTCTCGAGTCCAGAATGGCCCGTATCGTGTACGCCGGGGACCCCTCGATGTCCAGAGGGGGAGGAGGGACCTCCGGCACCTCACCGTGCTGCAGGGGACCAGCTACTACCGGCCTGAGGAGAGACACATGAAACGAGGGGTTAATACGATAATAGGAAGGGAGTTGTAATCGATAACACACCTCGTTTATTCTCCTCAGGACTTTGAAGAGCCCTACACACTGCGGACCCAGCTTCCGGCAGGGCAAGCGGAGGGGCAGGTTTCGGGTCGAGAGCCAGACCCTGTCCCCCGGTACAAACACGGGGGCCTCACTGCGGTGGCGGTCAGCGCTCCTCTTCTGCCGTCCACTGGCTTGTTGGAGAGATTCCTGGACGGCCCTCCATGTCTCCTTGGAACGCTGCACCCATTCCTCCACCGCAGGAGCCTCGGTCTGGCTCGGATGCCATGGTGCCAGGACCGGCTGGTACCCCAATACACACTGAAAGGGGGACACGTTAGTAGAGGAGTGGCGTAGTGAGTTCTGGGCCATTTCGGCCCAGGGAATGTATCTCGCCCACTCCCCTGGCCGGTCCTGGCAATACGACCGCAGAAACCTACCCACCTCCTGGTTCACTCTCTCCACCTGCCCATTACTCTCAGGGTGATACCCGGAGGTCAGGCTGACCGAGACCCCCAAACGCTCCATGAACGCCCTCCATACTCGGGACGTGAATTGGGGGCCCCGATCAGAAACGATGTCCTCCGGCACCCCGTAGTGCCGGAAGACGTGGGTGAATAATGCCTCCGCAGTCTGTAGGGCTGTAGGAATACCGGGCAACGGGAGGAGACGACAGGACTTCGAGAACCGATCCACAATCACCAGTACCGTAGTGTTCCCCTGAGACGGGGGAAGATCGGTCAGAAAATCTACGGACAGGTGCGACCAAGGCCGTTGTGGAACGGGGAGGGGTTGTAACTTCCCTCTAGGAAGGTGCCTAGGAGCCTTACTCTGGGCGCATACCGAACAGGAGGAAACATAAACCCTAACGTCTCTCGCCAAGGTAGGCCACCAATACCTCCCCCGAAGGCTCCCCACTGTCCTCTTCACCCCAGGGTGACCCGAGGAGGGTAGAACGTGAGCCCACCGAATCAATTTGTCCCGAACACCAAGTGGCACGTACTTCCGCCCCACTGGACACTGAGGAGGAGCGGGTTCCGCCCGTAACGCCCGCTCGATGTCCGAGTCCACTTCCCACACCACTGGTGCTATCAGCCTTGAGGCGGGAAGGATGAGAGTGGGTTCGGTGGGCCGATCGTCCGAGTCGTAAAAACGGGACAGTGCATCCGCCTTTATGTTCTGAGAGCCCGGTCTATACGTTAACGTAAACTGAAATCGGGTAAAGAACATGGCCCACCTTGCTTGACGTGGGTTCAGTCTCCTAGCTGCCCGAATATACTCCAGATTCTGGTGGTCGGTCCAGATGAGAAAAGGGTGCTTAGCCCCCTCAAGCCAGTGTCTCCACACCTTCAGGGCACTGACCACTACTAACAACTCCCGGTCCCCCACATCATAGTTACGCTCCGCTGAACTGAGTTTCTTCGAGAAGAAAGCACAGGGGTGGAGTTTTGGGTGGTGTACCAGAGCGCTGTGATAGCACGGCACCTACCCCAGCCTCGGACGCGTCCACCTCCACTATGAATGCTAGAGAGGGATCCGGATGCGCCAACACGGGCGCATCCGTGAACAGCGCCTTCAACCTGTTGAAAGCTCCGTCCGCTTTTGCTGACCACTGCAACCGCACCGGACCCCCCTTCAGCAGTGAGGTAATGGGACCTGCTACCTGCCCAAAACCCCGGATAAACCTCCGGTAGTAGTTGGCAAAACCCAAAAACCGCTGCACCTCTTTTACCGTGGTCGGAGTCGGCCAATTACGCACGGCCTTAATGCGGTCACTCCCTACCACCACGCCCGAGGTGGAAATGCGATAACCCAGAAAAGAGACGGCTCGTTTGGAGAACACACACTTCTCAGCCTTGACATATAGGTCATGCTCCAGCAGTCTACCAAGCACCTTGCGCACCAGAGACACATGCGCGGCGTGAGTGGCTGAGTAGATCAGAATGTCATCGATATAAACAACCACTCCCTGCCCGTGCAGGTCCCTGAGAATATCGTCTACAAAGGATTGGAAAACGGCTGGAGCATTCTTTAACCCATACGGCATGACGCAGTACTCATAATGGCCCGATGTGGTACTAAATGCGGTTTTCCACTCGTCTCCTTTCCGAATACGCACCAGACTATACGCGCTCCTGAGATCCAATTTTGTGAAGAACTGCGCTCCGTGAAATGATTCCATTGCCGTAGCAATGAGAGGTAGTGGGTAACTAAACCCTACGGTGATGGCATTTAGACCTCTATAATCAATACACGGACGCAAACCTCCCTCCTTTTTCTTCACAAAAAAGAAACTCGAGGAGGCAGGTGAGATGGAGGACCGAATGTACCCCTGTCCCAGAGACTCAGTGACATATGTCTCCATAGCCACCGTCTCCTCTTGGGACAATGGGTACACGTGACTCTTGGGAAGCGCAGCGTCTACCTGGAGATCTATCGCACAATCCCTTCCCGGTCGATGAGGTGGTAATTTAGTCGCTTTCTTTTTACTGAAAGCGATTGCCAAATCGGCATACTCGGGGGGAATGCACACCGTGGAACCCTGGTCTGGACTTTCCACCGACGTGGCACCGATGGAAACTCCCAAACACCTTCCAGAACACTCCTTTGACCACCCCTGGAGAACCCCCTGTCTCCACGAAATTTTAGGATTGTGCCGGGCCAGCCAGGGAATCCCTAGCACCACTGGAAACGCAGGCGAATCAATAATATAAAAGCTGATACGCTCCTTATGATTCCCCTGCGTCACCATGTCCAGGGGGACCGTGGTCTCCCTGACCACCCCTGACCCTAATGGCCGGCTATCTAGGGAGTGCACGGGAAAGGGAGAATCTATCGGCACAAGCGGAACCCTTAACCTAAGAGCGAGTCCGTGATCCATAAAGTTCCCAGCTGCGCCTGAATCGACTAGCGCCCTATGCTGGGAAGAGGGAAAAAATTTCAGGAAAAAAATCAAGACAAACATGTGACTAACAGGGGGTTCTGGGTGAGTTTGGTGCTGACTCACCTGGGGTGATCGAGAAGCGTTCCGCCTGCCATCTCGACTCCCAGACGGACCCCCCCAGCACCGATCGGCCGTGTGTCCTCTCCGACCACAGCTGGTGCAGGGAGAGCCTCCTCCTCCGCTATCCCTCGGCCCAGCCCCTCCCAACTCCATCGGAATAGGAGCAGAGGGGCTGGGTGGTGGAACGTACAGGACCCTCTCAGAACGCCCGCGGGCAGCCAGCAGATTGTCCAGACGGATGGACATGTCAATCAGCTCATCCAGGGAAAGAGCGGTGTCCCGACATGCTAGCTCCCTGCGGACGTCCTCCCGGAGACTACACCGGTAGTGGTCAATAAGGGCCCTGTCGTTCCACCCAGATCCAGCAGCCAGGGTCCGGAACTCCAGCGCGTAATCCTGGGCGCTCCTCTTCTCCTGCCTAAGGTGGAACAGTCGTTCTCCCGCCGCTCGGCCCTCTGGAGGATGGTCAAATACGGCCCGAAAACGGCGGGTGAACTCTGGGTAATGCTCCTTCACAGAGTCTGGGCCATTCCAGACTGCGTTGGCCCACTCCAGAGCACGACCCGTGAGGCAGGGGACGAGGACACTCACCCTCTCCGCTCCCGAGGGAGTGGGTCTTACGGTGGCAAGGTACAGTTCCAGTTGGAGTAGGAACCCCTGGCACCCTGCCGCCGATCCATCATAATCCCTCGGGAGTGTCAGACGGAGAGCGCTGGAGCCGAGGGATGGAGAGTCCTGGGCTGGAGGAGCCGAAGGTGGAGAGAGGAAACCACTCCTCTCCCATCGGTCCATTCGCTCCATCATCGAATCCATCGCTGATCCAATACGGTGGAGAACAGTGGTATGATGGAGCACCTGTTCCTCCATCGATGGGAGAGGGTTGGCCGCTGCTCCTGCTGACTCCATTCGGGTGCGGGATTCTGTAAGGCCTGGGTGTCGGAGTGTGAAGTCAAAGCGCAGGAAACAGCAGGTGCCAATACAAAATGTTCTTTAATGAACACGGACAAACTAGGCCACCCTACTAACACACTGGGTGTACTACTTAACCAACCCCAGACACGGGGGAAACGAACACAGTCCAGGAAACACGTAGCACAAAACCAACACCACTACTTACAAACAAACAATCCCGCACAAAGAAACGTGCGGGCCGGCTGACTAATAAGCCCAACTAATTAACCCTAATACAAAACAGGTGAACCCAATAAACACATAGGGAGGGGGAGAAAAGGATCAGTGGCAGCTAATAGGCCGGTGACGACGACCGCCGAACGCCACCCGAACGGGAAGGAGAGCCTGCCTCGGTCGAAGTCGTGACAATACCTGCTTTTTACGACGCATGTGACAATTAAAATTGTCACAAGCCTGGGAATTCTTTTTGATATTGTAGGCCAGCCTAGTGTACAATATACTGTATGATGCATACTGTACTATTGCATAATATTTGATCATTTTATTTTGAGCAGATTAATAGATACTTGTACTGTCCAACTGAAGAATGAATAAAAACAAAAACAAATTAAATGCCATTCTTGCATCAGTTTCCTGTTTCCTGTAAAACTTCCTGTATGCTACCCAACCTTCCCATGATTATCCTCTTCGTTTACCCATGGCACTTGTTTTCATCATGGGCACGTAGCATCACGCCACATAGGTGAACGCTGGCAGATTGTGCTTACCTTTTATGTCCTGCATTAAATGGTGGCAAGGAAAAAAGCTTCTTACACACCAAAATGAAAATCCTCTCGGTCTGTTTGAGTGCTTAGGCAGCCAACCAAATATACTCAGGTATCTGAGCACTGGCTCAATCACCCCCGTAGGCTATGATGAAACATCATCGCCACCTCTCATCATCTCCCCCTTCTCTCTCTCTCTCTCTCCCCACTTCTATTTCTCTCTCGACCTCCCTCTTGTAGCATTAACAACGCTCCTGTTATGCGTAGTAATTAATTAAAGAGATTAATTAGACCAGGCCTTTTTTAATGTGGTGATACGGGCTTAGCGAATGGGGCGCTTGGGTCAGAAATGTATCATTCCAGGGGTTTATAAATGTAATGTAGAAGGTGAGGATGGAGATAAAGCCTAATTCCCCTCAGCTCATCTGAGCTCTTTTATCTTCTGGTACTGTCCTGTTGTCATCTGCCTCCCATCTCTATGGCTATACAAAATCCCCAACCTTAGTGAAGTGAACTCACACACACATACATTAACTCTGTGCACACTCCACAACAGCTCAACAAACCCTTGGTAATCAGTACTCCTCTAAGCAGGGCTTATTTTAAAACATGACAATAGACAGATGATGTGTTAAGAGACCTATGAATTAAGGGGCTTTGTTAAGTCCACCAACATTACCTTTTACTACGTTAGGCACTGTAAGCCTCTATCTCTACTGAACTCTCAGATAGCCTGCAGCAGATGTGTGGGTGTTTACTATAGGGTTCTCTATTTGCAATATGATATATACAAATGTTTCACTCTCTCTTGACAGGCTTCAATGTTTCCATTTGGATTGACCACTTGCCCCCCCAGTATTAAACACACTCAATTGACCTGTTATTGTGCATGGGCTTATAGTTGTGAATCTCTCATGTATACATTCTCCTGGCAAATCAAACTATTTACGGCTTAGGGAATGTGGCAACAAAAACGTAATTCATTTCTGAGCTGTACCTTTGAAGGTTTTGAGTGGTACTTATATAGTAGCTTTAAATCTGCATTCAACATTTTATACCCAGCCACCCAGCAATAGCCCCAACAGTATCAACATGATACAAATACCATCACATTAGTCCTGTCTTTGATAGTCCAGTCAGATAAGGGCCTGTCTTTGATAGCCCAGTCAGATAAGGTCCAGTCAGATAAGGTCCTGTCTAATAGTCCAGTCAGATAAGGTCCTGTCTTTGATAGTCCAGTCAGATAAGGTCCAGTCAGATAAGGTCCTGTCTAATCGCCCAGTCAGATAAGGTCCTGTCGTTGATAGTCCAGTCAGATAAGGTCCTGTCTTTGATAGTCCAGTGAGATAAGGTCCTGTCTAATCATCCAGTCAGATAAGGTTCTGTCTTTGATAGTCCTGTCAGATAAGGTCCTGTCTAATAGTCCAGTCAGATAAGGTCCTCTCTTTGATAGTCCAGTCAGATAAGGTCCTCTCTTTGATAGTCCAGTCAGATAAGGTCCTCTCTTTGATAGTCCAGTCAGATAAGGTCCTCTCTTTGATAGTCCAGTCAGATAAGGTCCTCTCTTTGATAGTCCAGTCAGATAAGGTCCTGTCTTTGATAGTCCAGTCAGATAAGGTCCTCTCTTTGATAGTCCAGTCAGATAAGGTCCTCTCTTTGATAGTCCAGTCAGATAAGGTCCTGTTTTTGATAGTCCAGTCAGATAAGGTCCTGTCTTTGATAGTCCAGTCAGATAAGGTCCTGTCTTTGATAGTCCAGTCAGATAAGGTCCTCTCTTTGATAGTCCAGTCAGATAAGGTCCTCTCTTTGATAGTCCAGTCAGATAAGGTCCTGTTTTTGATAGTCCAGTCAGATAAGGTCCTCTCTTTGATAGTCCAGTCAGATAAGGTCCTGTTTTTGATAGTCCAGTCAGATAAGGTCCTGTCTTTGATAGTCCAGTCAGATAAGGTCCTCTCTTTGATAGTCCAGTCAGATAAGGTCCTCTCTTTGATAGTACAGTCAGATAAGGTCCTGTTTTTGATAGTCCAGTCAGATAAGGTCCTGTCTTTGATAGTCCAGTCAGATAAGGTCCTCTCTTTGATAGTACAGTCAGATAAGGTCCTGTCTTTGATAGTCCAGTCAGTTAAGGTCCTGTCTTTGATAGTCCAGTCAGATAAGGTCCTCTCTTTGATAGTCCAGTCAGATAAGGTCCTCTCTTTGATAGTCCAGTCAGATAAGGTCCTCTCTTTGATAGTCCAGTCAGATAAGGTCCTCTCTTTGATAGTACAGTCAGATAAGGTCCTCTCTTTGATAGTCCAGTCAGTTAAGGTCCTGTCTTTGATAGTCCAGTCAGATAAGGTCCTGTCTAATAGTCCAGTCAGATAAGGTCCTCTCTTTGATAGTCCAGTCAGTTAAGGTCCTCTCTTTGATAGTCCAGTCAGTTAAGGTCCTGTCTTTGATAGTCCAGTCAGATTAGGTCCTGTCTAATAGCCCAGTCAGATAAGGTCCTGTCTTTGATAGTACAGTCAGATAAGGTCCTCTCTTTGATAGTCTAGTCAGATAAGGTCCTGTCTTTGATAGTCCAGTCAGATAAGGTCCTCTCTTTGATAGTACAGTCAGATAAGGTCCTGTCTTTGATAGTACAGTCAGATAAGGTCCTCTCTTTGATAGTCCAGTCAGTTAAGGTCCTGTCTTTGATAGTCCAGTCAGATAAGGTCCTGTCTTTGATAGTACAGTCAGATAAGGTCCTGTCTTTGATAGTCCAGTCAGATAAGGTCCTGTCTAATAGTCCAGTCAGATAAGGTCCTGTCTTTGATAGTCCTGTCAGATAAGGTCCTGTCTAATAGTCCAGTCAGATAAGGTCCTGTCTTTGATAGTCCAGTCAGATAAGGTCCTCTCTTTGATAGTCCAGTCAGATAAGGTCCTGTCTTTGATAGTCCAGTCAGATAAGGTCCTCTCTTTGATAGTCCAGTCAGATAAGGTCCTCTCTTTGATAGTCCAGTCAGTTAAGGTCCTCTCTTTGATAGTCCAGTCAGTTAAGGTCCTGTTTTTGATAGTACAGTCAGATAAGGTCCTCTCTTTGATAGTCTAGTCAGATAAGGTCCTCTCTTTGATAGTCCAGTCAGATTAGGTCCTGTCTAATAGCCCAGTCAGATAAGGTATTTGATAGTCCAGTCAGATAAGGTCCTGTCTAATAGCCCAGTCAGATAAGGTATTTGATAGTCCAGTCAGATAAGGTCCTGTCTAATAGCCCAGTCAGATAAGGTATTTGATAGTCCAGTCAGATAAGGTCCTGTCTTTGATAGTCCAGTCAGATAACCATTCTATGGCATACTTTGTAAGGAGGGTTACACATGCGATATGAAAGCATGAGCTGTGTCACAACCCTGCTCAAACCCCATTCTCTCTCACAAGATTTGATTAATGCACAGTGATAGTGTCTGAGATTAAAGAGAAATATATCTCATTTCAATAAAACCATCCACGAGTCTGTCACCCAGAAAGTCATGCCGCCACTTTGTTCTCTGTTGCTGAGAAACGTTCTTTGTTAACATATTTATTGAATTTGTTAAGGGTATTAGTTACAGTATATCCACATTACTTTTCCACAAAGTTATCCTCTAACTCACTGGCTTTTGAACATTCTTTGGAGAAATTATGTTCTTTAGAACAGCTGTACAGTTAGATCCATAATTATTGGTACCCTTGATAATCATGCGTAAAAACTATATAAATGATACAAATACTAAATAATACAAATACCGAGCTATATTGCATGCTCAAAAAATTGGGAAATTATATTATTTTAAAATAATACAATTGCTCATTTTGTTTAAAATCTAAAAAAGATGTGGGTCAAAATTATTGTTACCCGTTTTCAATACTCCAGCACCCTTCCCCAGCGAGGATAACACCACTGAGCCTTTTTCTAAAATGTTTGAGTTGGAGAACACACTGGGAGTGATCTTAGACCATTCCTCCTTACATAATCCTTCCAGATGCTTGATATCCTGTGTGCTCTTATGGACTCCCCTCCTCTATTCAAACCACAGGTTTTCAATGGGGTTCAAGTCCAGAGACTGAGATGGCCATTGCAAAATGTTGATATTGGGGCCAATGAACCATTTCTTTGTGGATTTTGGTTAGTGCCTGGGGTTATTCTCTTGCTGGAAGATCCACTTGTGGTCAAGTGTCAGCCTCCTGGCAGAGGCAACCAGGATTTTGGCTAAAATGTCCTGGTACTGGGTAAAGTTCATGATGCCATTGACCTTAACAAGGGCTCCAGGACTAGGGGAAGCAAAATTGCCCCATAACACACGTAATTCAAGACCGTATTTTACCGTAGGCACAAGGTACTTTTCTGTATACGCTTCTATTTTAAACGCCAAACCCACCACTGGTGGGCGTGGCCAAAGTGCTCTATGTTCGTGTCATCTGACCATAGCACCGCCAAGACTTTGATAAACGGCATTGGCACTTGGATTGGAACTGATGCTATGGTCAGATGACATGAAATAGAGCTCTTTAGGCACGCACACCAGTGCACACCAATGCCATCTGAACATGCTTTGGATGAATTGTGTTCTTTACTAGAGATGTATGTTCCTCAAATTGGTTTGTGAATAAATCAAAGGTAAGTCTATTCCACCTTTTTTCTTTCTTTCTTTCTTTCTTTGTTGATTTGTTTATTTCACTCGTAGTTTCCTGTTACCAATACTCAGGAAATGGCATATGGAACACTTCCTCGTTCAACTGTAACTTCAATTTTAGACAAAACCGTGGTGCTTTTTACTGCAAAACAAAAAACAGGGTCTCAGGTGTACGTCGGTATTTGGTGGGAAAAGACGATCAAGGGAGATCCTTTCCACCTGCAACCTCTTCACTCACACACACACACACACACACACACACACACACACACACACACACACACACACACACACACACACACACACACACACACACACACACACACACACACACACACACACACACACACACACACACACACACACACACACACACACACACACAACCCCTCCTCACAGTCGGCCTACAGGGTTCAAGTGGCTAATGGTAGACAGGCCGCCACTTCGTAGCAATTACTGTGTGACTGTTTGACCCCAGCATTTCATACAAAGAGGACCTCCACTTCTCACTAATTCTTTGTCTCACATACTGTACATGTTCACAAAGTGAGCCTTTATGAGCCAAAGAGAAGTGCCACAGTCAATACGTAAAGGCTTAACTAAAGCTTGGCATTTAAAGTTAACAATGTGTATGCCGTTCCTTTGTCATTCTTAACATTCACTACCATTAGATTAAAAAAAATTAAAAATGAGTTTCAACTTCACAGAAATCCACAGTTCATGCTTTTTGTGTACCCTGCATAGCTGCTGCACATACAAAACATGCTTTTGAGAGTATGAACAACAGTGAAATTACTAATTTGACTGACAACAGGGGAGGCTTGGATCTTCCAAACCGTCATCTTTGTCTGAAAGAGACTGGTTGTGGTGTTTTTTTTACTCCAGGCCTTAATCCCTCAACCACAGAACATAGCGTTACATCCGGTGTTGGACAGGAATCCAACTAATGTTTGTGGTGTACTGCCCTGCATTTACAGACCCATTATCTGAAACAAAATGTCTCCCCCTCAACAGTGTTTCATTCCAAATGACGTTATCCCATGTCTGCTCCCACTCTGATGGCTTAACAGCTCCTTAGGTGTTGCTCCGGACTGTTCAGACAAAGACCAGGGACATGACACAGCCTAATGGCTCATTCCTTTACTTTATCGTCTGCGCCCAGGGAAGAAACAGACCAGGGTTTACATAACAGCCGAGTGTTCGCTGAGCTGGATGAGCATCTGAAGAGCTCCGATTGGCCCCCTTCCCCTGTCACTTTCTCCAGTGAGTTATGTTCCACGCCACCCCACATGCCCTCGCTATCATCAGTGATAATTACCTCGTAAAAAAGGACACACACTCTGCCTCCCTTCTGGGGTCATCAGACCAGAGCTTTTTTCCCCCTTCTTTCTTTCTTTCTTTCACTCGTAGTTTCCTGTTACCAACTGCATGAACTCCTCACATGTCTCTTGCTTCATCTGGGCCCCTGGGAAAGCACGTGTAAACTATCTCTCTCTCTGTCCATCTACATACACACACAGACACACACACACACACATACACACACACACAACTCAATACAAAGGTCGAAGATGACCAGTTATTTAACAAATTAACAATGCTCTAAAAATAGAATATCGTCAAAAATGAATTTGATGTTATTACTCCTCCACCTCATCCCCTGCTCCAATAGGACACACCCCTAGGCCCTGCTGCCAGGGACCTCTTGAGTCTGCCACTCTGATATGACTGGGCCAAATGACTGATTTAGACACAGCTTTTTCCCCCAGCCCATTTGTCCCCGCTGTGATCCTGTCAGCAGACTATACAGCTGACTGTCAATACATGGCCTGAGCCCTGTCATGTGGAGACAGGAGGGGCTGACACTGGTGTTCCACACGTACCATACAGGCACTCCACTTCATACTGTTAGTTAGACTGCTGGGTCAGCAGAGAGGAAGATAGAAGAGAGGAGAGGGGAGGAAAGGCTTCAGTATAACAGTATAACACGTTCCATCACGCAAGGCAGAAACCGTAATGCAGAGAGCTCTGCTTCAGGGACTCACTCAATGAAATTGACAGCTGAGAAACGGATGCTATCATCTGAGTTGTGAAAGAAATATAAGGAAGTTGAAAACGTTATGATTGGACAAAGACAAATAAAATAACACAAAGAAGGAGATGTTGAAAGTCTCACGTAGCCAGAGAGAAGAACCGTTGAAATGGCAATATGGCAAATACCTGAACAAAGATGTGTGTGTCCCAATGACATTGAGAGTTGTGCCTGTTGAGGGAAATCAACTATTTATATCAGGAGTGTGCTACAAAAGCTGAAAATGGAGAAATAGAAAACATGAATAGAAACACACACCTTGGCTTGGATAACGCCATGACCTCATCTTCTCTAATACAATAGACTACAAGATGAGAGGACAGAAAGAATGGGTGCTTCGAGGATCTTGCCAGAACAATCGTGCTGTCCTCTCCTGGAATAGCTGCTCATCCATGACCTCCAAATGAACCCAAACCAGGGGAAATAATACCAATAGTACTGAATCCATTTAATATCGCCTAGAATCCTTGTCAGTGAGCTGCATCTGACTTATAATTCATAACAGACCAAGTTCCTCACTGCTTCTACATCTGCATTGCTTGCTGTTTGGGCTTTAGGCTGGGTTTCTGTAGAAGCACTTTGTGACATCTGCTGATGTAAAAAGGGCTTTAAAAATAACTTTGATTGATTTGATTGATCAACACTTTCCGTGTTACAGCTGTAGAACGTAGCGGAGGCAGTGAACTTTAGCCATGGTGACGTATTAAATATTGTGTTTAATGTTGAGGTTCACTTCCGGCTCTGCGCAACTCCCATTCCCATGCTCCCTCAACTTTTCCAGCCGAACAACTAGAGCCGTACTACATAAGCACTCTGTCATGTTGAATCAACAGTTTTTGAATAAACCTCTGTGTTGCTGTTAACCTGACTCAGATGTAGAGCAGCAAGGTGAAGCAGTCTCCTGAACGATTCTAACGTTTTCCTCTCATTAAAGGGTGCAGCCAACCAGAGAGACACAGGCTGGATGCAAATGAATACGCAGTCAGTAGGTTGCTCAATGTAATGCTCTAATTAGGGCAATTTGATCAAATCTGGTCCAGTTATTAGACATAGTTATGTTTCCTTGATCTGTCTTCCCTCCTGATTGTTGAAATGATGAAGATAACATGCTGAGAGCTGAAGAACTCCACTGTGGTTTCTTGTGTCTTTACCTGTGGTTGAAATCAACAAAATGTACAAAATGAGTATTGATGAAAATGATTTGAATATGAAAAGCCTGCATGATTCATTCCATCAATCAATATTTTTCTTGTCATATTAAAATTGCAAAATGTACATTAAGTTACTCTTATACCTATGTAATAATGCTGTAATTACTGAACTGTAATGCATACTTGTGCTTTGGCACAAGCGATACTCAATATGACAGATGAACTACAGTACAGGCTATATGGTAATTATTTGTATAACTATATTTCATCAACAAAGTAAGAATTGTGATGAAGAGTTGTACTGTCTACGAGAAGAGTCATGTGATTTCACACTGAGTCTTGTCTGGGATGGATCTTTGATGTTTATTACAAGGCCTCAGGCTTCTGTCAGGAGAAAGAGGGAGGGAGGGAGGGAGAGAGGGAGGGAGGGAGGGAGGGAGGGAGGGAGGGAGGGAGGGAGGGAGGGAGGGAGGGAGGGAGGGAGGGAGGGAGGGAGATACTCTTTGAAGAGGTAGGGTTTCAGGTGCTTTCGGAAGACGGGCAGGGACTCTGCTGTCCTAGCTTCAGGGGGTAGCTGGTTCCAACGTTGGAACGTAAGATACCAGGAAAGAGTATATAGTCTAAAGCACACTTAGGCTTACACACTCAGTAAAATGGTATTCTGCCGGATCTTGTATGTTTACAGCTTGTGATGTTACAGGAGCTCCTAACACACCATTAGAATGCAGTTGTCACACAGTTATAAAGTAAATATTTGATTTCAGTCAACAATGGTAGCATTTAATGTCCAATGGGACATGTGCATAGACACACACACACACACACACACACACACACACACACACACACACACACACACACACACACACACACACTGTAAAGGTCTGGGTATAGCTGGTGCAGAGGAGTCAGGCGCAGGACAGCAGAGATGAGTAACACACGTAACTTTACTCAAAATTTCCAAATACATGTAGACATACCAAGCCCACAAAATCGGAAGAAACATACATAAAACAATCACGCACAAAAACCATGGGGAAAACAGAGGGTTAAATAATGAACATGTAGTTGGGGAATTGAAACCAGGTGTGTAAAACAAAGACAAAACAAATGGAAAATGAAAAGTGGATCGGCTATGGCTAGAAGGCCGGTGACGTCGACCGCCGGACGCCTCCCGAACAAGGAGAGGAACCGACTTCGGCGGAAGTCGTGACACACACACACACACACACACACACACACACACACACACACACACACACCACACACACCACACACACACACACACACACACACACACACACACACACACACACACACACACACACACACAGGGCCGGTGTTGGGAGACATCAGGTGGTGTTAGCTCAGCACTGGTCCCACAGGGACAGCTCGTGGGTAAGGTAATCTGCCACAGACCTGATTGCTAACCAGACACTAGCCATGCTATTCCCACATGCTCAGGCCATTGTGTAGAATTTACTAGGGTCATCACTAGGTTAGTGACCATGCCGTTTAAAGGGTTAGATAAGTGGTTTCTATATAATCTGTGTGTCACTATTTAAGACACTAACTGAACAATCACTTTAGCTTACCGTTTCCTCTGCTATATTAAATGAGTGGTGGGAAATAGAGATTCCCCCATTATAGCGTCTATCTGTCAGCATTACAAGCCCACACTAACTTACTCTGCCAAATCTTGTCTGCAAATTCCCATATATCGTGGGAAGCTGAATGTGTCAGCTTAAATTATTCGGTTATAGAACTTGATGTATTCTCAAATACCCTTCCTTCACTAACAAGGTATTCCTTCCCTCACTAGCAGGGTATTCCTTCCTTCCTTCACTAACAGGGTATTCATTCCTTCCTTCACTAGCAGGGTATTCCTTCCTTCCTTCACTAGCAGGGTATTCCTTCCTTCCCTCACTAGCAGGGTATTCCTTCCTTCCTTCACTAACAGGGTATTCATTCCTTCCTTCACTAACAGGGTATTCATTCCTTCTCCAACAGTGTATTCCTTCCTTCCCTCACTAACAGGGTATTTCTTCCTTCCCTCACTAGCAGGGTATTCCTTCCTTCCTTCACTAGCAGGGTATTCCTTCCTTCCTTCACTAACAGGGTATTCATTCCTTCTCCAACAGTGTATTCCTTCCTTCCCTCACTAACAGGGTATTTCTTCCTTCCCTCACTAGCAGGGTATTCCTTCCTTCCTTCACTACTTATTCTCTTCACTACAGGGATTCCCTTCACTAACAGGGTATTCCTTCCCTCACTAACAGGGTATTCCTTCCCTCACTAACAGGGTATTCCTTCCTTCCTTCACTAACAGGGTATTCCTTCCTTCACTAACAGGGTATTCCTTCCCTCACTAACAGGGTATTCCTTCCTTCACTAGCGGGGTATTCCTTCCTTCCTTCACTAGCAGGGTATTCCATCCTTCCTTCACTAGCAGGGTATTCCTTCCTTCCTTCACTAACAGGGTATTCCTTCCTTCCTTCACTAACAGGGTATTCCTTCCTTCACTAACAGGGTATTCCTTCCCTCACTAACAGGGTATTCCTTCCTTCACTAGCGGGGTATTCCTTCCTTCCTTCACTAGCAGGGTATTCCATCCTTCCTTCACTAGCAGGGTATTCCTTCCTTCCTTCACTAGCAGGGTATTCCTTCCTTCCTTCACTAGCAGGGTATTCCTTCCTTCCTTCACTAGCAGGGTATTCCTTCCTTCCTTCACTAGCAGGGTATTCCTTCCTTCCTTCACTAGCAGGGTATTCCTTCCTTCCTTCACTAGCAGGGTATTCCTTCCTTCCCTCACTAGCAGGGTATTCCTTCCTTCCTTCACTAGCAGGGTATTCCTTCCTTCCTTCACTAGCAGGGTATTCCTTCCTTCCTTCACTAGCAGGGTATTCCTTCCTTCCTTCACTAGCAGGGTATTCCTTCCTTCCTTCACTAGCAGGGTATTCCTTCCTTCCTTCACTAGCAGGGTATTCCTTCCTTCCCTCACTACCAGGGAATTCCTGAAAAGTTGTAGATGTAGAAACTTGAAGATGCTACAGGAATGTAGTTGGCCATGTTGTTGTATTCCTGTCCATGATTAATGTGCAGAATATTTTTTTTTAATCATGTGTCTTTTTTTTCTCTCCAAGAATTAAATATATATAGTAAATACAAGGCATGTGTTCCATCAACATGTGACATAATTTAAAATACAAAATAAAATCCCCTGTGTTCATGTGTAGACTAGTTATTTGCTATAGTCCATTTCCAATCAGAGAGAGCAGAGAGCCCTTCACAACGATCTGTTATGGTGCTTCATCGTTCCTGTTTTAGCCTTGTGCTGCTGGCGCTCCGGGGCCCTGTCTGGTCTGGTCTCTTAAGGCTGTGTGTTATCCCCTGGGGTGAGGTGGGGATCAGGGCCCCTCAGTGTCTCCGTCCCAGAACAAGAAGAGCCCACTCAGACCAGACCCAGTGAACAGGGCGTCATTGATCGGTGATATCTGAAAGGGTCACATCTGGGCCAAACCTCCACAAGCAGCCCACTGTGTCGCCACAGATCCCCTTCGCTTATGAAATCAAACGCACATTCACAACTGCCTGTGGTTCTCCTCTGTCCTCATTCCTCAATCCTTTCACATCCAAATAGCCTCCTCTGGGGAACAAGAAGAGGATCAAATCATTATCTGTTCTGCCCTTTTGAAAAACACGTTGATTTGTCTCTTTGAGATGTGTTTTTTCTTCTCAGGAATATAAGAGTAAATCACAGCAGGCTGTTGAAACAACAGGAAAGCCTTTGGGAATATCCAGCTTCCTGTGACGAGACTTGACACTTGTGCTGCTTTACCAAAAATGCAATGCTTTAGTATCCAAGGGTGTCCTCAAAATCATTTGAATGGACATCACAATGTACAAATGTCCTCAAATTATTGATGCCATACTTTTTAAAATTATCCTTATTCACATGTGTTTTTCTAAAGGATCAATATCATTACATTAATTTAGAACATGTCCAATGTAGAATATCAGAAAGAAAAGTAAAGATCTGACACTCCCCCTCTGTAGAACTTCTCTCTTTCTTAAAGGTTTGCTTTGGCCTAGTTGTTGAGTTCAAGAAGGTCACTCATGGACCATGCTAGGGACAAGTGTTGAGGATAGCATGGGAAGTAAACATGAGATGGTCACTTAATAATTCACAGGAGAGGAGCTGCATACTGTGCCTGGAACATTCAGCAGCTTCTAATGGCTTCTGGCTTCTTACAGAACATTCATCCGGTGGGTCAGTGGAGGCAAATGTTCATCGGCGTCAATGAATGGTCTTAATCCTAACCTTGAGGAGGTGCTGGGATCTCCTCTGTAAACCATCACTCTGAGAGACCCAACTTCCTCGTGATTTCTGTAATATTGTATACAACCAACGTAACTTATCATACAGTCATTTGACTCATCTTCTTGGCTCATCCTCAGGCTGTTTGTACTGACTTCCATGAACCAATATAATAACTCAAACAACTCTAGTGATGCTGCCTTCATTTGCATCCTCTCTTCCCTCATGGGTTAGGGTTAGAGTCAAACGAATTAAAGCCACAGCACATCTCTGTGATTTATGGCTACTTTTAGCGGATGCACAAACTTAAACAGTGAGCCTCTTTAAGCCTTAGGCCTGAGGAAGATCCGTACAGCGTCCACATTGATATATGTTGTCAGTTGTCCCTGGTCTCGCAGTGCACAGCTGTGACCAGCGGCCATGAACAGTGGTCGTCTCTCTTTTCCCACAATGTCATGCCTGTGATGCCCAGGGACCTCCCTGCTCTATTGGGTTGCCATGGTCACCACTGACCTCCTAGCTCAGGGTAAGTGTGACTCTAAAGACAACAAGAGGTACGGGGGGGGGGGGGGCATCCGGCAGGTGTCTCTAGGCCATCTGTCCCGGGTGAGGGCTCCGACAGGTGTCTCTAGGCCATCTGTCCTGTGTGAGCGCTCCGGCAGGTGTCTCTATGCCATCTGTCCTGTGTGAGCGCTCCGGCAGGTGTCTCTATACCATCTGTCCTGTGTGAGCGCTCCGGCAGGTGTCTCTAGGCCATCTGTCCTGTGTGAGCGCTCCGGCAGGTGTCTCTATACCATCTGTCCTGTGTGAGCGCTCCGGCAGGTGTCTCTAGCCATCTGTCCTGTGTGAGCGCTCCGGCAGGTGTCCTAGGCCATCTGTCCTGTGTGAGCGCTCCGGCAGGTGTCTCTATACCATCTGTCCTGTGTGAGCGCTCCGGCAGGTGTCTCTAGGCCATCTGTCCTGTGTGAGCGCTCCGGCAGGTGTCTCTATACCATCTGTCCTGTGTGAGCGCTCCGGCAGGTGTCTCTAGGCCATCTGTCCTGTGTGAACGCTCCGGCAGGTGTCTCTATGCCATCTGTCCTGTGTGAGCGCTCCGGCAGGTGTCTCTATACCATTTGTCCTGTGTGAAGGCTCCGGCAGGTGTCTCTATGCCATCTGCCCTGTGTGAGCGCTCCGACAGGTGTCTCTATACCATCTGTCCTGTGTGAGCGCTCCGGCAGGTGTCTCTATACCATCTGCCCTGTGTGAGCGCTCCGGCAGGTGTCTCTATACCATCTGTCCTGTGTGAGCGCTCCGGCAGGTGTCTCTAGGCCATCTGTCCTGAGTGAACGCTCCGGCAGGTGTCTCTTCCATCTGTCCTGTGTGAGCGCTCCGGCAGGTGTCTCTATACCATCTGTCCTGTGTGAACGCTCCGGAGGGTGTCTCTATGCCATCTGTCCTGTGTGAGGCTCCGGCAGTTGTCTCTAGCCATCTGTCCTGTGTGAGCGCTCCGGCAGGTGTCTCTATACCATCTGTCCTGTGTGAACGCTCCGGCAGGTGTCTCTATGCCATCTGTTTTGTGTGAGCGCTCCGGCAGGTGTCTCTAGGCCATCTGTCCTGTGTGAGCGCTCCGGCAGGTGTCTCTAGGCCATCTGTCCTGTGTGAGCGCTCCGGCAGGTGTCTCTATGCCATCTGTCCTGAGTGAACGCTCCGGCAGGTGTCTCTAGGCCATCTGTCCTGTGTGAGCGCTCCGGCAGGTGTCTCTATGCCATCTGTCCTGTGTGAGCGCTCCGGCAGGTGTCTCTATGCCATCTGTCCTGTGTGAACGCTCCGGCAGGTGTCTCTATACCATCTGTCTGTGAGCGCTCCGGCAGGTGTCTCTAGGCCATCTGTCCTGTGTGAACGCTCCGGCAGGTGTCTCTAGGCCATCTGTCCTGTGTGAGCGCTCCGGCAGGTGTCTCTATGCCATCTGTCCTGTGTGAACGCTCCGGCAGGTGTCTCTATGCCATCTGTCCTGTGTGAGCGCTCCGGCAGGTGTCTCTAGGCCATCTGTCCTGTGTGAGCGCTCCGGCAGGTGTCTCTAGGCCATCTGTCCTGTGTGAGCGCTCCGGCAGGTGTCTCTATACCATCTGCCCTGTGTGAGCGCTCCGGCAGGTGTCTCTAGGCCATCTGTCCTGAGTGAACGCTCCGGCAGGTGTCTCTAGGCCATCTGTCCTGAGTGAACGCTCCGGCAGGTGTCTCTAGGCCATCTGTCCTGAGTGAACGCTCCGGCAGGTGTCTCTAGGCCATCTGTCCTGTGTGAACGTCCGGCAGGTGTCTCTATGCCATCTGTCCTGTGTGAGCTCTCGGCAGGTGTCTCTAGGCCATCTGTCCTGTGTGAGCGCTCCGGCAGTGTCTCTATACCATCTGTCCTGTGTGAACGCTCCGGCAGGTGTCTCTAGGCCATCTGTCCTGTGTGAGCGCTCCGACAGGTGTCTCTAGGCCATCTGTCCTGTGTGAGCGCTCCGGCAGGTGTCTCTATACCATCTCTCCTGTGTGAACGCTCCGGCAGGTGTCTCTATACCATCTGTCCTGTGTGAGCGCTCCGGCAGTGTCCTATGCAATCTGCCCTGTGTGAGCCTCCGACAGGTGTCTCTATAGCCATCGTCCTGTGTGAACGCTCCGGCAGGTGTCTCTATACCATCTGCCCTGTGTGAGCGCTCCGGCAGGTGTCTCTATACCATCTGTCCTGTGTGAGCGCTCCGGCAGGTGTCTCTAGGCCATCTGTCCTGAGTGAACGCTCCGGCAGGTGTCTCTAGGCCATCTGTCCTGTGTGAGCGCTCCGGCAGGTGTCTCTATACCATCTGTCCTGTGTGAACGCTCCGGCAGGTGTCTCTATGCCATCTGTCCTGTGTGAGCGCTCCGGCAGGTGTCTCTATGCCATCTGTCCTGTGTGAGCGCTCCGGCAGGTGTCTCTATGCCATCTGTCCTGAGTGACGCGCCGGCAGGTGTCTCTAGGCCATCTGTCCTGTGTGAGCGCTCCGGCAGGTGTCTCTATGCCATCTGTCCTGTGTGAGCCTGCGGCAGGTGTCTTATCCATCTGTCCTTGTGAACGCTCCGGCAGGTGTCTCTATACCATCTGTCCTGTGTGAGCGCTGGCAGGTGTCTCTATGCCATCTGTCCTGTGTGAACGCTCCGGCAGGTGTCTCTAGGCCATCTGTCCTGTGTGAGCGCTCCGGCAGGTGTCTCTATGCCCATCCTCCCTGTGTGAACGCTCGGCAGGTTGTCTCTATACCATCTGTCCTGTGTGAGCGCTCCGGCAGGTGTCTCTAGGCCATCTGTCCTGTGTGAGCGCTCCGGCAGGTGTCTCTATACCATCTGTCCTGAGTGAGTGCTCCGGCAGGTGTCTCTATGCCATCTGTCCTGTGTGAACGCTCAGGCTGGTGTCTCTATACCATCTGTCCTGAGTGAGTGCTCCGGCAGGTGTCTCTAAGCCATCTGTCCTGTGTGAACGCTCAGGCTGGTGTCTCTATGCCATCTGTCCTGAGTGAACGCTCCGGCAGGTGTCTCTAGGCCATCTGTCCTGTGTGAGCGCTCCGGCAGGTGTCTCTAGGCCATCTGTCCTGAGTGAACGCTCTGACAGGTGTCTCTAGGCCATCTGTCCTGAGTGAGAGCTCCGGCAGGTGTCTCTATACCATCTGTCCTGAGTGAGCGCTCCGGCAGGTGTCTCTAGGCCATCTGTCCAGTGTGAGCGCTCCGGCAGGTGTCTCTAGCCATCTGTCCTGTGTGAGCGCTCCGACAGGTGTCTCTAGGCCATCTGTCCTGTGTGAGCGCTCCGGCAGGTGTCTCTATACCATCTGTCCTGTGTGAGCGCTCCGGCAGGTGTCTCTATACCATCTGTCCTGTGTGAGCGCTCCGGCAGGTGTCTCTAGGCCATCTGTCCTGAGTGAACGCTCCGGCAGGTGTCTCTAGGCCATCTGTCCTGAGTGAGCGCTCCGGCAGGTGTCTCTAGGCCATCTGTCCTGTGTGAACGCTCCGGCAGGTGTCTCTATGCCATCTGTCCTGTGTGAACGCTCCAGCAGGTGTCTCTAGGCCATCTGTCCTGTGAGAACGCTCCGGCAGGTGTCTCTAGGCCATCTGTCCTGTGTGAACGCTCCGGCAGGTGTCTCTATACCATCTGTCCTGCGTGAACGCTCCGGCAGGTGTCTCTATGCCATCTGTCCTGTGTGAACGCTCCGGCAGGTGTCTCTAGGCCATCTGTCCGGTGTGAGCGCTCCGGCAGGTGTCTCTATACCATCTGTCCTGTGTGAGCGCTCCGGCAGGTGTCTCTATGCCATCTGTCCTGTGTGAACGCTCCGGCAGGTGTCTCTAGGCCATCTGTCCGGTGTGAGCGCTCCGACAGGTGTCTCTATACCATCTGTCCTGTGTGAGCGCTCCGGCAGGTGTCTCTAGGCCATCTGTCCTGAGTGAACGCTCCGACAGGTGTCTTTAGGCCATCTGTCCTGTGTGAGCGCTCCGGCAGGTGTCTCTATACCATCTGTCCTGTGTGAGCGCTCCGGCAGGTGTCTCTAGGCCATCTGTCCTGTGTGAGCGCTCCGGCAGGTGTCTCTAGGCCATCTGTCCTGAGTGAACGCTCCGACAGGTGTCTCTAGGCCATCTGTCCTGTGTGAGCGCTCCGGCAGGTGTCTCTATACCATCTGTCCTGTGTGAGCGCTCCGACAGGTGTCTCTAGTCCATCGGTCCTGTGTGAGCGCTCCGACAGGTGTCTCTAGGCCATCTGTCCTGTGTGAGCGCTCCGGCAGGTGTCTCTATACCATCTGTCCTGTGTGAGCGCTCCGGCAGGTGTCTCTAGGCCATCTGTCCTGTGTGAGCGCTCCGGCAGGTGTCTCTATGCCATCTGTCCTGTGTGAGCGCTCCGGCAGGTGTCTCTAGGCCATCTGTCCTGTGTGAACGCTCCGGCAGGTGTCTCTAGGCCATCTGTCCTGAGTGAGCGCTCCGGCAGGTGTCTCTAGGCCATCTGTCCTGTGTGAACGCTCCGGCAGGTGTCTCTATGCCATCTGTCCTGTGTGAGCGCTCCGGCAGGTGTCTATAGGCCATCTGTCCTGTGTGAACGCTCCGACAGGTGTCTCTATACCATCTGTCCTGTGTGAGCGCTCCGGCAGGTGTCTCTATGCCATCTGTCCTGTGTGAGCGCTCCGGCAGGTGTCTCTAGGCCATCTGTCCTGTGTTAGCGCTCCGGCAGGTGTCTCTATGCCATCTGTCCTGTGTGAGCGCTCCGGCAGGTGTCTCTAGGCCAACTGTCCTGTGTGAGCGCTCCGGCAGGTGTCTCTATACCATCTGTCCTGAGTGAGTGCTCCGGCAGGTGTCTCTAAGCCATCTGTCCTGTGTGAACGCTCAGGCTGGTGTCTCTATGCCATCTGTCCTGAGTGAACGCTCCGGCAGGTGTCTCTAGGCCATCTGTCCTGTGTGAGCGCTCCGGCAGGTGTCTCTAGGCCATCTGTCCTGAGTGAACGCTCCGACAGGTGTCTCTAGGCCATCTGTCCTGAGTGAGCGCTCCGGCAGGTGTCTCTATACCATCTGTCCTGAGTGAGCGCTCCGGCAGGTGTCTCTAGGCCATCTGTCCAGTGTGAGCGCTCCGGCAGGTGTCTCTAGCCATCTGTCCTGTGTGAGCGCTCCGACAGGTGTCTCTAGGCCATCTGTCCTGTGTGAGCGCTCCGGCAGGTGTCTCTATACCATCTGTCCTGTGTGAGCGCTCCGGCAGGTGTCTCTATACCATCTGTCCTGTGTGAGCGCTCCGGCAGGTGTCTCTAGGCCATCTGTCCTGAGTGAACGCTCCGGCAGGTGTCTCTAGGCCATCTGTCCTGAGTGAGCGCTCCGGCAGGTGTCTCTAGGCCATCTGTCCTGTGTGAACGCTCCGGCAGGTGTCTCTATGCCATCTGTCCTGTGTGAACGCTCCAGCAGGTGTCTCTAGGCCATCTGTCCTGTGAGAACGCTCCGGCAGGTGTCTCTAGGCCATCTGTCCTGTGTGAACGCTCCGGCAGGTGTCTCTATACCATCTGTCCTGCGTGAACGCTCCGGCAGGTGTCTCTATGCCATCTGTCCTGTGTGAACGCTCCGGCAGGTGTCTCTAGGCCATCTGTCCGGTGTGAGCGCTCCGGCAGGTGTCTCTATACCATCTGTCCTGTGTGAGCGCTCCGGCAGGTGTCTCTATGCCATCTGTCCTGTGTGAACGCTCCGGCAGGTGTCTCTAGGCCATCTGTCCTGTGTGAGCGCTCCGGCAGGTGTCTCTATACCATCTGTCCTGTGTGAGCGCTCCGGCAGGTGTCTCTAGGCCATCTGTCCTGTGTGAGCGCTCCGACAGGTGTCTCTAGGCCATCTGTCCTGTGTGAGCGCTCCGGCAGGTGTCTCTATACCCTCTGTCCTGTGTGAGCGCTCCGGCAGTTGTCTCTATACCATCTGTCCTGTGTGAGCGCTCCTGCAGGTGTCTCTATACCATCTGTCCTGTGTGAGCGCTCCGGCAGGTGTCTCTATACCATCTGTCCTGTGTGAACGCTCCGGCAGGTGTCTCTAGGCCATCTGTCCTGTGTGAGCGCTCCGGCAGGTCTCTCTATACCATCTGCCCTGTGTGAGCGCTTCGGCAGGTGTCTCTATACCATCTGTCCTGTGTGAGCGCTCCGACAGGTGTCTCTAGGCCATCTGTCCTGTGTGAGCGCTCCGGCAGGTGTCTCTATACCATCTGTCCTGTGTGAGCGCTCCGGCAGGTGTCTCTATACCATCTGTCCTGTGTGAGCGCTCCTGCAGGTGTCTCTAGGCCATCTGTCCTGAGTGAACGCTCCGGCAGGTGTCTCTAGGCCATCTGTCCTGAGTGAACGCTCCGGCAGGTGTCTCTATACCATCTGTCCTGTGTGAGCGCTCCGGCAGGTGTCTCTATACCATCTGTCCTGTGTGAGCGCTCCGACAGGTGTCTCTATACCATCTGTCCTGTGTGAACGCTCCGGCAGGTGTCTCTATACCATCTGTCCTGTGTGAACGCTCCGGCAGGTGTCTCTATGCCATCTGTCCTGTGTGAGCGCTCCGGCAGGTGTCTCTATACCATCTGTCCTGTGTGAACGCTCCGGCAGGTGTCTCTATACCATCTGCCCTGTGTGAACGCTCCGGCAGGTGTCTCTATACCATCTGTCCTGTGTGAGCGCTCCGGCAGGTGTCTCTATGCCATCTGTCCTGTGTGAGCGCTCCGGCAGGTGTCTCTAGGCCATCTGTCCTGTGTGAGCGCTCCGGCAGGTGTCTCTATACCATCTGTCCTGTGTGAGCGCTCCGGCAGGTGTCTCTAGGCCATCTGTCCTGAGTGAACGCTCCGGCAGGTGTCTCTAGGCCATCTGTCCTGTGTGAACGCTCCGGCAGGTGTCTCTACGCCATCTGTCCTGTGTGAGCGCTCCGACAGGTGTCTCTAGGCCATCTGTCCTGTGTGAACGCTCCGGCAGGTGTCTCTAGGCCATCTGTCCTGTGTGAGCGCTCCGGCAGGTGTCTCTATACCATCTGTCCTGTGTGAGCGCTCCGGCAGGTGTCTCTATACCATCTGTCCTGTGTGAGCGCTCCGGCAGGTGTCTCTATACCAAATGTCCTGTGTGAGCGCTCCGGCAGGTGTCTCTATACCATCTGTCCTGTGTGAGCGCTCCGGCAGGTGTCTCTATACCAGCAGATGCAAAGGAAGATGCAGAGGAAGGATGACACTTGTCTGTTGACCTGTATGTCACATGATGCACATTCCTTTAACAGCTATTCTTCATATACTGCATATCCATTTAAGTAAAAAAAAGAAAATCCTCAGTTTTATAACACCTGCATGCTAAAAGCTTTACAAATCAGTGTTGATATGTGTAATTATATATATATGCAGGGTACGAGCATACTGTACATAAACTATAGGACTATAGGAAATTGTCTTTGTTTCTGTAAAGTCTCATCCACCCACGCACAACATGGCTATCCCCTAGCTAAAATGTAATAAAATGCAATTGCAAGGTTAAGTATTGATTATTTCCACAGTTCATACAGTGGCATACTGTTCACGCTGGGAGCTGTTTGTGTTTCTGGTCTGTTTCAGACACAAACTCCGCAGAGTGAGTTGTTGGCTGCTTCATCATTTCAATAATGCTTCCTTCATAAGGGCATTGATATGGTATGTTCAGAAAGGAGAGGATGTCTCACGGCACAAAGACTTGGCAAACAGTTCGATCACATCATTAAAAAACACTGGCACATCTGGAGCACTGACCCACAACTGGAGAAGACGTTTAAAGGACCCCCGCGGGTAGTCTTCAGACGCGCCCCAAACATCAGTCAAATGGTGGTGAGGTCTGATCTTCCACCAGTGCCACGTAGCACCTTCCTGGACAATGTGCCGGATGGTAACTACAGATATGGCCAATATACTCCGTGTAACTTTACCAACAAGTGCACAATGTTCAATCACCACATCACAGGCAAGACCATTAAGATTAAGGGTATCATCACGTATTCTACGAAAAAATTGGCATTCCTGACAAAGTGTGTTTGTGCTATGTAGGAAAAAAACGAAACGAGCTCTGAAAACAAGAATAGCAGAACACAGGAGTAATGACCGGGACCCTTGATCAGAGAAACCCAGTGGCCGCGCATGTCATGGAGGCCCGTCATTACGTCATCTCTCTGACATACATTGGTATCGAACATGTTAAGACTCCTAGACTCTGTGTGTTGCTCTGGATGGGAGTCAGTTAAATGACAGAGCGTCTTTACTGCAAGTATATTGTTTGTTTCATATATTCAATTTGAAAAATGTAAAAAGACTCCTAGAATGTGGAATACTGATAGTTTATTACTAAGAAAATAATTGTATTTGATTCACTGTTTTTCCACCATGTCTCCTAAAGGTCTGAACCAAGAGTTTGATGTCAGACCATTTCTTACCTGAATATGTTACGCCATCCAGGTCTCCACTTGGTCATTTTGTCTATATGTATATATTAGATGATGTGACTACTACATGTGCCCATCTCATTGATTTCAAATGAATAGAGGTGCATACGTTGTTTTTAAATATGGTATTCCAACAGTTTTCAACTTAATGTTTTTTACTGTTGCCTAGGTTTTTACTCGCCCGATTTAAATGTGTATAATCGTTTATGATTAATTAATTAATTATGATTGACTATGCACAACAGTGAAGTGAAGTGAATTGTTTCCACCCCCACCATGTGTCATGTGCGTAATGGTCATGTGAGGTAAAATTAGTATATTTGGGGATGTGAGCACTCAATGTGTGAGCACTCAGTGTGTTTGACCTGACGAAGATTCGGTTCAGATTGAAAGTTGTCAGTAAAGCGGTGGATATGGAGCATAAACAGTGTCCTGTTCTTTACAAGTATTCTTCATTAGCCCAGCACCTACGTTTTTAAGGATGTGCGTATGACCACAGACCAGCCTTCAACCGCGCACACATACACACACACACGCAGAAACACACAGCACACATAAGCACGCAGAAACACACACAACACACACACATACACTCACTGCCTAGGCCTCTTTCCTCCAGAGCTGTTCAGAGGCACAGCTGGAGGACTCCAGGCAGAGGGGAGCAGAACAGAGCAGAACAGAGCAGAGTAGTGCAGGCCGGTAAGCTGGCCCTCTACCCCCATTGTGTTTTATCATGTGTAAGACTACCAGACCACACATGAGCATGTGTCTCTATGCCTGCGTCTCTCTGATCATGTGTCTCTCTGATCAAGAGAGAGAGAGAGAGAGAGAGAGAGAGAGAGAGAGAGAGAGAGAGAGAGAGAGAGAGAGAGAGAGAGAGAGAGAGAGAGAGAGAGAGAGAGAGAGAGAGAGAGAGAGAGAGAGAGAGAGAGAGAGAGAGAGAGAATGAGAAAGAAAGGCTAATGAGAGGTGATGTAAACCTGTTGTTGAGCAAACAGACCAGCAAACAGGAAATTGGGCACGCCAAGCGCCTCTCAGGGGAAGTCACATGAGATCAGCAAGCGGGAGCTGTACAGTATGTGGAGGTAGAGGGAAGGGAAGGCTAAGTCAGGCTGGCTGGTAGCACAGTGACAGCCTCAGGAGCAGGCTCGGTGCTCAGTGAGCCGTCTGGCCCTCAGCCAGGTGCAGGCGTGTGCCAGGTGCTCAGTGTCCACTGGGATGACTGCAACTCATCCATGACAGAGAGAGGAGGGGGGAGGAGAGAGAGAGAAGGTGGAGGGTGAGAGAGAGAGAGAGAGAGAGAGAGAGAGAGAGAGAGAGAGAGAGAGAGAGAGAGAGAGAGAGAGAGAGAGAGAGAGAGGGAAATAGAAAGCGTTACGTAGCTTTGTTGACCCATATTCCAGTAGGCAGGAATTACCTGCAAGGCATTACCTGCTTTGACTGGCAGGCACAGTAAGTCACTGGGACAGGTGAAACGTAATCGAGGAGCAATGACATCATCCTTTGTGCTGCTGCATGGCATGAGGGAAACAGGCTTGTGTTGTTGTGTTATGTTGGGATGGGGATTCTCTGCTGTACGTCTGAGGTGACTGTGTGTGAATTCATGAATTCATGAAAAAAAAATGTTGTGTCGAATCGCCAATTGGCAACCCCTCCCTTATGGGATTAATTGACACATAAACAAACATTACAATAATTCACCATAGTAATTCAATTATCATTCTTCTTCCGGTGTTCTCTGCATCGCATAAAGAGTGAAAACATGTAAGGTAAAAATCAATAAATAATAGTAAATAATGTGTTGTTGTGTTGACTGCACATCTGAGATGACTGTGAGTGTTGTTGTGTTGACTGCACATCTGAGATGACTGAGTGTTGTTGTGTTGACTGCACATCTGAGATGACTGAGTGTTGTTGTGTTGACTGCACATCTGAGATGACTGTGAGTGTTGTTGTGTTGACTGCACATATGAGATGACTGTGAGTGTTGTTGTGTTGACTGCACATATGAGATGACTGAGTGTTGTTGTGTTGACTGCACATATGAGATGACTGTGAGTGTTGTTGTGTTGACTGCACATATGAGATGACTGTGAGTGTTGTTGTGTTGACTGCACATATGAGATGACTGTGAGTGTTGTTGTGTTGACTGCACATATGAGATGACTGTGAGTGTTGTTGTGTTGACTGCACATATGAGATGACTGTGAGTGTTGTTGTGTTGACATGGGATGAAAAAAATATAGCAGAATTGTAAAAATATGAAATACTGTACGAGTTTGTTGATAGCAACAGAACCAGCATGTCTTCAGTGAACATACAGTATGCGAACATCTGTTTTAATAAGGTTAGCAGTGTTATCAAATCAAATATTGCAAATCAGTGTAATTTGATTGAAAATTAGATTATTATTAGAATATTTGCAGTTTATTTGTCTGATGGTCATTTTTCAATACATGTCAAAGGCACAGAATGTAAAGTTCTCCATCTAGTCCTCCTATGAACTATCACAAGAGTTAAGATGGCTTCCATCATCATTATATAGGCTAATGACATCATGTTTGATGACATCATGTGTGACGCGTCTTGATTTGCGTGCCGTTACATTGACCATTTAATCTCTTCAAATGGAAGAGTATCGTTGAGCTGCCTACTGTATGGTCCCGTTCATTAGACTTTAAAGTTGAACGTCTCTGTATCAAGTATCTAAAGACATAAATATTGATGCTCCAACTTCAGCATGCAAACGATACCTTATCAATATTCTATTATAAGGAATCAAACTACTTATAGTAGTAAGTTGAATATGACAGTATTGCTAAATATTGCATGAAAAACAGTCATACTTAAACACGTTAAAAGTTGTTTGTTGATACGACTTTAAACCCTAAACCTCTGTTTACACCAAGACAAACTCTCAAATTCATATGGTGAACTGAAATACAGTGATAAATATAATTCCATATGACCAAATATGCTTCTGAGAAAACTTTAAAAACCACATTCTGATTTAATTATGTTACTATTTTCCATGTTATTTAGATTCAAATCGCTAGTTATACACAAGTGACATGCACAAGCACAGTATTCAACACTGTATTCGATCAGTGAATAACAAAGATTATATTGTTTAGACCAATGGCTACATTTTAACAAACGCAATGGTAAATCTAAGCATGGCGGTAGCGCTATAGGTCCATGGGTGTGTCAGAAATATTTTGGCTATTTTCACAAACAGAATTATGAGCGCAATAGCTGGCGGTTGTGTGAAAGGGGTGGGTTTTTGATGAATAAACAAGTTGTAGGTGTGATGAGGGCTTGGCCACTCACATGTTTGTCTCAAATTCTGTAGATTATTGACATCTTTGAATTGTCATCAACTCCAATTTGGCCAGAGGCACAGAATATTCTCCTCCTGGTCCATTGTGTTTATTAAATAGTATAACCTAGAGTAATGAGTAATAGCAACAGTAAAAATAAACATCTAGTGTTTGCTCAATAGCGTATGTTTGGAGTGTTGGCATACCACATTGTTGTAATTGGCTTCAATGAGCCTTCATGTCTTTACACATCGCACTTCTCCTCAAATAAAAAATACTTGGCTGCTGTAAATTGTATTGTATATGTGAGGCATGTTCTCAATAAGCAAAATATAGCCTAGGCCTACTGTTGATACTGCATTATAGGACTGAATCATTTAAATACATGTGGTAACCAGATGAGAGGCGCTCTTTGGAGATGGGATGGATACTTGAACAAGCAAAATGCAGTAGCCCGTGTAAGTAGGCATACAGTGCATTCGGAAAGTATTCAGACAATTTGACTTTTTCCACATTTTTGTTACATTACAGCTTTATTCTAAAATCGTTTACATTTTGTTTTAAATCCTCATCAATCTACACAGAATACCCACAATGAAAAACTGAAGAAAGGTTTGTAGAAATTGTTGCAAATGTATAAAATATTAAAAATAGAAATACCTTCTTTACATAAGTGTTCAGACCCTTTGCTATTAGACTCGGAATTGAGCTCAGGTGCATCCTGTTTCCATTGATCATCCTTGAGATGTTTCTACAACTTGATTGGAGTTCAGTTGATTGGACATGATTTGGAAAGGCACACACCTGTCTACATAAGGTCCCACAGTTGACAGTGCGTGTCAGAGCAAAAACCAATCCATGAAATCGAAGGAATTGTATATAGAGCTCTAAAACAGGATTATGTCAAGGCACAGATCTGGGGAAGGGTACCAAAACATGTCTGCAGCATTGAATACCCCAAGAACATAGTGGCCTCCATCAGTCTTAAATGGAAGAAGTTTGAAACCACCTAGACGCTTCCTAGAGCTGGCCGTCTGGCCAAACTGAGCAATCGGGGGAGAAGGGCAATGGTCAGAGAGGTGACCAAGAACCTGATGGTCACTCTGACAGAGCTCCAGAGTTCCTCTGTGGAGATAGGATAACCTTCCAGAAGAACAACCATCTCTGCAGCACTCCACCAATCAGAACTTTATGGTAGAGTGGCCAGACGGAAGCCACTCCTCAGTAAAAGACACATGACAGCCCCTGAGCTCTAGTTGGTCGTGAGCTGTAGTTAATGAATAGCATTCTCACATAGGTGTTCCTTTTGTCCAGTTGTGAAAGGGCAGTGTGGAGTGCAATAGAGATTGCGTCATCTGTGGATCTGTTGGTGCAGAATGCAAATTGGAGTGGGTCTAGGGTTTCTGGGATAATGGTGTTGATGTGAGCCATGACCAGCCTTTCAAAGCATTTCATGGCTACAGACGTGAGTGCTACAGGTCAGTAGTCATTTAGGCAGGTTACCTTAGTGTTCTTGGGCATAGGGACTATGGTGGTCTTCTTGAAACATATTGGTATTACAGACTCAGACAGGGAGAGGTTGAAATTATCAGTGAATACACTTGCCTGTTGGTCAGCGCATGCTTGGGGTACACGTCCTGGTAATCCGTCTGGCCCTGCGGCCTTGTGAATGTTGACCTGTTTAATGGTCTTACTCACATCGGCTGGGCGGACTGCTGGGTATACTGGGGGGCTGGCTCGCTAGGATGACTCGTGGTAGGAGGCCAACCGCTAGTTGGAGGTGAATCCTCTCAGGTGGTGTCAAGGCGGTGGAGGATGCGTAGGACCCTTTTCACAGCCGCACCCTGTTGCGCTAGCTGATCGTGGTGTTGGCAGAGTAGGTGTCTCTGTTCTTCGCCCATCTGGGAGATGTCTTCCTCTTCTGCTGCTTCCATAATATGTGAGGCAGAATTCTGTGACGTATACGCTGGAAGTCAGGAAGCAGGTGCAGAAGGTAAGTTTAATGATAAGAAAAGGAACGAAACGAAACAGGAGAAGCGTACCGAACGTGAACAAAGACAGTACTGCCTGATTACTGAGGCTACTGATTGCCAAATAAATGTAGAGTAATCAAGGTGTTGATGAAGTCCAGGTGTTCGTAATGATGGGGAGCAGGTGTGCATAATGTTGATTGACAGGACCGGTGGTTAGTAGACCGGTGAGGTTAGGCGTAACACCTAACTCTTTCTCTCTCTCTCTTGCTTCATTCCTTCCTCACTTCCAACAGTTAAATTAAATACATTTTGTTGTCCTAATCTTCATCAATCTAATGACATACTTGTATAACATAGGACTATAATTAGATGTAGAAGGCTTCTCTTCGCAAAGATTGAATGGTTATGGTCTAAATAACTGCTATAGCCTACCACCATCGCTCGTTCGCTCTTTTTTCAAACTACCTGTGAAATGTATTGGCTGCTGTATTTAACATTCAGAAAACAAGAGCTTGCGTCCTTCTTCACATAGTCTATTGGTATGAGAAATGCTAAGAAAATAATGTCCAGCAAGCTATTCTAATCTAGCTTTTCCTGCATGGGACTCCAAGACCTAAGGAGATAGGCCAGTGGAGCACATGTGTATGCGTATTGCGCAAGAGACAGTGGCTTGCGAAAGCACCCCCTTGGCATTTTTCCTGGAATTAAAATGGACTTTTGGGGGGTTTGTATCATTTGATTTACACAACATGCCTACATCTTTGAAGATGCAACAATTTTTTTATTGTGAAACAAAAAAGAATTAAGACAAAAAAACAGAAAGCTTGAGCATGCATAACTATTCACCCCCCCCCCCCCCCCCCCCCCCTCCCCAAAGTCAATAGTTTGTAGAGCCACCTATTGCAGCTGCAAGTCTCTTGGCTACCCGGACTATTTGCATTGTATGCCCCCCCAACCTCCCAACCCCTCTTTTTACGCTGCTGCTACTCTCTGTTTATCATATATGCATAGTCACTTTAACTATACATTCAGGTACATACTACCTCAATTGGGCCGACCAACCAGTGCTCCAGCACATTGGCTAACCGGGCTATCTACATTGTGTCCCAGCCACCACTCGCCAACCCCTCTTTTACGCTACTGATACTCTCTGTTCATCATATATACATAGTCACCTTAACCATATCTACATGTACATACTACTTCAAATCAGCCTGACTAACCGGTGTCTGTATGTAGCCTCACTACTTTTATAGCCTCGCTACGGTATATAGCCTGTCTTTTTACTGTTGTTTTATTTCTTTACCTACCTATTGTTCACCTAATACCTTTTTTGCACTATTGGTTAAAGCCTGTAAGTAAGCATTTCACTGTATGGTCTACACCTGGCGCACGCGACAAATAAACTTTGATTTGATTTGAGAAAAGGGGGAGGCTTGGGCAAGTTGCTGTGGGGGGTGCAGGGCTGTTGACCAGGGTAGGGGTGGCCAGAAGGAAAGCATGGCCAGCCGTAGAAAAATGCTTATTAAAATTCTCAAATGTTGTGGATTTATCGGTGGTGGTAGTGTTTCCTAGCCTCAGTGCAGTGGGCAGCTGGGAGGAGGTGCTCTTATTCTCCATGGACTTTACAGTGTCCGTTTGAAAAAGCTAGCTTTTGCTTTCCTAACTGCCTGCGAGGAAAAACATCCCCACAGCATGATGCTGTCACCACCATGCTTCACTGTGGGGATGGTGTTCCCAGGGTGATGAGAGGTGTTGGGTTTGCGCCAGACATTTTCTTTGATGGCCAAAAAGCTCAATTTTAGTCTCATCTGACCAGAGTACCTTCTTCCATATGTTTGGGGAGTCTCCCACATGCGTTTTGGCGGACACCAATTTTTTTCTTTAAGCACTTTTTTCTTTAAGCTTTGCAGCTTCTTCAGGGTTATCTTTGGTCTCTTTGTTGCCTCTCTGATTAATGCACTCCTTGCCAAGTCCGTGGGTTTTGGTGGGCGGCCCTCTCTTGGCAGGTGCCATTGTCAGGGTTTACCAAAATTGGACCCAGAAGCAGACCAGGACAAGGTGAGTATGAAGATGGTGAGTATTTATTAATAAATGAGAACGTGGAGGTAGATAGTTCCAGGTGGTGGAGCGGGCAGCGGAGGTGTGTTGATGGGATTGGATAGGCAGATCCAAGGGATAAACAAAAACTGGCGACGAGCAGACAGGGATGGGATATGGGTTCCGGGTGAATGGCTGTAGACAGAACAAACGGAGGTAAGTTAAAGGCAAGCAAGACGTACAAAACAAAACAACAAAACAAAACAAACTCTATCAACTGGAGGCTGGTTCGTGGGCACAACATACTGTTCATGGCTAACGATCCGGCAGGGAATGGATGTCAGGTCCGGGCTTAAGAAGAGGAGAGATGATGATCAGGACCAGGTGTGCAGATAGCTGATGGGATACAGGTGCGGGTAATCAGAACTCTCCCAACTGGCTACATTGCCCGGCAACCAGACAGGGTGCGTTCCAGGACGCCGGAAAAAACACTCCAGGACAGAACACAGGCAAAAAACAGACTCAGGAAACGGGATTCGTGACAGCCATATTCTTTCAATTTTTTAATAATGGATTTAGTGGTGCTCCGTGGGATGTTCAAAGTTTCAGATATTTTTTTTATATCCCAACTCTGAAATGTACTTATCCACAACTTTGTCCCTGACCTGTTTAGAGGACTCCTTGATCTTCATGGTGCCGCTTGCTTGGTGGTGCCCCTTGATTAGTGGTGTTGCAGACTCTGGGGACTTTCAGAACAGGTGTAGATATACTGAGATCATGTGACACTTAGATTGCACACAGGTGGACTTTATTTAACTAATTATGTGACTTGTGAAGGTAATCAGTTGCACCAGATCTTATTTAGGGGCTTCATAGCAAAGGGGGTGAATACATATGCACGCACCACTTTTCCCAAAAAATATATATATTTAAACAAGTTATTTTTTAAATTTCACTTCACCAATTTGGACTATTTTGTGTATGTCCATTACATGAAACCCAAATAAAAATCGAATTATATTACAGGTTGTAATGCAACAAAATAGGAAAAACGCCAAGGGGAATGAATACTTTTGCAAGGCACTGTAAGTTAGAAGCTTATTATGCATAACCCATCATTAATTATATACATAGAAGGCTAAAACTGCATTGAATGTATTACCTGAAAGAATTAGGTTAGGACATCTACGTATATATAGACTGTATACAGCGTATATGTACACTGTATCAATCTAGAACAGGATTATCTATTTGGATGCAATTTGAATGTGGATGGAGAGAGAGAAAGACTTTGAGAGAGCGTTAGGTGTGATAGGCTGTGATAGGCTGTTTTAAAACTCTGCAGCTGCAATTTAAAAAAAAAAAAAAATCTTACAATTAAAAAATGAAGGTGACCCCGAAAGCCAGATGGAGATGGGTAAACTAGACACGCATTCTGTCTTTAATTACTGTAGCATAGATTATGCTGCAGAAAATGTAGGTCTACCTGTCACAAGAAAGAAATTTACCATGGTGAAATGATAGGTTTACACATGCATAGTGAACTGCACTCCATACTGAGATAGGCGGTCTGTTCCCACCCTGAGCGTTGATGATTTATCATGCAGAGGCCATAGAGAAGCCAGATTTAGACATTGCATATAATTTAACAGTTCCATTTCATGCCATGCTGTTCATATAAATCATTTATCATAATTTACCAGTTTCTCATAGTTATTTATCCCGGGAACATTTAGTGGTTTTGGGCTGTAAATCCTGGTAAATCTCGGTAACCGGCTTCTCGCCGTTCAACCCTACTATACACAGAAGTTGGCACATCAGCATTATCGATTTTAGAAGAGTCCCGTGACATTTGTGGGGGTCATAGAACAAAACAGAGAACACCATCGAGTCTCCCCTTTCCATAGTGATCATAATAATTTATAGACCATTCAGACTCTACCAGACCGAGTTTCGGGATGTCTCATGTTCTAACAGACACAGCTGTAGCTCGGCCACCTTCCTGATATCTCTAGCCTAAACTGACGGATTTTGATGGGGATTTTTTTATTATGTCACTTAGATTCTCTTATGGAGTTTAAACACCTTTTATGGATAGGCTACTTTGCAAGGACATGATAAAAAAAGACAACGCATCGCTGCTGAACCAGCCTTCGTTATAGTAGCCCAGGCCTAGGGTACGGGTAGTAGCCTATGGAGGGCTTGGTTTTAAAATCATATGAAATGGAAAACAAGCTAGACGGTCGAGAAACAGGGTCATCTACTTCACCAACACCACGACCAGCTGGCGCTACTGGGTACGACCATGAAGGAGGTCCTCCGCGTTCTCCAGCACCTCGACATCCCCAGCGAGGTTCTTCATACCTCTGACGGAGGGCATCCTACCACAGGCCGTCACAGTGAGCCAGTCCCTCAGCCTACCCAGCCGGCCACCCATGTCAGCGATGCCCGACTTTCCCTTCTGGAGAAGTATAACGATACTCCTTTGAATTGCCATGGCTTCCTACTCCAGTTCTCCCTCTATTTCACCTATCAGACGGGAACCCCCACCACCAAGAGGTCCAAGGTTGCCACGGTCATTTCCATGACCGGACGGGTGTTGGAGTGGGCTACGGCGGTCTGGGAGAGGGGAAAGGATGAGTTGGATTCCTATGAGAGGTTGAAGGCGGTCTTCGACCATCCTCCAGAGGGCAGAGAGGGAGGTGAGTGACATTTTTAGCTCTAGTAGGGTGCCCAAACCGCTATGGTGTACGCCCTCACCTTTCGGACTGTGGCAGCCTCGAGCGGATGGAATGAACCGGCGCTCTGCACTCTATTCCTCAGTGGACTGAGCAAGTTGGTCAAAACGGAGTTGGCATGTCAAGTTGACAACCTATCCTTGGACAGTCATCTCGATGGCCATTCATCTGGATAACCTTCTTCAGGATCGCCGGTGTCCACCTCGCCACTCACTTCCCTCTTTTGGCTGCGCTGATGCAGAGCCTGAACCCCTGGAGGTGGAAGGCCACGCTCCTCTCCGCGGCAAAATGGTTTCGTTGGAGACAGCTGGGGCTCTGTCCCTATTGCGGCCAGGAGGGGCTTCAGCCGTGCCCGGTGTGAACTAACCCGGGGTCCACTAGAGCAGAGGGGCGGCCCCGTGACCTTCCGTCTCCCAGGGTAGTCATGATTATCCCATCATCACTTTCCGCCAAACCCTTTCTGGTGTCAATTTCACTGGCTGGATGTCTCTCATCTGTTGTCTCTACAGCTCTAGTGGACTTCGGAGCCGCGGTGAACTTCATTGACCAGGTCCTCAACTCCTCCATGAACAAAACTTCATACCCCCTCGCCTTTTCCTGTCCAAGCTCTGGATATGCAATCATTGGGACCCGGCACAATTAGTCACAGCATGTCACGATCGTCTTCGGGTGAAAGAGAGGACCAAGTATAAGTATTTATTTAAGAAAGACGAAGAACACTTAAACAAACTAAACAAAACAACAAACAGACGAACGTGACGCTATACAAACAATAAGTGCAGACACTGGCAACTTACACATAGACAATCACCCACAACCTACCTAATGACTATGGCTGCCTAAATATGGCTCTCAATCAGAGACAACGATAGACAGCTGTCTCTAATTGAGAACCAATCTAGGCAACCATAGACTTACATAAACACCTACAATGAACACAACCCCATGAACTCTACAAACACCCCCTAGACAATACAAACACCCTAGACGAGACAAAAACACACAAACATCCCCCATGTCACACCCTGACCTAACTAAAATAATAAAGAAAACAAAGATAACTAAGGCCAGGGCGTGACACAGCACCACTCACCATGGGACCCAAGCACCAGGAAAGCCTTCCCTTCATCATCACTGCACCTGTACACAGTCATCCTCAGCCTCTCATGGCTCCAACTCCATAACCCCACCATCTCCTGGTCAAAGAGGAGAACCTGCTTTCCCGCACCCTGTGGTTCCACATTGGTGGAGGGTCCTGTCGGTGTCCTCTAGCAATCCTCCCATATTTTTTGCCCCGTGTTTAGGGACGTAGATGTGAACATCCACCAGGCTCTGGAGAGGGAACCCACTCTTTCCACCTGCCCTCCACAGCGCATCTGCATCCCAACAGGCGTGAGAGATCAGCTGTTGACCTGGGCACACACATCCCTCGCCGATGGACACCCAGGTATAACCCGCACCATCCAATCTCTCTCCGATAAATACTGGGGGTCCACCTTGGCACAGGATGTCGCCCACTATGTCAACTCATGTTCAGTATGTACTCAATCCAAATCTCCCCGGTACGCTCCACCAGGTAAACTACTTCCCCTTCCAGTGCCTCAGTGGTCTTGGTCACATCTGTCCATAGACTTTGTATCAGAGCTCCCCCTTTACCACAATTCTGGTTGTTGTTGACAGATTCTCCAAATCTTGCCATTTTAACCCACTCTCTTGTCTACCTATCGCTCTCCAGGTCGCTGAGGCACTATTCCAGCAGGTCTTCTGGCACTATGGCCTTCCGGAGGACATTGTTTCTGACCATTTTCCTCAATTCAAGTTGCGGGTCTGGAATGCCTTTATGGAGAAGCTGGAGGCCATGGTCATCACATGAGGGTACCGGCTTCAGTCTAGCGGGCAGGTGGAGAGGACCAATCAGGAGCTGGGGACGTTCCTAAGGAGTCACTGCCAGGACCGGCAGGGGGAGTGGGCTCGGTTCTGACTCCCTTCCACTGCGTCCTGGGCTATCATCCGGCCCTGGCTCCTTGGACTCCGAGCCAGACCGAGGCCCCTGCAGTTGACAAGTGTTTCCGGCGCGCAGAGTAGATGTGGAATGCCGCCCAGCACGTCGTCCGCGGAGATCAGGTGGACCGCCACCGCAGTGAGGCTCCCATGTACCATCCTGTTGATCGCATCTGGCTCTCCACCAGGAACCTCACACTCCGTCTGCCCTGCCGGAAGCTGAGCCTCTGGTTTGTGGGGCCCGTCAAGGTCCTCCGGAAGCTCAATGAGGTAACATACAGATTACAGCTCCCCACTAATTACAAGATTGCCCTCTTTTCATGTTTCCCTCAGGCCGGTGGTTCCTGGTCGCTTGGCTAAAGCCGCCCCCCACAACACCCCTCCGCATCCCTTGGACATCGAGGGAAGCTCTGCTGATGCCGTCAGATCCTTCCTGGACTCCCAACGTCATGGGGGTTGGCTGCAATATCTGGTGGACTGGGAGTGGTACGGTCCAGAAGAGTGTTGTTGGGTTCTGGTGGACAACATTCTAGATCGCAACATCATCTGAGATCACCTTCGCTGTTCGGTCCGGTCCTTGCGCTCGGGGCCGTCCCCCTGGCCGGCATCGTCCTGCGGCTGGAGACGGGCTACTCCCCCGCTCTGGCGCACAACGGTTTACTAACCACCGGTCCTGGCAACCCATCATGACGCACACCTGGCAACCCTCTTTACGCAAACCTGGACTTCATCACTACCTTGATTACTTATCCTTTATCTAGCACTCCCCAGCATCACTCTTCAGGCAGTATTGGTTCAGTTTTCAGGGCCAGACTTTTCTCTTGTTTTTGTAACTCTCCATGTTCATTATTATTAAACTCACCATCTGCACCTGCTTCCTGAACCCCTGCGTCTACATTACATAAACGCACTCTCGGTAGACCATTTAAAACCTCTTTATTCATAGGCTACTTGGTCAATGGCCAGGATAAAAAAGATGCATACTGCTAAACCTGCCTTGATTAAGCAGAGGGTAGGCTGTGTTTGGTTTTTAATCAAACGAAATGGGGGGACCAGTTGTTTATTTTATGTTTCTAAATATGAGATTCACTGGAACCAAAAGCACATCTCCCTCCATGGGCACTGTGAGTCATGGCTGGATAGGCTGCACTTCCCCCCTCTATCCATGCCATTATCAACTGCATTACCGTTAAGACCTGTTTTTGGTTGGTCTTTACTTCCCATTACCACTGCATGAAATTGTCACTTTTGTGCTTGTTTTTAAGGACACGCCTCAAATATTCCACCCTCCCACCTCAGAGCAAGCGAGCTGATGTTAGACAGGTAAATTGCAGAACCTGGCGTCAGGTTCTGAAAAATGTAAGTGTGGCAGTTTTTACATGAAGAAATTGCAAACGAACGTGCTTTTGACAGTTGCGCCTCCTTACCACCAGTCAAAAATAGAGTCCCCAATCTCCACCATTGCTTTTTACTTTCTAGTCATGGCAATACCACTGTTTACAATAGCAATACCTACAACACACAGTCAAATTAAAAGCCCACAGCTTTGTTAATTAAAGGACAAAATGGAAGCTACTGTGTGGTGTGTTTGTGCCTGCGGTGACATCAAGGTTAGCCTTTTATAGACAACTAACCCTCTGACAAAGACAGGATGAGATTTTGAGAGAGCCAAATCAAAGTGTCCCCTGTTCCAGAGAATGCAAAGCAAGATCGCTGTGGGTGAGTAAATACTCTTCGGAAATTAATCATCCTTGAATGTACAAAATTCTACCTCAGATTTGTAAAAGAAATGCATGTTTCACCATATTTCACAACCATTGAACTACAGTAAGGTATTTACATTTGCACGACTTATTTCATTAAGGAAGTTAATGACTTCCAGTCCAAAATCTGAAATAATAAATTTAAAGCAGACTAAGGCCTGGATGAATTCACAATGCTTAGCATTTCTGCGGAAACCACTTGGTGACAAAAATGTAATGTATTGAACTCTCTCTGGGCTGTGTAAAAATTGTCTTGGCCCTCTGCCTCCATCTCCTCCAATAGGATCCACAAGAAGACACAGTCCCTGGAATGTGAAATGCAGGGCATAGTTTAGCTATGCAGGAACTGCCAAGTCTCCTTTACACACAGTAGTTAATTTACATGTAGACCTTCTAGAGAGGCCCCAATACTGTATGCCTAAACCTTCCACTGCCCTCATCATACAGTACCTAAGCATGAACCATGGACTGAGACGTTGGACTCCAGCTCCAAAGGTAGAGTGAAGACACCTGTGCCTGCAGCAAATGTGCAAAGTGGCTCAAAACCAACCAGTGTTTTCACAGCTGTGGATAGAAAGAAAGGGGACGCTCTACCCTGTGGATAGGAACTACCCTTACCAAAATGAATTTGTTGCTGCAAAGTTCCCACTTTGGATTTGAAATGATACAATGACTATGAGACTGTGCAGACTGTCAGCTTTAATTTGAGGGTATTTTCATCCATATCGGTTGTATTCATGATTCATTCAGGGTTATCCATAATCATCCACATTAATGTAGAAGTGTTTAGAAACATAATCTATTCTTATTTACAATAAAAGTGTCTCCAAAATGACACAATACGTTATTTACCATTCATTTCTATTGGTCGCAAAATAATCTGAAACACAATACAAAACAAACAGCAAATGCATCCAAAAAAGTTGTAGTCACAAGCTTGATGTAATCATTGCATGCTATGAATATGGGACCAAATACTAAACTTTTTACTACTTTAACACAAACACAGTGCCTTCAGAAAGTATTCATACCCCTTGACTTATTCCACATTTTGTTGTTACAGCCTGAATTCAAAATTGATTAAATATATGTTTTTTTCTCACCCATCTACACACAAAACCCCATAATGATAAAGTGTTTTGAAATGTTTGCAAATTTACTGTACCAGTGATAGTCTGAGGGGAGTTTGTCACCTCTTCCTCCTCGTGTTGATTATTCAGGGTTCAGGATTCAGACCACTATGGACATGAGCTGCAGCTCTTCGTCTCTCTGGTCTAAAGAAAGGTGAGTTTATTTCTTCACCTCGTGTTGAGGTTAAAACTTTCAACAATTTCAAACATGTAGCTACCGCTCCACGCTTGTCTGGTATGTTAATTCTTAGCCAGTCCTTTTAAGCACTCTGGTCAAAAACTGACACGCTCTTCTGACCTCACTCGGGGTGTGGCTACTTAATGTGCAAAATACATGATTAGAAGTTCTCTCTTATGACTCCTAAAATCACATGCATATCTTAACAAAAATATGTTAATCGTTTCAATATCATATGCACAAAGTATTGGATGGAAACTTGACAGGTAAAGGGGGTATCCTTTCCAAGTTACAGTATTTCGTCCATACAGTTTTTAATGACATCACAAAATGAAAAACAATATGACATTACTTTTCTACATCTCCCCATTGACCATTCCCCACATTCTTTATGTTAGAATTATTGTTCCATTATCCACTTTTTGGACATTAGAGTATTGGGTGGGCAAAAGTCTCTGGAGACAAAGGACATTCCTTTAGCCAATACTGGAGGGTAATGAGAGGAAGTCTAATTCTCTTGTAATTTACAACAGGGTGTGAATGGGTCAGATCACACCAGTCTGATCTGACCCTTTCTGATCCTCACAGGACAGTCATGACAGGTGTGTGTTGTTTTTTCTACTTGCACTAATGCACACAAACACATACACACACACACACACACACAAATCAGAACCATGGACAGCCACATCATATTTAGCTTACATTTGATTGGACTAAATTGTTTTTGGTATATTTTAGTTGTCACTGTAATAGACTAAGCATAGGTGATTTGATGATGTTGAAATGTTGCTGGAATAGTGGAGGCCTGCTCAATAGTTGTTTAGTGGTCCGAAAATGTTGGACACATTAACTTGATTGACCATGCTGTCAGTCATGTAACTGTTTGTTACATGCAATATACTTTGTGGACTTCACAGGACAGAGGTTGCTCTACGGTTTTGTGATTTACATTTACATTTAAGTCATTTAGCAGACGCTCTTATCCAGAGCGACTTACAAATTGGAAAGTTCATACATATTCATCCTGGTCCCCCCGTGGGAAATGAACCCACAACCCTGGCGTTGCAAGCGCCATGCTCTACCAACTGAGCCACACGGGACCACGTGATGAAACAAAGGTGTGGTTGAATTTATTCTGCCACTGTGTCTTCTTATTGTTTCGACCTTTAGGCCTATATATCATGGTCAATAGGCATATGAACAGTTTATAGAGCAAACAACGCAATTATCACAACACATAGGTTGTAACATGGCTTTTTATCAGACTTCCCCAGTGATTTTACCCACACACCACTACTGGGGACCTTACAGATAATTGTATGTGTGGGGTACAAAAACCATGTTAAACACCATTTTTGCACACAGAGTGAGTCCATGCAACTTATTACGTGACTTGTTAAGCAGATATTTACTCCTGAAACTATTTAGGCTTGCCATAACAAAGGGGCTAAATACTTTTTGACTCAAGACATTTCAGCTTTTCATTTTTTATTTATTCTCAAAAATGTCAATAAACATAATTCCATTTTGACATTATGGGGTATTGTGTGTAGGCCAGTGAGAACAAATCTCAATTAAATCTATTTTAAATTCAGGCTGTAACACAACAAATGTGGAAATAGTCAAGGGGTGTGAATACTTTCTGATGCCACTATAAGTGAATTTGTCCCAATACTTTTGGTCCCCTAAAATGGGGGGACTATGCACAAAAAGTGCTGTAACTTCTAAACGGCTCCCCCAATATGGATAAAGATACTCAAATTAAAGCTGAGAGTCCGCACTTTAACCGCATAGTATCATTTCAAACCCAAAGTGCTTGATTACAGAGCCAAAACAACAAAACATGTGTCACTGTCCCAATACTTTTGGAGCTCACTGTATGTGTGCAGCAGGTCAAGACTTCTTGCATGCATGGCCTTGAGATGTCAGTTAACAATAATTTTGGAAAATTAGTAAGCATAACTACATTTTAAGTTTCTTTTCTTCCACCCAAGCCTTACTGTATACACCCGAGTCAGGAAGAATAGACAACTAGTAGGCTCTTGATGATGACGTCCCCAGTGTAGATTGAAGATCTTTATTAGTTGATTAGTTTGAGTCAATTGTGTTGAGGCTTGGCTGGAGAAAATCCTTGTATATGCTCTATAAGAACTGTTGGCCACACATTTAACAGTAGATTTAGTAGGCCTAAGTCCCAGTTTATGCTAGCTAAATCGTTTGCTTATATAGCATTTATACAAGGCAGAAACATTGTTCCCTTGCTGAAAAATATATAGAATGCCAGTTTCAGTGAGAAGCATAGCAACATCAAGGCAACTTGTAACAGCTGACCCCGTTTTCCAAAAGCCAAACCCGCCCATTAGCCCCTGAGTCTACCTTTTAAGATTTGATTTTGGGTTTGATTTTGTTTTAGTTTTTTTATTTATTTAAATGTTGTTCATTCTCTTTTAAACATCCAATGGTTGAAAGCTCACCGCTCAGTTATCACATGGCTCATGTAAATTCTGTAGTTGCCCCTTTAAACATACCAAGGTTAACATCCCCATATAGTGTTCACATCTCTCTCATGCAAATGTTGTAGCTACAGTACATAAAAAGATTTATGAACAATTTATCTGGGAAATATTCCATCTTTGTTCTTTTCTTCATTCGCATGATGATGAAGGTTAATATTGTGGCACTGTGCACTGAAATGTTTTCATTGTGAGACAGATAAGAAAGTTGTATTGTATTTATTTTTATCTGTTAAGAAAATGAATAGTTCTTTAGTATAGTTAGCACATTTAGTATGTTTAGTTTAGTGTTCTCTGTGATGATAAGCAATTTTATATGAAGTTACTGTTGAAGTCGGAAGTTTACATACAAGTTTATTACAGCCAAATACATTTAAACTCAGTTTTTCACGATTCCCTGTCTTAGGTCAGTTAGGATCACCACTTTATTTTAAGAATGTGAAATGTCAGAATAATAGTAGAGAGAATGATTCATTTCAGCTTTAATTTCTTTCATCACATTCCCAGTGGGTCAGAAGTTTACATACACTCAATTAGTATTTGGAAGCATTGCATTTAAATTGTTTAACTTGGGTCAAATGTTTCGGGTAGCCTTCCACAACCTTCCCACAATAAGTTGGATGAATTTTGGCCCATTCCTCCTGACAGAGCTGGTGTAACTGAGTCAGGTTTGTAGGCCTCCTTGCTCGCACATGCTTTTTCACTTCTGCCCAGAAATTTTCTATAGGATTGAGGTCAGGGCTTTGTGATGGCCACTCCAATACCTTGACTTTGTTGTCCTTAAGCCATTTTGCCACAACTTTGGAAGTATGCTTGGGGTCATTGTCCATTTGGAAGACCCATTTGCAACCAAGCTTTGACTTCCTGACTGATGTCTTGAGATGTTGCTTCAATATATCCACATGATTTTCCCTCCTCATGAAGCCATCTATTTTGTGAAGTGCACCAGTCCCTCCTGCAGTAAAGCACCCCCACAACATGATGCTGCCACCCCCGTGCTTCATGGTTGGGATGAGGTTCTTCGGCTTGCAAGCCTCCCTATTTTTCCTCCAAACATAACAATGGTCATTAAGGTCAACAAACAGTTCTATTTTTGTTTCATCAGACCAGAGGACATTTCTCCAAAAAGTACGATCTTGCTTTTTAATGGTGGTTTTGGAGCAGTGGCTTCTTCCTTGCGCGTAACAATAACAATGGTCATTATGGCCAAACAGTTCAATTTTTGTTTCATCAGACCAGAGGACATTTCTCCAAAAAGTCCTTGCTGAGTGGCCTTTCAGGTTATGTCAATATAGGACTCGTTTTTATGTAAATACAGATACTTTTGTACCTGTTTCCTCCAGCATCTTCACAAGGTCCTTTGCTGTTGTTCTGGGATTGATTTTCACTTTTCACACCAAAGTACGTTCATCTCTAGGAGACAGAACACGTCTCCTTCCTGAGCGGTATGACGGCTGCGTGGTCCCATGGGGTTTATACTTGCGTACTATTGTTTGTACAGATGACCATGGTACCTTCAGGCGTTTGGAAATTGCTCCCAAGGATGATCCAGACTTGTGGAGGTCTACAATTTTTTTCTGTCTTGGCTGATTTCTTTTGATTTTCTCATGATGTCAAGCAAAGAGGCACTGAGTTTGAAGGCAGGCCTTAAAATACATTCACAGGTACACTTCCAATTGACTCAAATGATGTCAATTAGGCTAACAGAAGCTTCTAAAACCATGACATCATTTTCTGGAATCTTCCACACTGTTTAAAGGCACAGTCAACTTAGTGTATGTTAACTTCTGACCCACTGGAATTGTGATATAATGAATTATAAGTGAAATAATCTGTATGTAAACAATTGTTGGAAAATTTACTTGTGTCATGCACAAAGTAGATGTCCTAACCGACTTGCCAAAACTATAGTTTGTTAACAAGAAATTTGTGGAGTGGTTGAAAAACGAGTTTTAATGGCTCCAACCTAAGTGTATGTAAACTTCCGACTTCAACTGTATATGTGATTTGGTTACAGTAGATAACACATTTCAATGTTGTTATACACAATGCAATCAAAAACCTGATCTAATTTGCACATTCATAATGAGTTTGCAATACATTTGCAGCAAACAGTAGAATTTTCGGCACCAGCTTCTCAGAATTAGTTGCCACAAACGTGTAGCAAATTGGCCTAAGATTTGCCACAACTGTTTCCCAGAAGCCTGTTTTTTTGGTAAGGGTAATGGGACACTCTACCCTGTGGATGGGATCTAAGTTGACACTACCTGTCTCCTGTTCTCATTTTCAATGTCCTACCTGCTTCTCCATATCCTTAATAAACCTTTAAAACCCCTCTCCGAATAACATCAAATGGAATGCGGGGGAAGTGATACGCTCACATGGAAAAGTTAAGCATCAGACATGAGATTATGTTAACAAAAACTGATACTTTCCAAAAAGTTGTTACCACGGTGGGCCGTTCATCTCCATAAGGCTCAGGGATGGATCAATTATTCTTATTGCATTATCAAGAGCGAGGGGTAGTCTTGCTTAGATAAAGACGATGTACTTGCTCATTTTGTCTGTTCATTCGCTTTGTGATTTTACACAATTCTATTATGTTACACAGATCTTGACCCTCCCCAATGATGGATCACCGTTCTCAAGGCTGGTTGTCCTCACACAGTACAAATACGTTAATCCTGAGATTATACAAAGATTGATGTGGTTGTAATGAAAGATGAGAAGATACCTTTGTGAGCCCCATTACAAATATTTGCCCAATTAAAGTTGTCATTAAATTGCACTGCTCTGCACTGCTCTGCACTGCTCTACTATCCTTTTCCCCCTATAAAACATGAACATATCCTGACATTTTATAAAACTGTTTCATTTAACAAGCAAAAGTCGAATTTGTATGGTCCTTTTGGGCAATTGTTATTGCAGGTTAACAGTGGCTGGACCTTGTCCTTTTCAAATTGAATGATTTAATACGTGTTACAGTAGTTTCCACTTGCCTGAAACGTGCTCCTCCTTCATACCACTCCCTCCATAAAGGAACCTGTACTGTAAACATTTCTGTCACGAGGTCAAAGGCATGATCTACATCAGATCTGTGTAATCTACATCAGATCTGTATAATCTACATCAGATCTTTGTAATCTACATCAGATCTGTGTAATCTACATCAGATCTGTGTAATCTACATCAGATCTGTATAATCTACATCAGATCTGTGTAATCTACATCAGATCTGTGTAATCTACATCAGATCTGTATAATCTACATCAGATCTGTGTAATCTACATCAGATCTGTATAATCTACATCAGATCTATGTAATCTACATCAGATCTGTGTAATCTACATCAGATCTGTGTAATCTACATCAGATCTGTATAATCTACATCAGATCTGTGTAATCTACATCAGATCTGTGTAATCTACATCAGATCTGTATAATCTACATCAGATCTGTGTAATCTACATCAGATCTGTGTAATCTACATCAGATCTGTGTAATCTACATCAGATCTGTATAATCTACATCAGATCTATGCAATCTACATCAGATCTGTGTAATCTACATCAGATCTGTGTAATCTACATCAGATCTGTATAATCTACATCAGATCAAATCAAATCAAATGTATTTATATAGCCCTTCGTACATCAGCTGATATCTCAAAGTGCTGCACAGAAACCCAGCCTAAAACCCCTAACAGCAAGCAATGCAGGTGTAGAAGCACGGTGGCTAGGAAAAATTCCCTAGAAAGGCCAAAACCTAGGAAGAAACCTAGAGAGGAACCAGGCTATGAGGGGTGGCCAGTCCTCTTCTGGCTGTGCCGGGTGGAGATTATAACAGAACATCAGATCTGTATAATCTACATCAGATCTGTGTAATCTACATCAGATCTGTATAATCTACATCAGATCTGTATAATCTACATCAGATCTGTGTAATCTACATCAGATCTGTGTAATCTACATCAGATCTGTGTAATTTCCATCAGATCTGTATGATGACAGTAGGAGTCCCAGGGTACGGTAGTGCATGGAGCACTCGCACACAGCAGAACATAAGGAAGAAGGCATGATGAGACCATCTTGATTCTTGATTTCCCTGCTTGGTTTAAATGCAACCCCAGGGCAGGTGCAGGTGAATTCTGACAATTCAGAGCCAAAGTCTGGCAGTGTGTGGTTTGTCTTTCAAACAGTAGAGTAGACCTAGACCCCCTCTCATCCCATAGACCCCTTCTCATCCCACATAAAGATGGGGCTCCTGGCCTTAGTTCTTTGACAGCTGGTATGACTTGGGATGTGGAGGGAGCAGAATAAAAAACGATAACTAGGAGCATATGGGAGGAAATGGCGGGGCCAATGTGACTGCTGACTGGGGTCAGAGTACTGCCAGAATGACCCACATCCATCCCTCCCTACCGCCCCCATTCTCTGACACCTGACCCACATCCGGCTACACAGGTGTAATTGTAATCGGCTACATCTACACTTGTCATGTTAGTCATGATCAACTTGACTAGCATTTCCATATGCTGTGAAACATGATATTCAACTACAGCAACTTGGATTAGGTGATTTTGCTGGTAGTATGTAAGGAAACCCTAGATTTTTGCCACCCTGAAACTATACCATAGTTGTTCATCAAGGAGGCCAACAAGTGTTCAAGGAAAAAATTGGTCTGGTACGAATGTAGAAATGTTGATATTCTATAACTATCCGAAACAGTCTTTCCAGTTTGGGGTCTGACAGACAAAGTACAGTAGGCAAGGAAGCAAATCAAACCAAATCAATAAAGCATATCATTCCTGAATAGAGAGCCCAGCCCCCCCATTTCACACACACTAAAATGATGACACTCCCATTGGGTAAAAAACACAGCTGGAAACAACTGGAAACAAAATCTTTACAGGCAGATGATGCTAACATATCCTTACAGCAGCCAGCTCTGTCCTCTGTGATCACTGCCATGCTTTCACCTGTCAATCAAAACCCACAGCAAAAAAAAATCTAATTGTTTGAAGTCCAACCAAGTCGACTTCATGGGATGCTGTGTCTGACTGAAATATGTCAGTGTCAAAGAGATGGACTATGCTCAATTGAATATGTGCATATTACATTTCATTTAAAATTTGATTACACATTTTTTTTTTACATTGATAAGATGAAACCGCATAGATTCACTTTACTGCATGGATGGCCCAGATTTCCCTCCCAATACATCATTGAAGTATTTCATGTTAAGTCTAACAACTGAGCAAAATCCCTCATATTGAAAAACCTTGTTTTCTCCCTGCTCAAGGCTGCTGGTATTGTCTAATCATGTTTGTTTGTCTCTTTCTTAAAGATACAGTTCAGAAACTTCTCCACTAAACTCTGAACTTCAAATTACACACCCAAGTCTAATACTATTGAGACACGTCCACTAGTGTTTAAACTCTGGACTTCAAATTACACACCCAAGTCTAATACTATTGAGACACGTCCACTAGTGTTTAAACTCTGGACTTCAAATTACACACCCAAGTCTAATACTATTGAGACACGTCCACTAGTGTTTAAACTCTGGACTTCAAATTACACACCCAAGTCTAATACTATTGAGACACGTCCACTAGTGTTTAAACTCTGAACTTCAAATTACACACCCAAGTCTAATACTATTGAGACACGTCCACTAGTGTTTAAACTCTGGACTTCAAATTACACACCCAAGTCTAATACTATTGAGACACGTCCACTAGTGTTTAAACTCTGGACTTCAAATTACACACCCAAATCTAATGATATTGAGACACGTCCACTAGTGTTTAAACTCTGAACTTCAAATTACACACCCAAGTCTAATACTATTGAGACACGTCCACTAGTGTTTAAACTCTGGACTTCAAATTACACACCCAAGTCTAATACTATTGAGACACGTCCACTAGTGTTTAAACTCTGGACTTCAAATTACACACCCAAGTCTAATACTATTGAGACACGTCCACTAGTGTTTAAACTCTGGACTTCAAATTACAAACCCAAGTCTAATACTATTGAGACACGTCCACTAGTGTTTAAACTCTGGACTTCAAATTACAAACCCAAGTCTAATACTATTGAGACACGTCCACTAGTGTTTAAACTCTGGACTTCAAATTACACACCCAAGTCTAATACTATTGAGACACGTCCACTAGTGTTTAAACTCTGGACTTCAAATTACACACCCAAATCTAATGATATTGAGACACGTCCACTAGTGTTTAAACTCTGAACTTCAAATTACACACCCAAGTCTAATACTATTGAGACACGTCCACTAGTGTTTAAACTCTGGACTTCAAATTACACACCCAAGTCTAATACTATTGAGACACGTCCACTAGTGTTTAAACTCTGGACTTCAAATTACACACCCAAGTCTAATACTATTGAGACACGTCCACTAGTGTTTAAACTCTGGACTTCAAATTACACACCCAAGTCTAATACTATTGAGACACGTCCACTAGTGTTTAAACTCTGGACTTCAAATTACACACCCAAGTCTAATACTATTGAGACACGTCCACTAGTGTTTAAACTCTGGACTTCAAATTACACACCCAAGTCTAATACTATTGAGACACGTCCACTAGTGTTTAAACTCTGGACTTCAAATTACACACCCAAGTCTAATACTATTGAAACACGTCCACTAGTGTTTAAACTCTGGACTTCAAATTACACACCCAAGTCTAATACTATTGAGACACGTCCACTAGTGTTTAAACTCTGGACTTCAAATTACAAACCCAAGTCTAATACTATTGAGACACGTCCACTAGTGTTTAAACTCTGGACTTCAAATTACACACCCAAGTCTAATGATATTGAGACACGTCCACTAGTGTTTAAACTCTGGACTTCAAATTACACACCCAAGTCTAATACTATTGAAACACGTCCACTAGTGTTTAAACTCTGAACTCTGAAAAGAGGAGGTGGAACTGCTTTCCCTTGTGATTAAAGTGTTGGGAAACACGAGGAAAGTTGCATGACTAAGTCTCCACTCCGGTGAATATAAAGAGCATACTCAGCAGATTTCACCATCCTATGGTCTCACAGGACTCTTCCAGGTAGCCAACAGTGTTGCGAAAAAGACCTGACCTGAACTAACAGAACTAAAGTTCCCCTCTCACACAGTTTCACCAGGAGTGGAAAGGGGGAAGGAGGGATTGTCGACAGATGTTTCTGTTAACTTTCACCTTGGTTATTGTGTAAGCAGCTGTGGCAGACAGAAATTGATATATAAATGGCACTAAGACGGCACTCAACGAGCTGTATAGGGCTTAAGCAAACAGGAAAATGCTCATGCAGAGGCAGCGCTCCCAGTGGCCGGGGACTTTAATACAGGGATACTTAAAACCATTTTAACTAATTTCTACCAGCATGTTAAATGTGCAACCAGAGGAAAAAAACTCTAGACCACCTTTAATCCACACACAGAGATGCGTACAAAGCTGTCCCTCGTCCTCCATTTGGAAAATCTGACCATATCTCTATCCTTCTGATTCCTGCTTACAAAAAAAACTAAAGCAGGAAGTACCAGTGACTCGCTCAATGAGGAGGTGGTCAGAGGACTCAGATGCTAAGCTACAGGACTGTTTTGCTAGCACAGACTGGAATATGTTCCATGATTCTTTCGATGGCATTGAGGAGTACACCACATCAGTCACTGGCTTCATCAATAAGTGCATCGAGGATGTCGTCCCCACTGTGACCGTACGTACATACCCCAACCAGAAGCCATGGATTACTTGCAGCATACGCGCTGAGCTAAAGGGTAGAGCTGCCGCTTTCAAGGAGCGAGATGCTAACCCGGAAGCTTATAAGAAATCCCGCTATGCCCTCCGACAAACCATCAAACAGGCAAAGTGTCAATACAGGACTAAGATTGAATCGCACTACACTGGCTCCGACGCTCGTCGGATGTGGCAGGGCTTACAAACTATTACGGACTACAAAGGGAAGGACAGCCGCGAGCTGCCCAGTGACACGAGCTGCCCAGTGACACGAGCCTACCAGACAAGCTAAATAACTTCAAAGCAAGCAACACTGATGCATGCATGAGAGCATCAGCTGTTCCGGACAACTGTGTGATCACGCTCTCCGTAGCCGATGTGAGTAAGACCTTTAAACTGGTCAACATTTTTAACCCGTCCCTGACTGAGTCTGTAATACCAACATGTTTCCAGCAAACCACCATAGTCCCTGTGCCCAAGAACACCAAGGTAACCTGCCTAAATGACTACCAACCTGTAACACTCACGTCTGTAGCCATGAAGTGCTTTGAAAGGCTGGTCTTGGCACACGTCAACACCATTAGACCCTAGACCCACTCCAATTTGCATACTACACCAACAGATCCACAGATGATGCAATCTCCATTGCACTCCACACTGCCCTTTCCCACCCGGACAAAAGGAACACCTACGTGAGAATACTATTCATTGACTACAGCTCAGGGTTCAACACTATAGTGACCTTAAAGCTCATCACTAAGCTAAGGACCCTAGGACTAAACACCTCCCTCTTCAACTGGATCCACCTGGTATGGCATCTGCTCGGACCCCGAACGTAAGGCACTACAGAGGGTAGTGCGTACGGCCCAGTGCATCACTGTGGCCAAGCTTCCTGCCATCCAGGACCTCTATACCAGGCGGTGTAAGAGGAACGGCCAAAACATTTCCAAGGCTTCCAGCCAGCCTAGTCATAGACTGTTCTCTCAGCTAGCGCACAGCAAGCAGTACCGGAGCGCCAAGTCTAGGTCAAAAAGGCTTCTTAACAGCTTCTACCCCTAAGCCATAAGACTTAGACTATTTGCATTGTCCCCACCCCACCCCCCATTTTTACACTGCTTCTCCTCTCTGTTTATTATCTATGCATAGTCACTTTACCTCTACCTACATGTACATATTACCTCAATTACCTCGACTAACCGGTGCCCCAGCACATTGACTCTGTACCGAAACCCCCTGTATATAGCCTCCACATTGACTCTGTACCGGTACCTCCTGTATACAGCCTTTCTACTGTTATTTTGTTGTTGCTCCTTAATTATTTGTTATATTTCTTTTTCCTTTTTCTTTTTTTTCTTCTTAAACCGCGTTGTTGGTTAAGGGCTTGTAAGTAAGCATTTCACTGTAAGGTCTACACCTGTTGTATTAGGCACATGAGACAAATGAAATTTGATTTGATTTTATGTGAAATGCAAACAGGCCAATTTTGATTGATTCGAGAATTTGTCCTGTTATGGACGGGCTGTGTACTGCACAGCTTATACTTTTAACACTAACAACAACACAATAGAGAAGCATTATGTTTCCTAATGTTCTTGTCATGATATGTCATTGTTTATGAAGATAGAGACATAGTCCCCCTAACACAATGAGAGAGTGGTGCAATATTTTTTATTTTATTTTACTTAATTTGAATTTATTTAACTAGGTAAGTCAGTTAAGAAAAAATTATTATTTACAATGATGGCCTACCCCGGCCAAACCCGGACGACGCTGGGTCAATTGTACGCCGCCCTATGGGACTCCCAATCATGGCCGGTTGTAATAAAGCCTGGAATCGAAACAGGGTCTGTAGTGATGCCTCTATCACTGATATGCAGTGCCTTAGACCGCTGTGCCACTCGGGAGCCATTAAGAGTAGCATCCTTTGCTCACATATTATTACTCCTCGAACCGAATCTGAGAAAATGATCACTGTAACTTACCTAGCTCATTAAAGTGAATTATAGACTACAATTTGGTGCCTTTAAGGTAACCCCTCGTCCTCTGATTAGAAACAGATGAGGTACTTGAAACACTTTATTTTCTATTAGGACTGATTAAGGTAGTGCCAAGGGCTACTTCTCTCTGATAAACCAAAAGCTTGGCTAGTATTTATTATTGTTAATCGCTCCAAGTCATCAAGAATAGGAGAATGTTTGATGGAGCCAGTGGGACTGAATTGTTTAAGGCAACATTTTCATGGGAAATTTTACCACTAATAAGGACATGACTCTCTGAGACTCAGCCACAAGTCTCTGCCCCGGTATCATCTATCATTGTGAGAAGCAGATATTCTGATATTCTGCACGCGGAAGCAGGAGTTGAGGATGGGATCTGACAGAGGCATGGGTCTCCTGTCACTCACACTGACACAAAAGGCATTGTGGGAATCTCTCATGGCAGCTCAGCTTTGATGTCTGTGTGTACGCTGGGATGGGGGCTGGAACTGCTCCTTTGTTTATAACACTGACAGAATTCAAAGTGTGCATGGCAGAAATGTACAGTTTGCTTGATGAGTTATTAAAACATGGTAACGTATTCAAAGTGAGAATCACGCAGCTCTAATGTATTGCAGATGCACAGTAACATGTGTACTGGGGTATATTCTGGCATCAGTGGTGGAAAAAGTACCCAATTGTCATACTTGAGCTCTAATGTGTTGCAGACGCACAGTAACATGTGTACTGGGGTATATTCTGGCATCAGTGGTGGAAAAAGTACCCAAATGTCATACTTGAGCTCTAATGTGTTGCAGATGCACAGTAACATGTCTACTGTGGCATATCCTGGCATACAGTTCAGAGTTATTCCCATACGTTGGTCTTCTGTAATGGACGTGTCAATCAATTCATATCAACAATAGCTATCTTGATTATTGTTGGAACATCTCAGTACTAGGGGTGTAAAGTACATATATTCTCGGTTCGGTTCAGGCTATGCCTATGCTGCTAAACCAGGAAGATCCTCCATCATCATTTAAGTCTCCAGTTTGGGAACATTTTGGCTTCACAGTAGATTAAAACAGCGATGGACAGAGAGTTGTGGATAAAACGTTAACAATATGTTGCCACTGCTCAATGAGAATAGCATATGCAGAGTGGCGCGTGTAGCTTGTTGTTGTTGTCAGCCAATCACAAGTCATCAAAGTGGCACAAAAGTCATAGAGCCTCAATGTGTGGCAAAGCAAATTAGGAGATTATCTAATCAATGGAAGATGGAATTAAAATGCTGTAATTTAAAGTTTAATGAAAAGGATAGGCTACAATGACCACGCGCCAACAGGTAGGCTGCTACTTAAAGGAAAGGTTGCATGATATATATTCCACAAATCTAAAAAACATCTATATGATCTTTATGCAAGAGTGTATAATTTATTTTCTATATGTATTTCTCTTTTGGCAATTTGAATTACATTTACCAACAACTCCTATACCAACAATAAGTTGCTATAACGACACAGGGCAAGACCCAGATGCAGACACAGGAGGCAGATGGTTAGAGTCTCTGTTATTTCTCTGATGGTCTCTGATGGTTCGAGTCTCTGGGGCGGCAGGTAGCCTAGTGTTTAGAGCGTTGGACTTGTAACCAAAAGGTTGCAAGATCGAATCCCCAAGCTGACAAGGTATAAATCTATTTAAATTAAGGTAAAAAAATATATATATAATACAATTATTAAAATATAAGTGGCAGGCAAAAGGCAGGTCGAGGACAGGCAGAAGTTCATTAACCAGGTCAGAGTCCGAAAGGTACAGGGCGGCAGGACGGCACGAGGTCAGGGCAGGCTGAATGGTTAGGCAGGCGTGCTCAGTGTCAGGGCAGGCGGAACCGGGAGGGCTAGAAAACAGAGAGAAGGAAAAACAGGAGCACGGAAAAAAAGACGCTGGTAGGCTTGACAAGACAAACTGGCAACAGACAAACAGAGAACACAGGTATAAATGCGTTGGGGATAATGGGGGAGATGGGCGACACCCCGAGTGGGGTGGAGACAAGCACAAAGTCAGCTGACACAGATCAGGGTGTGACAGTTGTGGCTTTTACATTAAGAGATGAACACCCTGCTGGAGGCAAATCGGATAAGTAGATACTAAAGCGTCGAAAGAGTTTTGTTTATTGGCCGATATAACTTGCAGGATATCGTGGTAGCCAATGTTTGAGTTAACCAGTATGCCTGGATTTACTGTTTCTGCTGCTAGTAGCATATATATTTGTATTACTAGTAGATTTAAAATGAAGATAGCCAGCTATCTAAGTGCTCCGTGCCATGCAAAACGAACTGGCCCATTCATATCAAACTAAATCAAATCAAATTGTATTTGTCACATGCTCCGAATACAACAGGTGTAGACCTTACAGTGAAATGCTTACATACAAGCCCTTAACCAACAATGCA